>NC_068441.1:38227421-38552894 GCF_023373465.1 Oncorhynchus keta
TGTGTTAGGTAGTCTCCTCCCACTGTTCCTAATGCAGGTTGTGGGTGAATACAAATTTCAACTGTTGGATGTCTTATCTCTGCCTGGATTCCAATATGAATTACACATCCCTTTACAAGCCTGTTGCAATACCCACAATAACATCTGCTAAATATGTGTATGTGACCAATAACATTTGATTTTGATTTGATAATGTGACTTGCAGGTAAGGTTGCAAAATGTTGGTACATTTCACAGGTTTTCCAGAAATCCTGTTTGGAAGATTCCTTGAAATCCTTCAATCAGGATTTTTTGTAAATATGGGAATTTTGGGACAGTTAGCAAATTTTGAAAACCTACTTGAAGGCCTGATGTGGCCTGTGAACCATAAGTTTGAGGCCACTGTATTAGAGTAAAGCTAAACCTCAAAATAAGGCCTTATGGGATATGTAATGTCATTGAGTTGAATTATAATGATAACATTCACCTAGAACCTCACAGACTGAAAAATAATTAATTCAACAACCATGTCTCTGTCACTAACAAATACAGTTATGGGTGGTAACTCTACAATTCACTTGAAAAGGCAAGGCACACTGCGAAATGATATTGGAGGTGTGGCTTAGTAGGGGCTTACTCACATTTCTCAAGCTGATGCAACTCAAATTTGGTCACCCTACAGGATCACAGTGACTCTATCGGTTTGAGTAACGACTACAAAATCACTTTATGTAACTATACTCAGTTATATTTAGTGCAACAGGTTTCCTCCAAAGTTTTGAATAATGACAGCACATTGGAGTTTACAGTGAGGGAAGAGGGGAGAGAGGGCCGATCAACTATGTAAACTTGTCTCACCCGCTCTCTATTCTCTCTGAGCTCTAGGCTAAAGCCAATGCAGTGGAAGACAGAACACTTCTGAACTTTTGCTTTTTGAGTGTACAGTAGTTAACTACTGCAACTGTTTTGTATTTACTGATTATATTTGAGGTAAGGCTAATTAATCAAATTGAGGAAATCAGTTTCCTAAAAATGTTTAAGTAAACTTACAGTTACATTAGAGTTATGGTAAATTATAGTTTCTAAGTAAGGTGGACTTCGCTAAACTCAAACATTTAAAGTATTGCAACTTATACTTAAGTGACTTTGACTTTTTTATTTTATATTGTGGCGTTAACGTCACCGTATTGATTTAATTTTATTTATAGAGAAATCAAATGAACTAAGCTGATTTACATGAAAAATGTAGGTATACCTTACAAGAAATACTGCATTTCTATTACTCATTTGAAGGTAGTTTTGCTCACTTCAGCTATTTACGTTTCTTAATGAATTTTTTTTAAAATTACGTAGCCAGGACTTATCCTGTTTTACAGTGTGTCATTGTCTCATCGCTCAAGTGATTTCCATTTTTCTAATGGTTGTCGATTCCTTTGGGTCTTCTGTTTCACTGTTCTTATCACTGTCTGTGCTGTGCAACTATTTGCAATGCATCATCAGTGCTACAATGTTATCATTACTGTATCATTACTGGCCAAAAGTGATCACACTAATGCACATTCTCTCCTCAACATTCCCAACATGTGTTGCAACACAATCTCACACTCAATTCGTGCAAATATGCACAAAAAGTATTACAATTAATCCTTAGGTTAGTAGGAACACATCTAGCCTAGTTCATGCATTACTTAATAGCAACATCGAATGTCCACCGACTGACTAGAACTGAGTGACATTGCCTGCTTAAGCGCTGTAGACATCCATTACACAGGGGATTGGCAACTATGGCACCTTGACAGTATAAGCTTTCCAGGGATATGCAGTTGACCTGGGTGGGGCAAGGCAAGGCCTAGAACCTTTTATGCGTAATGTGAACTATTGCTACCTGACTCAGCACTACATAACGCCCAGCTTCACCATATGATCATCAGTGAGCCTGATGATCACTCAGCTGGGCCTGCCAGAGTGGCAGTACGCCTTCATCCCCTACGGCCCCAGGCCAACGTAGTATACCCGTCACTCCATAGAGTGGGCTAGTGCGGGGTCCAGTGATTTGGCTGGAGTTGTCGATAAATTAAAGAGGATACATGGGGTGGCTTAATGCACTTGAAAGAAGTGACCCATTGTTCTTATGTATTGCATGTAGCTATCAGTGTAAATATGGTAGACATACATGTATCATTGGCCCACTATCATGTAGCCTATGTAAGTAAAATGCTAAATCAGCATGGCCAAAAATGTGAGCCACTGCATACAAGGTAAACATTGATTTTGTTTAGCGCAGCCAGAGCTTTTCTCCTCTCCTGCGCTGTTGGAGTCTCCCGCCTGTTTAGCGCAGCCAGAGCCTTTCTCCTCTCCTGCGCTGCCGGAGTCTCCTGTCTGTCCAGCGCCGCCAGTGCTCCCAGTCTGCCCAGTGCTCCCAGTCTGCCCAGTGCTCCCAGTCTGCCCAGTGCTCCCAGTCTGCCCAGCGCCGCCAGTCGGCCCAGCGTCACCAGTCTGCCAGGATCCGCCAGAAGTGCCAGTCTGCCAAGATCTTCTAGATCGGCCAGACAACCTGAATCATCCAGTTCCACCAGCCAGCCAGGATTTACCGGAGCCTACTACCTGCCTGAGCTTCCTCTCAGTACTAGGCTTCCTCTCTGTACTGGGCTGCCTCTCAGTACCGGGCTTCCCCTCAGTACCGGGCTGCTTCGGTCCCGGGCTGCCCCTCTGTCCCGAGCTGCCCCTCTGTCCCGAGCTGCCCCTCTGTCCCGGGCTGCCCCTCTGTCCCGAGATGCCCCTCTGTCCCGGGCTGTCCCTCTGTCCCGAGCTGCCCCTCTGTCCCGAGCTGCCCCTCGGTCCCGAGCTGCCCCTCAGTTATGTGGGGATCAGGGTGAGGACTATTAGGCCATGGTCGGCGGAGAAGGTGGATTATCCCAGGACGCGAAGTGGAGGAACTAGGACATTTATGGAGTGGGGTCCACGTCCCGAGCCAGAACCGCCACCATGGACAGACGCCCACCCGGACCCTCCCTATGCTCTTGAGGTGCGTCCCGGAGTCCGCACCTTAGGGGGCGGGTTCTGTCACGCCTGGGTCATTATATTTTGTGTTTTTGGTATATGTTTGGGTAGCCAGGGTGTGACATGGGTTTATATGTTGTGTTTTCGTATTGGGGTTTGTAGTATTTGGGATTGTGTATGATTAGGGGTGTGTCTAGTTAGGCTTGGCTGCCTGAGGCGATTCTCAATTGGAGTCAGCTGCTTATCGTTGTCTCTGATTGGGAACCGTATTTAGGCAGCCTGAGTTCGCGTTGTATTTTGTGGGTGTTTGTACCTGTCTCTGTGTAGTAGTCACCAGATAGGCTGTAATTAGTTCACGTTGCGGTTGTTGTTTTCTTCTTCAGTTATTTTCATGTACCGCATTTATATTCATTAAAGTCATGAATAACCTACACGCTGCATTTCGGTCTGACTCTCTTTATTCAACAGACAAACGACTTACAGAGTAATTAGAGACAGGTTGAATCCTGTTTAATGATAATGATGAGTTTTCAAGGAGATACTGCTTCTCCAAGGACTCTGTAATGCAACTGGAAAGAAAGGTTGCACCAACCATTAAGCATGGGAGTGATAGGAATGCGGCTGTACCCCCACTACTTCAGCTCCAGGTGGCCCTACGGTTCTATGCAACTGGATGTTTACAGATGGTGGATGGGGAACCGTCTGCAGGAATGTAGTCAGAGTGTCCAGTGCTATTGCCGGTCCGAAGAAGGAGGGGCTCCACACAAAGATGGACACTACACTGATGAGCATTATTGCAGTGGTGGTTCTGTATAACTTTGACAAGTGACAAGAAGCCAAGTTATCTGAAGAGGCTGAGGTGGACCTACCTGAGGAGAATGAAGAAGATGGCCAGGTGCAACATGCTGCCAATGCAAATGGGAATGTTGTGAGGAGAACCTTGATTGAGAACCATTTTGCAGCCTAAGGTGTGTATATTGTAACATTGGTAACATGTAAAAAGCAATATTATATTTTGATCGGCACGTACAATCTGTATTCAAATCTATTATTAAGACTTTGTTATTCTCAATACCATACAGGGTGGAACTGAAAGCACCAGAACACAAGAGTGGGAACAAGACTGGAGGATACCAAATTGCTTGGGAAAGCATTGTTTTAATAAGTAATTGCTTGAATAAATAAACAGATCAGCATTCTTTACACAGTGGGCATTTGATTCCCTGAAGGAGTTTGTTTCTGAATTTGCAGTAGCTCTTTTTGTAAATTCATGCCCTCAATCTGCAGTAGATTTTTCTCCCTCTCCTTCTCCAAAACATCAATATGAGCTTGGTTCATGTCAGTTCTGGGGTGTTTGATTGGCCTGTCTGGTTTTCTTGCTGTTGGCGCAAGATCCAGACACTGCTGTTTCTCCATGGCACAGGATGTCAGTTCAACTAAAGGAAAGAAAATAAAGCAATTTAACTCATTATTAGTAGGCTATTTACGTGCCCATTTTGTACATGCTGTAGCGGGCCTGATAACTGTAACATTGTAGTGAAGTAGCATTAACATTAGTTTTAATGTGCGTTATAGCCATTGATATTTACTAGTTATTTGTTCACACTAAATATTGGTGGGTGGAGTTGTCCATCGTCATCATAGGGGTTAAGGAGCGAGGAAATCTGATGGGGAATCATCTCGCATTACTTCTGGGAGAGAGGATCATTTCCTTTGGATGAAGTCCCCCCTCCGGTCTGAAATAGCCCCCGCCTCTCCTCTGCTGCATTCTTTTTGGATTTTGCTTTTACGTTTTTCCAGCGCACCTTCATCTGATTTGGGTCCCTCTCATCTTTAATCCGTGTCGATCCATTAAATCTGTTGCAAAAAATGGCCCGGATGTCTTCCTTCTTTTTGACAGTCGTGTTGTCTGTCTTTTATCCTCCAGTCCATTACTAAATTCCTCCATCAGCTTGGACAAGAGTTGATTTTCATAAGCGGAGAAATATGTACTTCTTTGATGTACCATGATCAGGTGGCTAGCTGACAAATAATAAATGCCTAATTAAGTAATAACAATAATACATTATATTTTATGCTAGCTAGCTTTGTTTATAAACTAGCTAGCTACAGTAGCTAACGTTAACTAACGAATGAGAGATCTGTCTAGTACTGGTAAATAAAGGATTTTATTTCAAATCAGCCAACCCACGAGAACCTTTCACGATGGAGTTGCAGTAGTTCTAATGTTACATTGTTATTATTTGATCAAGGAACAGCAACTTGGCCTCATTTGTCAAGTAGGCTAGCTAACTTCAACCCACAAAATACCTCATATATTGGTGTAGGTCAACCTAATTCTGAAGTCAGATGTCAGAGAACCACCCCACTTCCGGGGTGATAGCACAGACCGGTGCACAGTGACTGAATGGCAAGAATTTATGCAAGCTTACTTGAAAAAGAAGGGATGCAGTATATCAGAACAGGGGCAAGAGATACAGGATAGACTGATGGGGCGGGCTAAAGACATAGTCAGAATTGGGCTCCGTGGAAACCCTCTTGTTAACATAAGCAGAGGCCTTGAAGCAAAATATACAATATCTTGAGGCATCACTTTGGAGAAGCAATCTCATCTACAATTCCATTGGGATACTTCTATGAATCCTTACCAAGACAGTCAGAGAGCTGCTTGGATTATTGGGTTAGACTGAACAAAGCAATTGACCTTGCCAATGAGTGCTTGCAAAGACAGGGAAAAAGAGTGGATGATCCAGGTCATGAGGTGACCATGATGTTTGTTAAGCACTGCCCTGATCCAGCGCTATATGCTGCTCTTAGGTGCAGGCCTATTGAAAATTGGACCGTTGGAGATTTGCAGGCAATGATTGACAGCCATCACAGAGACAAACAGTCAGCCAGACACAGGGCGCAAAGTACTGCCAAGGTAGAAATTGTGATGACACCCGACGCTTGGTGTATGACTTAACAACAAGCAGTCGCTCATGATAATTCAGCCACACCCACTAACAGTGATCGGGCTCCATTGAACAAAGTGATTTCTCTCCTGGAAAAGCTCCTGTCAACCCAGTAACAGAATCAAAGGAGAACTTCGGCCAGAACGCCACAAACTAATACAGCTGCTGGTCCCTGTAGAATTTGTAAGGCCTCAGACCATTCAACTCAGTCGCACTGCTTTAAGGAGGGTTTATGCTTCAAGTGTCACAGGACAGGCCACAGAGGCTTTGAATGTCCAGCAAGAAAACAAGTTGGAGAGGCAACTGACGAGGCTCCCCCTGGGCCCGCTTTAAACTAACATGCTCACGCCAAGAGGGGGGCAATGTGGGCAAACATATTACACCCCCACAGAACACCACGGATATAAGGACTGGAAACACAATGAAAACCGAGGCGATTTATCCGAAAATATAGAGTAATGACAGTCTTTTCTATGTTCCAGTGATGGTGCAAGAAATTGTAGAACTTCAAGCTCTGATAGATAGTGGGTCTATGACCTGCACGTTACGTGAGTCAGCTGAAGACACACTTCTGAGATGTAATGTGATTAAACCAGAGTCTAGAAAGCCAACTCAAGTAGTTATTGTAGGCTGTGGGGGCAACCAGGCACAGCCTAAGTATGAATATGACTTGAACATTGATCTTTTAGATTGCAAGATGGCAGTGTCTGTTTTAGTTGTACCTGGACAGACAGACGATATGATAGTTGGATCGAACGCCATAAAACACATAAAGCAACAGGTTAAGAAAACAGAGTGATATTGGGACAGCCTCTCCAAACCTGCCAAAGGAGATTCACATGAACTTTTACTCAGCATGCTAGCCAATGTGAACCGCTGGCACGGTGACAAAATAACAGACAAAGTGGGTACTGTAATGCTCATTCAGAGTGTGACTCTCATGCCTCAACATGAACATTTGGTCTGGGGAAAACTGAAAGAAAAGGTGCCACTATCAGTTGGTAGTACTGTAGTTATAGAGGCCACTACAGCACAATCTGCACCAAGAAATGTCCTAGTAGGACGCACTGTATGTCCTTTGAGGGGTGACAAGTGGGTCCCCATGAAAGTGATCAACATGTTGGACCACCCTATTGTTCTCCGCCGTAACACCAAGTTGGCTGATGTTCACCGATGCCTAGCCCTAGAAGACCGAGACCTCTATTCCAGCCATGCTGAGAACCCCAGTAAGGTCCAGTCTGCTCTTCACAATGTCACCCAAGCTGGGGAAGAATGTTCAGTTAGTGGAAAAAGGACAAAGGAGTATCTACAAAAGTTGGAAGAGTTGGGCTTAATAGAAGTTAACATAGAGTCCTGTGAAGTGTCTGATATGTGGAAAGGAAAACTAGTGGGCCTTATTGCTCAGTATGCAGGCATCTTCTCCAGGGACCGACTTGACTGTGGAGAAGTGAAGAATGTCATCCACCGTATCCGAGATGAAAAGCCTTTCAGGCTGCCGTACAGGAGGGTCTCTCCATCCGACTACCAGAAACTGAGGCAGACGTTGGAGGAAATGGAGGAGCGGGACATCATCCAAAAGTCCAGTAGTGAGTGGGCCTCCCCCTTGTCCTCGTTTGGAAGCCGTCAGGACAGTTGAGAATTTGCACTGATTTCAGATGGTTGAACCAGAGGAAAGAGAAAGATGCATACCCATTGCCTCATCAATCCGATGCTCTCGCTGATTTGGGAGGGAACTGCTTCTTCAGTACTATGGATTTGACTTCGGGATTCTACACATCCCCATACATGAAGATGACTGCAAGTACACAGCGTGCACAACACCCACAGTTTTATTTGAGTACAACAGAATGGCTCAGGGGTTACGTAACAGCCCAGCAACATTCGCCAGAATGATGACCTCGATCTTCGGCGACCAGAACTACTTGTCCCTCCTGTGCTACTTGGATGATCTCCTGGTTTTCGGGAAGAGTGAGCAGGAAGCCCTGGACCGTCTTGAAGTGGTGTTCTCCCGCCTAAAGGAACACAACCTGAAGCTAGCTCAAAAATGTTACCTCCTCAGAAAATCTGTCAAGTTTTTAGGCCATATCGTCACGGCAGAGGGCATGGCAACCGACCCAGGAAAAGTGTCTGCAATCAACAACATCACAGCAGCTGATCTGATGGAAAATTATGGGAAAACACCTTCACCCACCAAGGTCAGATCATTTCTTGGTATGGCAAACTATTATTCCCACTTCATTGTGAGTTTCTCAGGTTTAGCCAAACCACTGTATCGTCTGATTGCAGGACAGAAAAGAAAGTGGAAAGGAGAAGAAGGAAAACCTCATGGCGGGACCCTAAAACGTCTGAAGCCTGAAGACTGGACTACTGAATGTGAGGAGGCGCTGGAGAACCTCAGATTTGTCTCCCAGACAGCTGTGCTGGCTCACCTAGACTTTAGCAGACCGTTTCTCCTATCAACAGATGCATCAATGGATGGCTTAGGTGCAGTACTTAGCCAGACATTTGAGGGTGAGAGTAGGTCCAGACCAGTAGCCTTTGCAAGCAAGACTCTGTCAAGGTCCCAGTCCCGTTACCCAGCACACAGAGTTCTTCACTCTTAAGAGGGCTGTGTGTGATAAGTTCACCCATTGGCTGAAGGGGAATAGATTCACAGTCCTAACAGATAACAACCCCCTGACATATATAATGACAAAACCAAAGCTAGATGCTTGTCAGCAACGGTGGGTCTCTAAACTGGCCCCCTTTGACTTTGACTTGAAGTACATCCCCGCGCCCCAGAATGTCCCAGCAGACCTGCTTAGTCGACAGCCGTTTGTTGGAGCTAGAAAGGCAAGTTAGTTCCCAGAGTATGTGACTTCAGAGTCCATCCAGGACGCATTCAAACTGTCAGTCAATATCCAGGGTGGTGAGATCCTGGCTCAAGTCTCTTCTGAAGGAGTGAAAACAGTTTTGGAATCCTGTCTGGAGTGGGATGCGAGTGTGCCAGTGCGCAAATTCCAATTAGCCCAGTATTCTGCCAGCATCCTTCAGCATGAAGGGGGAGCGGCTACTCTTCCAGTCCTTTCTTCTGATGTGATACGGAGAAAACAGAAGGCGAATCAGATGCTGGCCCGAGTGGCGTACTTTGTTGAGAGGAAGAGGAGACCTTTGCGGAGAGAGAGGGATCATGAGACTGCCCAAGTGTTGAGAATGCTGAAGCATTGGGATAAACTTGAAATCAAGGATGAGATCCTCTACCGAAGATCTAAGGACAGAGTTGTCAAGAAGAGGTACCAGCTGGTGGTGCCAGACTCCCTTAAAGCCATCGTTTTGAGGGGAACCCATGATGAAGCCGGCCACCAAAGCCAGACGAGAACACTCCATTTGGTACGTCAAAGGTTCTTCTGGACTGGAATGGAAGGGGAAGTGAAGAAGTATGTCTCCTACTGTAAGCGCTGTGTGGTTGGCAAGACAATGTAGCCAGAGGCTAGGGCACCATTGGAATCTATACAGACCAGCATAGCATTGGAACTGGTGTGCATAGACTTCTGGTCAGCAGATGGAAGAGATGGAGAGAGCGTTGATGTACTCGTCATCACAGATCATTTTACGAAGCTGGCACATGCGTTTCCTTGCCCGAACCAGGCAGCAAAGGTGGTTGCCCAGAAGTTATGGAACCAGTTCGTCTGTGTCTATGGGTTTCCCCAGCGGATACACTCTGACAAAGGAGCAAACTTTGAGAGTCACTTAATCGCAGAATTGCTACAAGTGTCAGGAGTCAGAAAGTCCCATACAACTCCATATCATCCTATGGGCAACGGTCAGACGGAAAGATTCAACCGCACGCTCGGTAACATGGTCCGATCATTGTCAGCGAGAGCAAAAGAAAGATGGCCCCAGATGATACAGACGCTCACCTTCTCGTACAACTGTACCACACACGAAACGACAGGATTCAAACCGTTCATCCTGATGTTCGGCCGAATTCCACAACTGCCAGTGGACATCATGTTTGGAAGTACCTTGAAAAACGAAGACGTGTTGACTCATGACGAGTACGTTGACTCGTTCCAAAAGGACCTGCGAGAGGCTGTCAGGATCGCTCAGGCCAACACCACTGAAGCTCAGAAAAAGCAAGCAAGGCAGTATAACAAGAGTGAAAGGTACTGCCCTGGAGATTGGAGACCGGGTTTTCTTGGCAAACCGAAAGGAAAGAGGAAAAGGTAAACTTGCCGACTTGTGGGATTCAACGGTCTATGTGATCACATGGAAAGACCCGTCTGTGCACATCTACAGAGTCGGAGATCCTACTACCAAGAAGAGTAAGGTAGTTCATCGAAACTTCATACTGCCAGTGAACTTCCTGCCGGCGGGACAGACTGACGAGATGTCCACAGTAGCCTCTACTGCTTCAGAGGAGGACATAATCGCAGACAGCGGTGACGAAAGGCCGGTATTCGATGTGGATGAGGATTCAGAGGATCGAAGGACTGAAGCTCAAAAATCTTTGAGACTGGAAGATGGAGTAAACATGAGAGGAGCTGATCCTCAAAGCCCAGGGAAGGACATGATCTCCGAACAAGCAGCTAACTCAAGCACAGGAAGCTCCTCAAGGATGCCTGGTGATGATTCAAGTGATCCTTCTGAAGATGTCACAAGAAGAAAAGCAATGTCAGTGAGCAGTCAAGATGGCATCAGCAGTAGAAGTTCATCAGTCAGTGGCTCTGTGTGCATAAGATCTACTAAGAAGAGAATGAGTAACCAGAGAGAGGTAGAGTGCAGAAACAGCCAGACGTCTGAGTTCACTGATACAGTCCTGAGACCCAGTGAAGGCACTTTGAGAACTCGATCTGGAAGAGTTGTGAAGCCTGTCAGAAGACTTTTAGAGTCAATTAGTCAAGTAATTGCTGAGCCTGACAAAAGAGAGCATCTAGCGACCCTGATACAGGCCCTATCAACTTTTGTTGAAGTGACAGTACCCCAATGAAACAGAGGCCAGGGGATAGATTAAGGAAATGAGAAATACTTTATTAGGGGGTCTTAGGTTGTATGTATATGGGCATATTTCTACCTGGCAAAGTCTCTTTGCTGTCCTTCTGGACAACTCTTGGTCAAGGTTACCCCTGTGGAGGAAGAACTCTTATCTTATGTCTTAAAGTTTGCTGAAATGAAGAAGGGGTGAGTGTAGTAGAGTTACAATGGTTATTCCATCAAACTTCAAATGATTAGAATAGTACACAACGCAGAACAGAACAACCAGGTTGAGGGTCAGTGGCCAAGGCCCGCAAACAGGAATATTCCAAGTTCAGGCAGAAGGGGGAAGTCAGATCGCTCTGATCGCCAGGAACTTTACTTTTGGAGTCTATTTTTAATTGTTGCGCTACTGGTGCTGCCTGTTGATGTTAGGTAGGCAGCTACAGTAGCTGAATGATGTTAAAATTTTCGGGTTTTGTTTCATTAAATATATTTTATTTCATCTGGGTGCTTGTGTCACCTACTAACACCCTGGTACTACCCGTAGCTCCAGTTCTCCTCAGTCCGAGAAAACACTGAGAGAGAAAGGTATGTGTTGCAGATTACTCCTTTGTAGAAGTCCATAACGTGAAATAAATGAAACATCTCAAGGTTAATGCTGTAGATATTGTTATAAGGGAGTGTGAGACTATTGAAACATGTAACTGTTGGAGGAAATTGTAGTTGAAATTATTAATAATGTATACATTTCAATTAGAACCATTTATTCTAATTCTATTATGTATGGGCTCTTGGTTAAGCTGTTACTGAAAATGTAAGCAAAACGAATTAATTGTCTGTACCTCTCGGGAAGTTTAAGGGAGAGGGATGACGTATCTTTTCTGACAGATAAGAATGGTCCTTGATGTACCATTTGTGGAGGAGAAGATATCTTTTAGACAGATTGGAATGTCTGGTTTATGAGGCGAGTAGAAAACATCTCCGGACCTAAAAACACTGGGCTATTGTGAGAATCGGAGAGAGTGTGGGAAACTGATGATGTCATTTTCAGTTTATAACCTGTGGAAATATGTGTATGTGGTTTGTACTCACTTGAATTAAACGCTGTTACCTTGGCTTTTAAGACTGGTCTCTTGCTAATTCATGCAAAATTATAAACTTACAACTTATCATGAAATAGATAAGAGTGTGAATTTGGTTTTGGCTACAAAACACATTGAAATTTAGAATTCCTCTATCAGTAACTTTCATAGTTTTATTCTTGTTATTAATATAGTTTACAGAGTGCTAAAAGTGCTGCTGTTGCCAGCTAGCATGCCTTTCTGTGATGTAGACGGCTAGCTGAGCTGACGACTGGTGCTGGCGTTGCATTATGGGAGATGTAGTTTGGTCCTCTACGGTCTGAATGGAATCGAGGCGATTTCACCTTGTAACTTGTTTATGTTGCAGTGTTTTTGTACATGAGTTGTTGTATTTTGGTACTGTCAACTGTGAGGTTCTGTGTTATACACTATAGCCCTTACCATATCATATGTGATTGAATATTATCTGCTGTTGACTTGTGTGGGTATATGTGTTATGCAACATAGCTGACTTGAGACATTGTTAACAGTTTCAGGGCCATGGGCCTTTCTCGTGATGGAGAAATACAGAATAACATGAAGACAGGGACTGTGCAATGAGTTGTGGGGGCACATTCAGAACGTAATGCTGCGGGAACAAATGGTCTTTTGTTAGATAACAGGAGCCAGGTGTGAGATAACTGTATTGAGTGTGTGAGCGCATAGATATTCTACACAACTACAACGACTGACCGCTGAAGCCCCTAGGAGGCTGAGACTAGCCTGTGCGCCAACAATCAACGATAGGCTGGGTGAGTTTAAACCACGCCCAGTCTCTACTCTGACAGTTCAGCTCAGAAGCAGGAACTACTTCTGTCATCAGAGTATATTATAATATCTTTGTCAGGAACAAGTCAGTTCTCTGTTCTACCCTGCGTGGTGTTACAGTGAACCCGTATATACAAAAATTGCATTTGCCATTTATTGCTTGAATTTAATTAAAGATAATTAACGACAGATTCTGACTTTTTTTCTTCCTGATACCGGATTCTAAAGACGCAGCCTCTTACACAACACTGAAAGCACCTAGCAATGTATTGGGGATGTGAGACAGGATATGTGTTTTACCTGTCTTCATGCTCCTGTGTAGAACAACTTGTCAGATGGTGCATTGGAGACTGATGTGTTCCTGTCCTGTCTTTTCACAACACTATTGCAGGTATGGTTCTATTGTCTAAGAATTATGATTATACATTCTTTGTATTAAGGACTGGTTATTATTTTATAGTATACATTATGGCTTTATGTATGAGTGTGATTGTGTGTGTCCGAGAAAACACTGAGAGAGAAAGAACAACTTGTCAGATGGTGCATTGGAGACTGATGTGTTTCTGTCCTGTCTTTTCACAATACTATTGCAGATCAACATAAAAGCCTAAAAGACAGCCGTGGTGTCGCTCTTCATTTCTTGGTTCTCCTGTGGTACATAAGAAACCCGCTACATTGGTGGAAATTATAGGCGATTAGCAAGACACCCCCAATAAAGGAGTGGTTCTGCAGGTGGTGACCACAGACCAGTTCTCAGTTCCTATGCTTCCTGGCTGATGTTTTGGTCACATTTGAATGCTGGCGGTGCTTTCACTCTAGTGGTAGCATGAGACGGACTCTACAACCCACACAAGTGGCTCAGGTAGTGCAGCTCATCCAGGATGGAACATCAATGTGAGCTGTGGCAAGAAGGTTTGCTGTGTCTGTCAGCGTAGTGTCCAGAGTATGGAGGTGCTATCAGGAGACAGGCCAGTACATCAGGAGACGTGGAGGAGGCCGTAGGAATGCAACAACCCAGCAGCAGGACCGCTACCTCCGCCTTTGTGCAAGGAGGAGCAGGAGGAGCACTGCCAGAGCCCTGCAAAAATGGTCAGAAACAGACTCCATGGGGGTGGTATAAGGGTGGTATGAGGGCCCGACGTCCACAGGTGGGGGTTGTGCTTACAGCCCAACACCGTGCAGGACGTTTGGCATTTGCCAGAGAACACTAAGATTGGCAAATTCACCACTGGCGCCCTGTGCTCTTCACAGATGAAAGCAGGTTCACACTGAGCACATGTGACAGACGTGACAGAGTCTGGAGACGCCGTGGAGAACGTTCTGCTGCCTGCAACATCCTCCAGCATCACCGGTTTGGCGGTGGGTCAGTCATGGTGTGGTGTGGCATTTCTTTGGGGGGCCGCACAGCCCTCCATGTGCTCGCCAGAGGTAGCCTGACTGCCATTAGATACCGAGATGAGATCCTCAGACCCCTTGTGAGACCATATGCTGGTGCGGTTGGCCCTGGGTTTCTCCTAATGCAAGACAATGCTAGACCTCATGTAGCTGGAGTGTGTCAGCAGTTCCTGCAAGAGGAAGGCATTGATGCTATGGACTGGCCCGCCCGTTCCCCAGACCTGAATCCAATTGAGCACATCTGGGACATCATGTCTCGCTCCATCCACCAACGCCACGTTGCACCAGACTGTCCAGGAGTCAGGAGCATGCCCAGGCATTGTAGGGAGGTCATACAGGCACGTGGAGGACACACACACTACTGAGCCTCATTTTGACTTGTTTTAAGGACATTACATCAAAGTTGGATCAGCCTGTAGTGTGGTTTTCCACTTTAATTTTGAATGTGACTCCAAATCCAGACATCCATGGGTTGATCAATTTGATTTCCATTGATAATTTCTGTGTGATTTTGTTGTCAGCACATTCAACTATGTAAAGAAAAAAGTATTTAATAAGAATATTTCATTCATTCAGATCTAGGATGTGTTATTTTAGTGTTCCCTTTATTTTTTTGAGCAGTGTATATAATTTTTTATTCATTGAGCAACAGGCTTAAAATTGATTTAGGTTTAAAGTGAAATCTACATTTAGATTAGAGGAAGGATTTAATTTAACTAGGATGAATTTAAAACTAGTTTTAAAATTTGGTGCAACAAGATGAACTGCCACTGTGGGAGTAGGAGCTGTAGAAAAATATGATGATGTATACAAGCTTTTCGAGATGACCCACTGGGCACACACTGGTTGAGTCAACTTGCTTTCATGTAATTTCAATGATATTACGTTGAATTGACATCTGTGCCCAGTGGGGATCATGTCAGGCTGTTGAAAACATAGATTGTGCCTTTAAAAATGTATGGATCCTAATTTTGCCTCATTCAGAAATGGCATCCATGGCATTAGTATGTTAATACAGAGAAATGTGAAAGGTATATTTGATGACATTATGCGCTTACATTTCCTTAAAATAAATGTTATCAATGTGACAGATGACTAAAGGATCAACACAATCCTTGATGATGGAAATGATATTCTATTCCAAATAATAGGCGAGTTAATATGACAAATCAGTATTTGAAATCTCCTGTATTTTTCCATGCCAGGTAAGAGACCAATTCAGGCATAGAGCGCTCTCATCCCCACAATGATTCCATCAATAGGAAAACAGGTTGAAAAAGCTTGGAAAAGAAAACAAATAAAAAACACTTGGGAATAATATGTTGTGTGTACTCTATCCCTAGCGCAGATATCCCTAGAATGCAGATCAATAGCCATGACAAATCGATGCACATGATGATGGGCCGAATAATAAAATAGAATAGGTTGTTATCAATAAACGTCACAGCAAGGTTCAATTTGCCTTCTTGGGGGCAAGGAGACCCCCAGCTCCGCTAAAACCATTGACAACTGCATGCGGTTTTCCAGGGATTTCCAACTAAATGTTAACAATTATTGTCACCTCCATCAGTGGCTTTCAACTCCATCCATGATGGCTAACCTATTTGGTCAATATTATGAAAAATTATATTAGTCCATGTTCTGCAATAATTGTGTAAACTATTGAAGTATTTGCTGTGCTAGACCTAAGAGAGAATGTGTACTTTATACATGTTTTTTTATGTTCTGAATCTAGAAAAACATGCCAAAATGCTAACGAAATGAGCCCTGGAGAATTATAGTCCTAGTAGTAGAAAGCAATTTTGGGGGGAGATTTGTATTAATGTTAGCTATTTGAATAATCTAATGTTATAATTAATGAAACAATCAAGGTCTTTAAAAACGTGTTGGACAATAAAGTAGGATCTTAATTTCAGCCAGTTTGCTACAGCAGGAAAATGATCCTACAGCAACAGGAAATGTGAATTATTATGTGGATAATAATTAATGGATTTTTTTGGTTGGGGTGAATACATTTTTCGTTAGGGCAAATCAAGTCTGAAATTTGAAATGGAAATAACAAAATTTAGAAGCCTTTTTAAACCTTGAATAAAATACAGCAACCAAAGACTGATAAAATGTAGATCATACATCTGTAAAAATGAAATGCCTTTATGTTGTCTGATGGAGAAAGACATAAATGCATTTTATGGAGAGAAAAAAATGAAAACATTTGGAGGTTATTCTTTCACATGGTGTCATGGAAGATACACTGCATGACCAAAGTTGGAAGCACAGAATCGTCCATGAAAAACAACCCCAGACCATTATCCCTCCTCCACCAAACTTTAGAGTTGGCACTATACATTGAGGCAGGTAGCGTTCTCCTGGCATCCACCAAACCCAGATTCGTCCATTGGACTGCCAGATGGTGAAGCGTGATTCATCATCCCAGAGAACGCGCTTCCCCTGCTCCAGAATCCAATGGCGGCGAGATTTACACCACACCGACGCTTGGCATTGCGTATGGTGATCTTAGGCTTGTGTGCGGCTGCTCAGCCATGGAAACCCATTTCACGAATCACCCAACGAACAGTTATTGTGCTGATATTGCTTCCAGAGGCAGTTTGGAACTCGGCAGTGAGTGTTGCAACCGAGGACAGGCGATTTTTACACACTACCCGCTTCAGCTCTCGGCGGTCCCGTTCTTGAGTGGCTGAAATAGACAAACCAACTCATTTTAAGGGGTGTCCACATACTTTTGTATATATAGTGTACTTTGATCTATAAGCATAAATATTTCAAATTGTGTATATATAGCCTAACATTGGCTGTGGGGGAAAACATCTAATGGGATTTAACGTAAATCGTTCCATATGGCTACAGTATGTTCCTCTTACACATGGCGCAGTGTAGCCTAACTGTACGCACCACAACCATTTATGCCAATGAGCAGCAAAAACTAGAAGCATAACATTTGCAGATGGATAAAATAACTTTAAACAACTGAAACATTTTGAAACTATACTCCTCGGACATTAAGACCTGGCGGTGTAGGGAGAATTAAATTATGTAACATGTAGCCTTGAAATTTGATCAAGTTCTGGACTTAGCCCAGCAAATAACCCTCAGAACGGAGCTTTGGGTCATAAATATAATTCAAGTCGGTGAAGGTGTCTGACAACAGCAAAGTTGTAGCCAGAAATATTTTAGTTCTTCATCGGGCCTCAGTGGGCATTTAAATGTCTTGGGTTTGGACTGATGTCTTCTCTCACCCGTTATGGGCAGTATCGACTGTGATTTTGGGACTCCTCTTGCGGTCACAGCAGAGAGGGTCCTGGGACACCCGAGCCTGTCTTGTGCAACTGAAGGGCAAGACCGCCATAGTTACTGGAGCTAACACAGGTAACGGTTTTGCATGGGCTAAATTCTTGCTTGACTTGTTTCGCTTGGAATGGTTTATCCAATTAGATTCAATAAGAATATCCCTCCAGCAGTTGCATGCTGCACAGACAAGCATGTTAACCAACTGGAAATACAAAAAATATATATATAAGTCAGAATTGGCAATTTACTCTTGACAATTTTTAATTCTCAAAATTAAACAGTTTTTACACACAGCAGTCAAAGGGAAATCTTTTTTAATTTATACATAGTGTAATACCAACAAAACAAATCCAATGATGACTTCCAGTAAGCATTCCCTTTAAGTGTCAAATTAAGTAATGCAACCTTTCCATTCCAATCACGGTGCATTTCTCTCACTTGAACCTCTCGCCATCAAAGTGTCTCAAATAGACTTCAGAATGTAGTTAATGATGTGCTTTTGGAATCCCTCTTTAAAGAAGTGAAGAAAGAAAACAAATTCCAGGGAGAGAGAGAGTGTGTGTAAATGGAGGGTTCTCTCTCTATCTGAGAAATCCTCATCCGCTTGACTTTTCACTGGGAAAACTAAAGTTATTCAATGTAAAAGGGTTCCTACTCATGCTAATTACATAAACAATTGGACCAATATGACTTCCAGCAGTGCATGTCAGTTAGCCAGAGCTAAGACCTGCACACTCTCATGTGAAGGAAACTCCTGTTTTTTACAGCTTTAGCTTATAGCCTGATCAATGCTAAACCTCAAACAAATACACCTTGACCCTGTGGAACTTGGGGACACACTCTTTTCACTCCACTTCGATACAGCTATGACCGGAGGTAGTAGGTTTGGAGAGAGAGCATTTTTGCTAAACCTAACCCTTTTCATAACCTTAACCTAATTCTCCTAACCTAGGGCGGCAGGGTAGCCTAGTGGTTAGAGCGTTGGACATGTAACCGAAAGGTTGCAAGTTCAAATCCCTGAGCTGACAAGGTAATCTGTCGTTCTGCCCCTGAACAGGCAGTTAACCCACTGTTCCTAGGCCGTCATTGAACATAAGAATTTGTTCTTAACTGACTTGCCTAGTAAAAAAAAAGGTAAAAACCTGCTATGAATAAGTAACTTCTGGTCATAGCGCAATCAAAGTGGCATGAATATAGTATTTGTTGTGGATCTTTTGAACTGGATATAGGGGTTATTAGATGTAGACCATTCTTCTGGACTGCCATGTCCATGAACTTTGCACACAGACGTGCACACTCACACAAATTACAGGCAGACAGAGTGACATACATGCAGACAGACAGACAGACTCACACATACTGTACAACGGTCCTTCTGTAGCTCAGTTGGTAGAGCATGGCGCTTGTAACGCCAGGGTAGTGGGTTTGATCCCCGGGACCACCCATACGTAGAATGTATGCACACATGGCTGTAAGTCGCTTTGGATAAAAGCGTCTGCTAAATGGCATATATTTTTGTACAAGCAGCTCTGTTAGATTGTGCTGCAAGCAACTGCTCTTATCTAGTAACCCCTTCAGACAGACAGACAGACATACGGTACAAGCAGCTCTGTTAGATTGTGCTGCAAGCAACTGCTCTTATCTAGTAACCCCTTCAGACAGACAGACAGACAGACAGACAGACAGACAGACAGACAGACAGACAGACAGACAGACAGACAGACAGACAGAGTGACAGACAGACAGACAGACAGACAGACAGACAGACAGACAGACAGACAGACAGACAGACAGACAGACAGACAGACAGACAGACAGACAGACAGACAGACAGACAGACAGACAGACAGACAGACAGACAGACAGACAGACAGACAGAGTGACAGACAGACAGACAGACAGACAGACAGACAGAGTGACAGACAGACAGACAGACAGAGTGACAGACAGACAGACAGACAGACAGACAGACAGACAGACAGACAGACAGACAGACTCACACATACTGTACAAGCAGCTCTGTTAGATTGCGCTGCAAGCAACTGCTCTTAAATTTTGTTTTGTCCTCTGAGTGTCTTTTTCACTAATCATCGTTCTCGCTCTCTACTTCACCTTTCCCCTGTCTTTCTCTCTCGCTTTCTCTCTCAACCACTTTCCCTCTCTCTTTCTCCTATTCTCCCTCTTGTTCTTTCTCTCTATATATCTATCTCATCCTCTCCTCTCTCCCCCTCCCTCAGGCATAGGGAAGTTCATTGCCCTAGACTTTGCCCGGCGTGGGGCTCGTGTTATCATGGCGTGCCGGAGCGAGGCGCGCGGTAGTGCTGCCCTGCAGGAAATCCGGAAGAGGAGCGGGAACACCAACGTGCACCTGCGCCTGGTGGACACCTCGTCCCTGGCGTCTGTGAGGGCATTTGTAGAGGGCGTCCTGCGAGAGGAGAAGGAGCTCCACATCCTGGTCAACAACGCTGGGGCTTCAGGTGGGTAGCTTCAGGTCAAGATTCAAAGACAGTTAGGCTGGAATCCACACTGAATACCACTGTGTTCACTACTGTTTCACTTAAAACAATAGACAATAGTGAAACAGCTCCACATCCTGGTCAACAGACCAAGCCCTTCAGCTGGGCATCACATCAGCCTGGAATCCACACTGAATATCGCAATATCTTCACTATTCACCTGAAGCGGAACAATAATGAAACAGAGCGATATCCAGGTTGGATTCCAGGTTATGTGGATTCCAGGCTATGAGACAGTCAACCAGGGGTGGACATCAACAGCCATAATACTAGTGTGACCCGGGGCTTCTAGTCGCCATCAGGCTGTGGTAGCTCATAGAGCTAAAACCCAGGCATGACGGGAGTTAATGTAAGTCTTCAGGGCCCAGTTTTTCAAACGTTATCTTGACGGATTTCGGCAATTGGACAGGATTAAATGCATAGAAATGTCCCCATTGAATGGGACACATTTGCAAATAAATTCATAAAAAATCCTACAATGTGATTTTCTGGATTTTTCTTCTCATTTTGTCTGTCATAGTTGAAGTGTACCTCTGATCAAAATTACAGGCCTATCTCATCTTTTTAAGTGGGAGAACTTGCACAATTGGTGGCTGACTAAATACTTTTTTGCCCCACTGTACGTTATCCCAAAATGGTGTCAGTTTGTCACAGGACCACAGCATATGGTGCTTTTTGCATCTCCAACAGAGATGTGACATTTCTGGGTGCATTTACATGCATTCTGGCAGGAGTGTAGTAACTCATATGAATTATCTTAAAATGCAGTAATTAATGTCTTAGGTCATAGGAGCAGGTATTAACATTTTCACATATCTGTGACCAATGGTTCTCCTCAATTTCTTCCTTTAGATCTGTTTCCCATTTTTTCCTTATCGGTTCTGAACCATCAGGTAGAGTTTCAATCAACTCTTGATTTAACTTGATTGAATGAGAGTATAGATCCATCATAATACACATGTTCAAAATTCATGGTGCCACTTTGGAACCAGGACTTAAAGGTGTATAGGGTATAGCTTTATAGGGTAAATATAAAACAGTCAATTTTATTATTTTCATTCCAAATTAAGTTGGAGAACAGGCCATTTATTTAACTTAAAAAGTTGGATGGAATTGAAACTGGCAGGGCCTGGAATAAATACATCAACCTTAGTAATATATACATTTTTATTATGTTAACCATACCTAACAGAAATAGGGAGATATCTCCATCTCTGAACATCAGATTCAATCTAATCTATGAAAGGAAAATTATTGATTGTACTGTATATGCTTCTTCCAGACGGCATGGTATCAGTACACCCCGGTATTTCATGACTTTGTTTCCACTTGAATGTACTTTCTAAGCTTGAGAAGTCATAATTAGAAATGGGTTTTATTTCAGTTTTCAACCAATTCACTTTGAATCCTGATATGGCACCATATGTGTCCAACAGTAGTAAAACAAATGACAGAGAATGTTGGAGAGGAACATTCAATGTGCCTGTGGATGAGAGGGCACATGAGAGATGGCTTCAGTTAGTCATGTTAGGAGAGAGTTGACAATGGTAGTGGTCATCACCTCTTAATCAGGAAACAGGAGGGGACTTAGCTGGAAATACAAATAGCAGATACATTCCATTACAGCTGTGTCATCGTAGGTTCAAACAACAAGTTTCTCCATGACGTTAAACACAGACTGCGCATCTCGCCCACTTGACACATCAAAGTAGTCCAAGAAACGTTTCTGAATGAAGCCCTGATCATCCCCATACCTGATGATAACTGAAAACTGCAAGCAGACTGGTGGCACTATAGGTCCCAGAGTGTGTGGGGGGGGGGGGGGTCATTTTTACCCCCTGTGGCTCAGAGTTTTTCCTTATCTGTTACCCTAACCAGGAAAACTCTGGACCCTATAAGGTATGTCAGTGATTAATCAGTTGTAAAAAGGTTTTATAAGGGCTGTGATTTTTTTCTAATCAGTTTTTTCTAATCAGGTCACATGAAACTGAAAAAAAAACTCCAGCAACCTTATACTTAGACTAGATTAGGAGGGGGATTCCTCTACCCAGAGGCAGAGACAACAACTGATATACAATATAACTCACAGGACTGAGCTTGCTTTATGCATGTTTGCGTCATGTAGGCCTATTCAACTGTAGGCCTTGTAAAAAAATGAACGGAAGTCTGTCATCACTATTATGTTGATTGATTAATTCCAGTTAATAATTAGTTACCCTGACCAGATGAACAGGGTGCATAGGCTGTATGCAGCTGCTATTATTAGTAGCCTACAGTTGATCAGACTGAAAAATCCCATACAGCATGTCAGATCTCTAATGTTTAGGTGTAGCCTAAGCTGCTGTAACATTTATGTAATGAGTTTCTGCTTGTGTCTGTCTGGAGTGGTTGCATTATCATCTTTGCTAAATAAATACCGGAGGAAAGTGGAAAGCATACTTGAGCGAGAGCGAATAAATGCGCTGTGTCAACCTCTCTTTAATCTAACTTTTAATGGATGATGCAATGGAAGCTATCAAATCTTTCTGAATTGATTTTGACATCCCAGAGAATACAGTAGAAAGTTCCATATGTTCAGCTAGTAATGTACAATTATCACTGCAAGCTTCTTATAGTTGCACTTGTTAGCGAAAATGTCGCTCTTGTCTTGTCCTCTAATAGCCAATTATTGCATACCCAAAAACGCAGTGGTGTTGATAAACTGCTTGAGAACATCCCTGTTTCTTCTTTCTTTCTGGTTGTGTTGCGCAGTTTGAATATGCAGACCTTCGTCACGATAGATGCAGCTTTTCTCAGCCCAAAAAAAGAATAGGTTATCCCTCTCAGGGTCAATGGCAAGAGGAAAACAACATAAACAACATAAAAAAGCACATGCCATCACTGTGTTAATTAAGAATAGGATTATTTAGGCATTAGGCATCATTCTAATATATTAAAAAGAGAAATGAATTTAAATGAATGGAAACAGATGCAGGCCTTTAACCACTGGAGTAGTCTACAGTTCCATCGAACTGCATGCGACCACATGTGGTGCGCACTCCTTTTAAACCACCGGGGGACTGAGCGGGCGGATTACTGGAACAGGTTAGTATAGTGACTTTATGAATGTAACATCCGTTCTACTCTGGGCACCAGTAGAGCCAAAGCGAGTGCAATTTATTCACTTGATTTTTCAGTTTAACGGCTACATGTTCCATTTGGCCTTGTTACATTTCTTGTACATTCCCACCTTGTGATTCAGTGAATTAATTCATTTCCATATGATTTTCCAACAAAGAGCTGGAAATAATTATTGAAAGGTGCGTAATTGTGGGCTTCGCACACATAACGGGCTTTTTGTCTCTCTCTTTTAAAAACTCTGTAATTGCCCATGTTTCTTCAACATTCATTCAACCAATTAACATTTGGTTAATTGACATAACAACACCAATTAACATTATCAATTGTACTAAAAGTATAATCGACACGTAATAATATAATGTTTCCCAGGAGAGAGAGACCAATGGAAATAAAAGTACTAAGTGCTTACAATTTCAGCGTCTTAGTCGGTTCGACATTTGATCCCTCCCAGTCTTTTTATCCATGTGGGCCATTTAAATGATTTCCACACACTCAGGCCTTTATAGCCTATTAGCTGGGAAGCATTAAAAAAACAATTGTCCAGATCATAGCAATCATCATGTTGTCTTGTTCACTTGTCAGTTTGTTACTTAAACAAATTCCTATTCATTACCTATTCAGTATTTAGTATTATATTAGGATCCCATTAGTTACCGCTAAAGTAGCAGCTTCTCTTCCTGGCGTCCACACAAATCATGACATAATACAGACCATGAATAGACAAGTACATCCCAAGGACAGAACTACATACATTAAAAATAGGAATATACGGTTTCATACATTTATGCCTTCTGAATGCAAGTGCAACACACGAAAATGGAGACGCAATAACAAGGAAGTACGCTGCAAGTAGGCTGACACTTCCCCTGACGTGAATATAGCAACCTTGTTTGGCAAAATTCTTCTGAACTGAATTAAGCTACCTTGTTTCTATAGTTACTGTCCATAATGCGTATCCTGGGGTAAGGTATTAAACCTATTACTATTGTGAATGTTTGTCCTTGACGCGGTGTCTATTTGGGCTACGGTTTGCAACATGCACATCATTTGTGGTGTGTGGTGTGTGTCTCTGTATCTCTGTGTGTGTGTGTGTGTGTGTGTGTGTGTGTGTGTGTGTGTGTGTGTGTGTGTGTGTGTGTGCTTGTGTGTGTGTGTGTGTGTGTGTGCCTTATCATCTAGGTCTGCCTGGAGATATCACCTCCGATGGTCTAGAGGTGTCCTTCGCTACCAATCATGTGGGTCCTTTCCTCCTCACCAGCCTGCTTTTGGGTAAGACATCACATACCTTTTGGGTAAGACACCACATATCTTCTGGGTAAGACACCACATATCTTCTGGGTAAGACACCACATATCTTTTGGGTAAGACACCACATATCTTCTGGGTAAGACATCACATACCTTTTGGGTAAGACACCACATATCTTCTGGGTAAGACACCACATATCTTCTGGGTAAGACACCACATATCTTCTGGGTAAGACACCACATATCTTTTGGGTAAGACACCACATATCTTCTGGGTAAGACACCACATACCTTTTGGGTAAGACACCATATATCTTCTGGGTAAGACACCACATATCTTCTGGGTAAGACACCACATATCTTTTGGGTAAGACACCACATACCTTCTGGGTAAGACACCACATACCTTTTGGGTAAGACACCACATATCTTCTGGGTACGACACCACATATCTTCTGGGTAAGACACCACATACCTTTTGGGTAAGACACCACATATCTTCTGGGTAAGACACCATATATCTTCTGGGTAAGACACCACATATCTTCTGGGTAAGACACCACATATCTTTTGGGTAAGACACCATATATCTTCTGGGTAAGACACCATATATCTTCTGGGTAAGACACCACATACCTTTTGGGTAAGACACCACATATCTTCTGGGTACGACACCACATATCTTCTGGGTAAGACACCACATACCTTTTGGGTAAGACACCACATATCTTCTGGGTAAGACACCATATATCTTCTGGGTAAGACACCACATATCTTCTGGGTAAGACACCACATATCTTCTGGGTAAGACACCACATATCTTCTGGGTAAGACACCACATACCTTTTGGGTAAGACACCACATATCTTCTGGGTACGACACCACATACCTTCTGGATAAGAATATCCCAATTGAAAGAGGTGATTCAGCCCAGCTTGAACAAAAGGCAATTCTTACACTTCAAAAACATTCTTTATGTACTGAACAAAAATATAAACTGCGACATGCAACAATTTCAACGATTGTATTGAGTTAAAATTCATACAAGGAAATCATTCAATTGAAATAAACTCATTAGGCCCTAATCTATGGATTTCACATGAATGGGAGCCAGAACCACTTGGGAGCAAGGCTGATGCCAATCAGAATGAGTTTTTCCTGACAAAAGAGCTTTATTATAGACAGAAATACTACTCAGTTTCATCAGCTGTCCTGGTGGCTGGTCTCAGACGATCCCACTGGTGAAGAAGCCAGATGTGGAGGTCCTGGGCTGGAGTGGTTACAAGTGGTCTGTGGTTGTAAGGCCGGTTGAAAGTACTTCCAAATTGGTAGAGAAATTAACATAAAATGATCTGGCAACAGCTCTGGTGGACATTCCTGCAGTCAGCATGCCAATTGCACACTCCCTCAAAACTTGAGACATCTGTGGCATTGTGTTGTGTGACAAAACTGCACATTTTAGAGTGGCTTTTTATTGTCCCCAGGACAACATGCACCTGCGTAATAATCATGCTGTTTAATCAGCTTCTTGATATGCCACACATGTCAGGTAGATGGAAAATTTTGGAAAATGAGAAATGCTGACTAACAGGGATGTAAACAGATTTGTGCACAAAATGTTGTGGGTATGGAACATTTCTGGAATATTTCATTTCAGCTCATGAAACATGGGACCAACACCTTACATGTTGTGTTTATATTTTTTTCCTGGAGAGTCACCCATTAAAGTGTCGTGGTCAGGTAAGGAATGTTTTTTTCATATTATATTCCACACCTTACATTGTATTACTGTTCCCCTCCCACTTCTCTCCCCTGCTCTTTTCTTTCCCTTGCTCCCTCCCCACCTCTCATCCCTCCCTCCCTCCCTCCCTCCCTCCCTCCCTCCCTCCCTCCCTCCCTCCCTCCCTCCCTCCCTCCCTCCCTCCCTCCCTCCCTCCCCTCCATCCCTCTCTCTCTCTCTCTCCCCTCCATCCTCTCCCCCGTCTCTCCCCTCTCTCCTTACCTCTGTCCAGACCTGCTAAAGCGATCGGCGCCGGCGCGCATCGTCAACGTGTCATCTATGAACCACTGGAGGGGCGTGGTCGACTTTTCACACTTCAAGGGCGAGAACCTGGCCTACACCATGGACAGCGTGTACAACCACACCAAGCTGCACAACATAATCTGCACTAACGAGCTGGCACGAAGGCTACAAGGCACAGGTGGATAGGAATGCCTAGGCAAGTTTTCATAAAGCATCTCAGAGTAGGAGTGCTGATCTAGGATCAGTTTTGGCATTAGATCATAATGAATAATGAATAAGATTACATGGACAGGGAGAAAAAAAACTGATCCTATATCAACAAGCCTACTCTGAAATGGTTTTGGAATAATGGCCCTGGTTCCATTTAGCTTGTAGACAATTGCTCTATCCTGGCCCCTTACCCCACAGTTGAATTTCATTCATAGCACGTCTGATACTGATTTGGCTATATGACCGGCGTGTATATTGGTAATGTTTGTAAAAGTACCACAGTCCTTGTTTAGAACACATAGTATAGCCATAAGCTCTTTCACTGCTGCTAAAACAATGTATAAGTGCATAAGTAACATTATACAATGAGCATCATTCCTGAGGGGTCTAACGGGGAACGTGGTTATATAACGAAAGTTAGGCACCAAACATCTTCTGTGCAGCTGGAGATAGAGTTTCCCTGTGTGAGTCAAACTTCCCATGGAATCAGACTCAGGGATAACAACACAGTACGCAGTATAATGGAGGGATAGGGGTAAGGGCTTTAGTGTGGTTTCTAATGTGCTATAGTGTGTGTGTGTGTGTGTGTGTGTGTGTGTGTGTGTGTGTGTGTGTGTGTGTGTGTGTGTGTGTGTGTGTGTGTGTGTGTGTGTGTGTGTGTGTGTGTGTGTGTGTGTGTGTGTGTGTGTGTGTGTGTGTGTGTCTCTCTCACAGGGGTGACAGCTAACTCCCTCCACCCTGGGGTGGTGATGACAGAAGTGATGAGACACTATAACTTCCTGGTTCGGTTCCTATTCAACCTGATTGGAATCTTTTTCTTCAAGGTGAATACTTTGTATCATAACACTCTGGTGAAAATTTGAAGGGGAAAAAATGCTTTTAACACTATTTTACAGTCCTGTTTCATATAGGAAGTTAACAGTGGAACATTTCTGGTGACCCTGTTCCCAGGTCTGTTTTTGTTGTCATGCCAACTTCTATGGTCATAATAAGACAGCACAAACATCTGTGACCAGGCTAACTTTCTGGTTCTTAGGGCTCTATTCAATCTGTATCACTGAAGCGTCACAGATTGTGCGGTAGACATTTAAAGGTAATTTCCTATTGAGCCAACATATGCAGCATTTGCCGTGAATGCAGTCTCCGCTAACACGGGATTTGGGGTCATTGCCTTTAAATTTCAATCACGTTGTAACGTTGAATTTCTGCAATACGCATTGAATTAGAGCCCTTACTTTAAAGATTTCAACTCAAATTTCTACTGGCAAATTTGAGTGTTCCGCAGAAGGTTACTGCCATTCCGCAACAGGTCGTGACACACCCGCGTTGTGCATTATTTCCATAAAACTCATAGCCCCTCGTTGTTAATCCCTTACATAATAACCCTTTTAAACTGTAACTGCTAAATAAATAACAAGTGCATAATGAACTGTAAAATAATGAAGTGTCAATATTTTCTGTTTGTCTGGACTGAAAGAGGGAAAGTGGGTTTCTGGAAAGGTCTGTAGCTAGGAATAATGTGTGAGACAAGTGCCTGGATTCAATCTGGGACCGCGCTATAGCACACTTGACATTAAGGTAATTTCCAATTCAGCGTTTACCTTGAATCTGAAACATTTAACTTGAATGTAATCTCCACAACCTCAGTAACATTGCCTTTAAAAGCTGCAATGTCTACGAGTGTGATCGGATTGAATCCTAGCCAAACAGATAAAAATGTGTTCTCGTCCTGATTGGTTAGTGTGTGCGAACAGGATGTGTTATGTCTCACTTCAAGGAAACCAAAGGTGAACGTGTGTGTGTATGTGTGTGCGTGTGTGTGTGCTGCTGAGATTAAATTAAACTCAATTAGAGTGGAGACCAACCAAGGACACCACAACAATAGGCCACATTTAAGACAAGGGGTTAAAATGTGTCTTTAGCCCAGACTTCAAGGCAGTGATGTTCTGGGCTATGCAGAGATGGAGGCTTGTTGGTGACCAAAGGAGCAGAATGCTTGGTCCATCATTTTTAGGTGGGTCTTTGGGACACAGAAGAGTCTCTGATCATTTGTCATGATCCGAAAGATGATGGTTTGCTTCAGTGGGCACACTACAGCATATAATGAGTTAAACAATTTCACTCAATAAACCTGAAAAAACAGCTAGCTGGAGCTCGTCTGCGTGGTTGGCTGGATATTTTTTATTTATTTATTTAACCTTTATTTTATTTAACCAGGGAAGTCAGTTAAGAACAAATTCTTATTTACAATGACGGCTTACCCCGGCCAAACCCTAACCCGACGATGCTGGGACAATCATGCGCAGCCCAATGGGACACTAAATCACAGCCGGTTGTGATACATCCTGGAATCAAACCAGGGTCTGTAGTGACACCTCTAGCACGAGATGCAGTGTGTTAGACCTCTACGCCACTCGGGATATGCCCTCACCTTCTATGTACTTAATGCTGATTGGTTTGGTTCTGTCCACTATAGTGCTGTACGGTTAGAACGTGATGTTAAGTGTGTTCCAATCGGCTGATTGGTTAGAATGAATTAGTGATTTATAGGTCTGAAGGCCAGTCAGATTGAAAGAGCTGGCCTTTGTTATAAAGCCAGCAGAACAACTGTAACAGCTACAACATGTTTGCTATTGAAACCTGTGTGTGTGTGTGTGTGTGTGTGTGTGTGTGTGTGTGTGTGTGTGTGTGTGTGTGTGTGTGTGTGTGTGTGTGTGTGTGTGTGTGTGTGTGTGTGTGTGTGCACTTATTTATTTATAGCAGTTTCACAAAATCTCTACAGCAGATGTCTCTGAGTAAACATGGCAATTGTGTAAACGTTCTGAGCTCCAGGTTAAGGGACACTCCCCTTCCTGGCATTACTCAAAGAAACAAAGTCCTGACAAAGATATTTACTTGCACTCAATGTGCTTACACATTGTTGTCTCTTTTATGCAGAGGTGGTTAATGTTTATGCTCTCACGCTCTTCTCCCATCTCTGTCCACAAAGTCTTCTGAAGAAGGGGCAGTGAGCACCATCTACTGTGCTGTCTCCGAGGAGATGGAGGGAATAACAGGAAAGTACATTGACAGCGACTGTTCCCTGGTTCTCCCTGCCCACCTGGCCAGAGACCCTGCCCTCGCAGTCAAGGACTTTGAGTTCTGCGAGAGATTGACATCCAAGCTCTGAATAATTACCAGAGGGCTTGAGAGAAAGATACAGAGAGAGAGAGAGAGAGAGAGAGAAAGAGAGAGGCTCGTTTGCAGTGGGGTCAAATTCCTTTTGAACTCCATTTACCCATGTTATTATGAAGGATTAATAAAAAATGCAGGGTGAAATATGTCTATAAATTTTGTTTCTTTAAGTGTATTATTCAATAACAGACTTTATAAAAACACAGTTGAAGTCGGAAGTTTACATACACTTAGGTTGGAGTCATTAAAACTAATTTTTCAACCACTCCACAAATGTCTTGTTAACAAACTATAGATTTGGCAAGTCGGTTAGGATATCTACTTTGTGCCTGACACAAGTAATTTTTCCAACAATTGTTTAAGAGACAAAATTTTTCACTTATAATTCACTGTATCACAATTCCAGTGGGTCAGAAGTTCACATACACTAAGTTGACTGTGCCTTTAAACAGCTTGGAAAATTCCAGAAAATTATGTAAAGGCTTTAGAAGCTTCTGATAGGCTAATTGACATAATTTGAGTCAATTGGAGGTGTCCCTGTGGATGTATTTCAAGCTTATCTTCAAACTCAGTGCATCTTTGCTTGACATCATGGAAAAATCTAAGAAATCAGCCAAGACCTCAGAAAAAAATTGTAGACCTCCACAAGTCTGGTTCATCCTTGGGAGCAATTTCTAAACGCCTGAAGGTACCACGTTCATCTGTACAAACAATAGTACGCAGCTGTCATACCGCTCAGGAAGGAAACGCGTTCTGTCTCCTAGAGATGAACGTACTTTGCTGTGAAAAGTGCAAATCAATCCCAGAACAACAGCAAAGACCAGAAAGACCTTGTGTAGATGCAGGAGGAAACGGGTACAAAAGTATCTATATCCACAGTAAAACGAGTCCTATATCAACATAACCTGAAAGGCCGCTCAGCAAGGAAGAAGCCACTGCTCCAAAACCGCCATAAAAAAATCCAGACTACGGTTTGCAACTGCACATGGGGACAAAGATCGTACCTTTTGGAGAAATGTCCTCTGGTCTGATGAAACAAAAATAGATCTGTTTGGCCATAATGACCAATGTTATGTTTGGAGGAAAAAGGGGAATGCTTGCAAGCCGAAGAACACCATCCCAACCATGAAGCACGGGGGTGGCAGCATCAGGTTGTGGGGGTGCTTTGCTGCAGGAGGGAATGGGGCACTTCACAAAATAGATGGCATCATGAGGATGGGAAATTATGTGGATATATTGAAGCAACATCAAGACATCAGTCAGCAAGTTAAAGCTTGGTCGCAAATGGGTCTTCCAAATGGACAAGCATACTTCAAAAGTTGTGGCAAAATGGCTAAGGACAACAAAGTCAAGGTATTGAAGTGGCCATCACAAAGCCCTGACCTGAATCCCATAGAAAATGTGTGGGCAGAACTGAAAAAGCGTGTGCGAAACGTTTGACCCATGTTAAACAATGGAAAGACAATGCTACTGTTGTGATTTTTATGAATAATGACTAAATGATGTATACATTTAACATAAGAAATGAATGTATGTGTGTGTCGAAAGAGAACAAAGAGGGGCATTAACCTATGTTTGAACCGACCCGGCTGTAACTCTGGGGAGATAAGATAGGACAGGGAGAGCCCCTCCAGAGCTCTCGTATCTGGGGGAGACTGGAACTGTCAGCTGAGTGGTAATAAACTGTGGTGAGACTCATGAGAAAATCCCTATGTTGGTGTGTATGTATGTGTGTAGGGTAAGAGAAAGTTATAAAAGGAATGTCTTTGTATATGTACAGCAGCGCTCTCGTAAATAAACCTTGCTGACTATGGTAGACTGGCCTCTGACTGTTTCATTTTAATAAGAACCTTACAAATTCTTAGTAACAGACAGAGTATTTTAATTGAAGTTCAGTTTATGAACATTGAGAACAAAATTATCATAACAGCTACCAAATACTAACCGAGTGTATGTAAACTTCTGACCCACTGGGAATGTGATGAAAGAAATAAAAGCTGAAATAAATAATTCTCTCTATTATTCTTCTGATATTTCACATTCTTAAAATAAAGTGGTGATCTTAACTGACCTAAGACAGGCAATTAATACTCGGATTAAATGTCAGGAATTGTGAAAAACTGAGTTTAAATGTATTTGGCTAAGGTGTATGTAAACTTCTGACTTCAACTGTATCTTAAAATAGATGTAGATTTAGCCTGTTCTGGATTAAACAAAGCCGATTGCACGAGGGAGGATTAGAGCTACTCTAGAACTAAATTGAAGCTTAAATTAAAACTTCAGAAGCAGGTTTAACTTCTGCACAGGTTGGAAGAGCCAGTGAACAGTGAGTGTGTACCCTCCACATCTGCTGTAGCATCCCTGAGATAAGATGCTGCCACCATCTTTCAGCAGAGAACAAAAAAGATGACCATGCATGAAATGTTAGCCAGAGAACTTCATGAGCATAAAATGAAATATCTGATGTAAGAACATGAAAAGAAAATGAGAATTCTACAGGTTGAATTGGATAGTAAGTTGGAAGAGAGAGGTATGATCCAAAAAGATACAGTAATGAGACAATTGATTACCAGCTATGGTGAACAATATGATATGTAAAAAATACATGTTTTGTAATTTGGATATTCATGAGTGACAGTATTTTAATCCCCACAAACTACATACCAGCCTTGGTTTAGTCACTCGTTTAATTTTGCTGAAAACTATTTGAAATGTGTACAGAACAAACATTATCAAAGCAAAAATAAGCCATAATGAATACATTCCATATTTAAATGCATCTCATCTAGTTGAAGTGCTGCAATGTGAAAGCAACCCTGTGTGCATGTCCTCATTGGTCATTGCCTGCTGCTTCAGGTAGGTGTGCAGCACAGCTGTAGCAATGATCACCTTGCAGCATCTTCTTGACTTGAAACTAAATGTATTGCATAAACACTGGAAATAATTTTTCCATACTCCAAACATACGCTTGACCATCCCTCTCGTGTGGATATGAGCTCTGTTGTGTCGTTGCTGCTCAGCTGTTGTTGGATTTATGTATGGAGTGAATAAAAAGTTACTCTGACCATATCCACTGTCACCAAGTAGTAGTCCACTATGTTGTCCTCTCTGAAACTGAGCACACAATGAAGAATTGTGAGTTGCACCTTTCCAACGGTAAAGAATTCTAAACTCTAAATTAGGAGTGCATACACCCTGAAAATGGATGGAAAACCAGTTCTTACGGTTCCTGTACTCCTCAGCATCAGGAGTTGATGGACACTTGATGGGAACATGACATCCATCTATACAGCCAATCACTCCCGGGAAGTGCCCATATTCATACAATTGCACATTATAGTTGGTTTTGCCAGCAGCATCAGGAAACTGGAAACTTGTAAAGACTCCTCAGTTCACAAATGGCCCTGCAGACTTTGATCTATTCTACACACAGTTGCTTCACTGGCACCACACAAATCCCCAGTGTCGCGATGAAAGATTCCAGATGCCAAAAACCTCAAAGTAATCAGAACTTGGAGAGAATTGGGTAAAGGCCTTCCTCTTTGAGACGGAGAAGAAAGTCTAGGCTCAAGCAAAGATATTATCTCCAATGCATTTTCTTTGTACATACGAAAGCGGTCTCGAAAAGCTATTTCAGCAAAGTAATTTAATGGATTACTCCTATCCACAAGTACCCATCTGGCTGGCCTCTGTAAGGCATGTTGGCCTTCATTTAGATATTCCAAATAGTCCATGCTCCCTCACAAACAGTACTAATCAGAATTGAAACCTACGCCTGAAGGTTTAATTTAAGCTTCAATTCAGTCATTGAGTAGCTCTAATCCTCCTTCTTGTAATCGGCTTTGTTTAATCCAGAACAGGCTAAATCTACGACCATTTTAAGATAAATTTGTGCAAGTCGCTTTGAGTTAAGACAGCTCAAACATGCATTTTAGTCTGGGACTAGGCTTAAGCCTTGTCTGTGAAACCGGCCCATTAAGTCCTACTCCTGTGTTCATCTAAACTCTGTCTGTGAAACCGACCGTAGAAGTTTTACATTTCCTGATAGGCCAACAGGTGCCCAATCTCTCAACCTCATAAATATCTACCAAGAAGATGTTTCAGGCTATCAATTAAGTTAGAGTAGCTAGCTTGACTAGCTGCTTAGCTGGTATGGCTGCTGGCAAGGTTGGTAGACTTCAGAAATGCAACCAATTACTAAATGTACTGAACAAGGCTCCTTTCAATCTTTTACCCAGATTTTTTTTGCAGAAATGCAGGGCATCATATTTAGTTCCTTAAAATCTCTTAAGGATCCTCCCCTTTTTTTCAATTTTCGCCTAAAATGACATACCCAAATCTAACTGCCTGTAGCTCGGGCCCTGAAACAAGGATATGCCTATTCTTGGTACCATTTGAAAGGAAACACTTTGACGTTTGTGGAAATATGAAAGGAATGTAGGATAATATAACACAATAGGGCTGGTAAAAGATAATCCAAAGACAAAAACAACCATTATTTTGTAATCATCTTTGAAATGCAAGAGAAAGAGTGTGTTATTCCAGCCCAGGTGCAATTTAGATTTTGGCCACTAGATGGCAGCAGTGTACAGTGGGGCAAAAGGTATTTAGTCAGCCACCAATTGTGCAAGTTCTCCCACTTAAAAAGATGAGAGAGGCCTGTAATTTTCATCATAGGTACACTATGACAGACAAAATGAGGAAAAAAATCCAGAAAATCACATTGTAGGATTTTTTATGAATGTATTTGCAAATTATGGTGGAAAATAAGTAGTTGCTCAATAACAAATATTTATCTCAATACTTTGTTATATACCCTTTGTTGGCAATGTCAGAGGTGAAACGTTTTCTGTAAGTCTTCACAAGGTTTTCACACACTGTTGCTGGTATTTTGGCCCATTCCTCCATGCAGATCTCCTCTAGAGCAGTGATGTTTTGGGGCTGTTACTGGGCAACACAGACTTTCAACTCCCTCCAAAGATTTTCTATGGGGTTGAGATCTGGAGACTGGCTAGGCCAATCCAGGACCTTGAAATGCTTCTTACGAAGCCACTCCTTCGTTGCCCGGGCGGTGTGTTTGGGATCATTGTCATGCTGAAAGACCCAGCCACGTTTCATCTTCAATGCCCTTGCTGATGGAAGGAGGTTTTCACTCAAAATCTCACAATACATGGCCTCATTCATTCTTTCCTTTACACGGATCAGTCGTCCTGGTACCTTTGCAGAAAAACAGCCCCAAAGCATGATGTTTCCACCCCCATGCTTCACAGTAGGTATGGTGTTCTTTGGATGCAACTCAGAATTCATTGTTCTCTAAACACGACGAGTTGAATTTTTACCAAAAAGTTCTATTTTGGTTCCATCTGACCATATGACATTCTACCAATCTTCTTCTGGATCATCCAAATGCTGTCTAGCAAACTTCAGACGGGCCTGGACATATACTGGCTTAAGCAGGGGGACACGTCTGGCACTGCAGGATTTGAATCCCTGGCGGCGTAGTGTGTTACTGATGGTAGGCTTTGTTACTTTGGTCCCAGCTCTCTGCAGGTCATTCACTAGGTCCCCCCGTGTGGTTCTGGGATTTTTGCTCACCGTTCTTGTGATCATTTTGACCCCACGGGGTGAGATCTTGCGTGGAGCCCCAGCTCCATTTCCTAATAATTGCTCCCACAGTTGATTTCTTCAAACCAAGTTGCTTACCTATTGCAGATGCAGTCTTCCCAGCCTGGTGCAGGTCTACAATTTTTTTTCTGGTGTCCTTTGACAGCTCTTTGGATTTTGGAGTGTGACTGTTTGAGGTTGTGGACAGGTGTCTTTTATACTGATAACAAGTTCAAACAGGTGCCATTAATACAGGTAACAGGTGGAGGACAGAGGAGCCTCTTAAAGAAGAAGTTACAGGTCTGTGAGAGCCAGAATTCTTGCTTGTTTGTGGGTGACCAAATACTTATCTTCCACCATAATTTGCAAATAAATTCATTAAAAATCCTATAATGTGATTTTCTGGATTTTTTTTCTAATTTTGTCTGTCAGAGTGAAGTGTACCTATGATCAAAATTACCCACTGTATATAAAAAAATTGCCCTAACAATTGTCAAAGACTCCAGCCACCCAAGTCATAGACTGTTTTCTCTGCTACTGCACGGTAAGCCGTACCGGAGCGCCAAGTCTCGGTCCAAGAGGCTTCTAAACAGTTTCTACCCTCAAGGCATAAGACTCCTGAACAGCTAATCAAATGGCTCCACAGACTATTTGCATTGCACCCCCCCACCTACCCACCTTCTACGCTGCTGCTACTCTCTGTTATTATCTATGTATCGTCACTTTAATAACTGTACCTACATGTACATATTACCTCAATTACCTTGACACCGGTGCCCCCGCACATTGGCTATGTACCGGTACCCCCTGTGCCCCCGCTATTGTTATTTACTGCTGCTCTTTAATTATTTGTTATTCTTATCGCTTTCTTTTTTTTAGGTACTTTCTTAAAACTGCATTGCTGGTTAAGGGCTTGTAAGTAAGCATTTCACTGTAAGGTCTACTACACCTGTTGTATTCTGCGCATGTGACAAATAAAATTTGATTTCATATATACAAATGTATGTGGACAACCCTTCAAATTAGTGGATTCTGCCATTTCAGCCACCTGTTGCTGACAGGTGTATAAAATCAAGCACACAGCCATGTAATCTCCATAGACAACCATTCGCAATAGAATGGCCTTGCTGAAGAGCTCAGTGATGTTCAACATGGCATTGTCATAGGATGACACTTTTCCAACAAGTAAGTTCGTGAAATATCTGCCCTGCTAAAGCTGCTCCAGTCAACTGTAGGTGCTATAATTGTGACGTGGGCACATCTAGGAGCAACAACAGCTCAGCCGTGAAGTGGTAGGCCACACAAGCTCACAGAACAGGACAGCCTGGTGCTGAAGTGCGTAGCGTGTAAAAATTGTATGTCCTCAGTTGCAACAGTCACTACAGAGTTCCAAACTGCCTCTGGAAGCAATGTCAGCATAAGAACTGTTTGTCGGGAGCTTCTTGAAATGGGTTTCCATGGCCGAGCAGCAGCACACAAGCCTAAGATCACCATGCGCAATGCCAAGCTGGAGTGGTGTAAAGCTTGCTGCCATTGGACTCTTGACAGTGGAAACACGTTCTCTGGAGTGAAGAATCACGCTTCACCATCTGGCAGTCCAACGGACAAATCTGAGTTTGGTGAATGCCAGAAGAATATTGAGAATTTTCCAGACCATGTGTGTTAATTATTAATTGCAGAAGAGCTAGTAAGATGAGTGCACTCTACATGTGCTCTGGGTCATTAGACATCATTAGACATGCACCTGTCTGGGGAGTGGACACGAAAGGTTATTCTATTAACTGTGTTATGGCCTAATATGTACTGTTGCTATGGTTACACCTCTTGGGGCTTTTTCAGAACACGGGTGTCCCTTTCAGAGGAGTTAGCAGGATGACATGTCTGGTTATTTCTGTAAATTGCCAAGGACTGCTGCTATGGTCCTACATGCATGCACCAGGGCTGAGATCCCGTTAATGGGATCAATTTGACAACAGCCAGTGAAAGTGAAGGGCGCCAAATTCAAACAACAGAAATCTCATAATTAAAACTCCTCAAACATACAAGTATCTTATACCATTTTAAATGTAATCTTGTTGTTAATCCCACCACTTTACAGCGAAAGCACCACAAACGATTATATTAGGTCAGAGCCAAGTCACAGAAAAACACAACCATTTTTCCAGCCAAAGAGTGGAGTCACAAAACAATTCATCACTAACCTTTGATGATCTTCATCAGATGACACTCATAGGACTTCATGTATGTTTATTTCGATAAAGTTCATATTTATATAAAAAATCTCAGTATACATTGGCGCGTTATGTTCAGTAGTTCCAAAAACATCCGGTGATTTTGCAGAGAGCCACATCAATTTACAGAAATACTCATTATAAATGTTGATGAAAATACAAGTGTTATACATGGAACTTTAGATAAACTTCTCCTTAATGCAACCGCTGTGTCAGATTTCAAAAAAGCTTTACGGAAAAGCAAACCATGCAATAATCTGAGTACGGCGCTCAGAGACCCAACAAGCCAAAAAGATATCCGCCATATTGTGCAGTCAACAGAAGTCAGAAATAACATTATAAATATTCACTTACCTTTGACGATCTTCATCACAATGCACTCCCAGGAATCCCAGTTCATTTACATTTACATTTAAGTCATTTAGCAGTTCCACAATAAATGTTTGTTTTGTTCGATAATGTCCATCATTTATGTCCAAATAGCTACTTTTGTTAGCGCGTTTTGTAAACAAATCCAAAGTCACGAAGCGCGTTCACTAGGAGCAGTCAAAATGTCAAAAAGTTCTGTTACAGTCCGTAGAAACATGTCAAACGATGTATAGAATCAATCTTTAGGATGTTTTTAACATAAATCTTCAATAATGTTCCAACCTGAGAATTCCTTTGTCTTCAGAAATGCAATGGAACGGGAGCTACCTCTCACGTGAACGAGCATCACGACTTTGTGGCACTTTGCCAGACCACTGACTCAAAGAGCCCTTATGAGCCCCTGCTTTACAGTAGAAGCCTCAAACAAGTTTCTAAAGACTGTTGACATCTAGTGGAAGCCTTAGGAAGTGCAACATGACCAATATCCCACTGTATCTTCAATAGGGAATGAGTTGAAAATTGACCAACCTCAGATTTCCATTTTTTGCCTGCCAGATGAGTTTTGTTATACTCTCAGACATCATTCAAACAGTTTTAGAAACGGCAGAGTGTTTTCTATCCAAATATACTAATAATATGCATATATTAGAAACTGGGACTGAGTAGCAGGCAGTTTCCTCTGGGCACCTTATTCATCCAAGCTACTCAATACTGCTACCAGCCATAAGAAGTTAAGGCGAGTACATATTATATCGTCTGTATTTTTTAACTATTGCCCTCAGACAAACCATCAAACAGGCAAAGCGTCAATACTGGATTAACATTAAATCCTATTGCAATAGCTCTGACGCTCGTCAGATGTGGCAGGGCTTGAAAAATATTAAAGACTACAAAGGCAAGTGTCTTCACTAATATTTTCAACCTCTCCCTGACCGAGTCTGTAATACCTATATGTTTCAAACAGACCACCATAATCCCTGTGCCCAAGAAAGCAAAGGTAACCTGCCTAAATGACCTCCAGTAGCACCAACGTCGGTAGCCCTGAAGTGCTTTGAAAGGCTGGTCATAGCTCACATCAACACCATGCCGGAAACCCTAGATCAACTCCAATTCGCATACAGTCTCAACGGATCCACAGATGACACAACCTCAATCGCACTCCACACTGCCCTTTCCCTCCTGGACAAAAGGAACACCTATGTGAGAATGCTGTTAATTGACTACAGCTCAGCTTTCAACACCATAGTGCCCACAAAGTCCATCATTAAGCTAAGGACCCTGGGACGAAACACCTCACTCTGAACCTGGATCCTGGACTTCCTGATGGGCTGCTCCCAGGTGGTAAGGGTAGGCAACAACACATCTGCAACGCTGATCCTCAACACGGGGACCCTCGGGTGCGTGCTCAGTCCCCCCCTGTACTCCCTGTTCACCCATGACTCTGTGGCCAAGCACGACTCCAACACATTAAGTTTGCTGACGACACAACAGTGGTAGGCCTGGTCACCGACAGATGAGACAGCCTATAGGGAGAAGGTCCGAGACCTGGCAGTGTGATGCCAGGACAACAACCTCTCCCTCAATATGAGCAAGACAAAGGAGCTGATCATGGACTATAGGAAAAGGAGGGCCGAATAGGCCCCCATTAACATTGACTGAGCTGAAGTGGAGCGGGTCGAGAGTTAAGTTCCTTGGTGTCCACATCACCAACGAACTATCATGGTCCAAACACACCAAGACAGTTGTGAAGAGGGAGACTGAAAATATTTTCCATGGGTCCCCAGATCCTCAAAAATCTCTACAGCTGCACCATCGAGAACATCCTGACCAGTTGCATCACCACCTTGTATGGCAACTGCTCGGCATCTGACCATAAGGAGCTACAGAGGGTGGTCCATATGGCCCAGTACATCACTGAGGTCAAGCTTCCTGCCATCCAGGACCTATATACTAGGCGGTGTCAGAGGAAGGCCCAAAAAATGGTCAAAGACTCAAGTCACCCAAGTCATAGATTGTCCTCTCTTCTACCTCACGGCAAGTGGTACCTGAGGGCCAAGTCTAGGACCAAAAAGCCCCTTAACAGCTTCTACCACCAAGCCATAATACTGCTGAACAATTAATCAAATGGCCACCCGGACAATTTACATTGACCCCCCCCCCCTTTTTGTTTTTACACTGCTGCTACTCGCTGTTTATTATCTATCCATAGTCACTTTACCAATGACCTTGACTAACCTGAACCCCGCACATTGACTCAGTCCTTTATATAGCCTCATTATTGTAACATAATATGTTTTACTTTGGTTTATTTAGTAAAGATTTTCTTAACTCTATTTATATAATGACACAATGCTAGGCCCAGATGCAGACACAGGAGGTAGATGGTTTGAGCTTTGATATTTATTATAGTCCAAGGGATAGGCAAAAGGCAGGTCGGGGACAGGCAATAGTCCATAGCCAGTGCACAGTCCAAAACGGTACAGCGCAGCAGTCAGGCTCGAGGTCAGGGGCAGGCAGAGTGGTCAAGCAGGCAGGCAGGCTCAGAGTCAGGACAGGCAAGGGTCAGAACCAGGATGATGAGAAAACGAGAGACTGGGGGAAAACCAGGAGCTAAGAGAAAAACGCCGGTTGACTTGGCAAGCAAGACAAACTGGCACAGACAGACAGACAGAAAACACAGGTGTAAATACACAGGGGATAATGGGGAAGATGGGCGACAAGGACAGGTGAAACAGATCAGGGTGTGACAATTTGTTGAACTGCATTGTTGGGTAAGGGTTAGCATTTCACGGTAAGGTCTACCTACACCTGTTGAATTCGGCGCATCTGACAAATCAAATTTGATATAATTAGATTTTAGCGATGCAGAAAAATTAACCGTTTTTACAGAGAATTAAGCATAATGATAATGTCTCTAGATTGCAGGAAAAAGCTGTTTCAAATGCTAAATACTCCAACCTCCAATATGCCCTCCGGCCATCCTCAAATACTGTGTGTGTGTGTGTGTGTGTGTGTGTGTGTGTGTGTGTGTGTGTGTGTGTGTGTGTGTGTGTGTGTGTGTGTGTGTGTGTGTGTGTGTGTGTGTGTGTGTGTGTGTGTGTGTGTGTAGCCTAGTGGTTAAGACTGTTGGGCCAGTAACCGAGAGGTTGCTGGTCTTAATCCCCGAGCCGAATAGGTGAAACATCTGTTGATGTACCCTTGAGCAAGGCACTCAGCCCTAATTGCTCTGGATTTTAGCGTCTGCTAAATGGCGTAAATGTATGTGCTCATGTGTGTGTGTGCTCATGCGTGCACATTTGTGCATGCTTATGTGTAAAGAAGAGGGAATGTTGTTAATTAACTCACTACCAGCAATGAGTGCTTGTTTCTTTACATTACATAGGCACTGCAATCTAGAATGTAGGGTATGTAAGTGTGACATATATGGATATACAGCAATTTCACAAGACAAGCAAAGTAATGTTGAAATGATTGTTTCCCTTTATTCATATCATTGACACATAACAAGCTATCTGTGCATGTATTCCTGGTCAATTATAGTATACTGGCACCTTTGATGTTTCCTGTGGTCTTATGTTTCCTCATTTGGCTGAGAAAGAGATAGACGAGAGAGAGAAAGAGAAAAGGAACGGAAAGAGAGAGAGAGAGAGAACGTGAGAGGGAGAGATAGTACAAATATGTCAGAGCCTCTCAACTTTAAGCACTGTATACCTGATTTGTGTTTTGCAATATAGTACAATGTTTGAACATGCATTGCACAATATACATACAAGTCGGAAATTTACATACACTTAGGTTGGAGACATTAAAACTAGTTGTTCAACCACTCCACAAATGTCTTGTTAACAAACTATCGTTTTGGCAAGTCGGTTATGACATCTACTTTGTGCATGACACAAGTCATTTTCCAACAATTGTTTACAGACAGATTATTTAACTTATAATTCACTGTATCACAATTTCAGTGGGTCAGAAGTTTACATACACTAAGTTCACTGTGATATTTAAACAGCTTAGAAAAGTCCAGAAAATTATGTCATGGCTTTAGAAGCTAATACAAACAATAGTACGCAAGTATAAACACCATGGGACCATGCAGCCGTCATACCGCTCTGTCTCCTAGAGATGAATGTGCTTTGGTGCGAAAAGTGCAAATCAATCCCAAAACAACAGCAAAGGACCTTGTGAAGATGCTGGAGGAAACAGATACAAAGTATCTATATCCACAGTAAAACGAGTCCTATATCAACATAACCTGAAAGGCCACTCAGCAAGGAAGAAGCCACTGCTCCAAAACCGCCATAAAAAATCCAGACTAAGGTTTGCAACTGCACATGGGGACAAAGATCGTACTTTTTGGAGAAATGTCCTCTGGTCTGAAGAAACAAAAATAGAACTGTTTGGCCATAACGACCATTGTTATGTTTGGAGGAAAAAGGGGGAGGCTTGCATGCCGAAGAACACCATCCCAACCGTGAAGCACGGGGGTGGCAGCATCATGTGGTGGGGAGGCTTTGCTGTAGGAGGGACTGGTGCACTTCACAAAATATATGGCATCATGAGGGTGGAAAATTATGTGGATATATTGAAGCAACATCTCAAGACATCAGTCAGGAAGTTGAAGCTTGGTTGCAAATGGACAATGACCCAAGCATACTTCCAAAGTTGTGGCAAAATGGCTTAAGGACAACAAAGTCAAGGTATTGAAGTGGCCATCACAAAGCCCTGACCTCAAAGCCTTGACCAGCTCTGTCAGGAGGAATGGGCCAAAATTCACCCAACTTATTGTGGGATGCTTGCGGAAGGCTACCTGAAACGTTTGACCCAAGTTAAACCATTTAAAAGCAATGCTGCCAAATACTAATTGAGTGTATGTAAACTTCTGACCCACTGGGAATGTGATAAAAGAAATATGAGCTTAAATAAATAATTCTCTCTGGGGCAGCAGGGTAGCCTAGTGGTTGGAGTGTTGGACTAGCAACCAGAAGGTTGCAAATTCAAATCCCCAAGCTGACAAGGTACAAATCTGTTGTTCTGCCCCTGAACAGGCAGTTAACCCACTGTTCATAGGCTGTCATTGAAAATAAAAATGTGTTCTTAGCTGACTTGCCTAGTTAATAAAGGTTAAAAATAAAAATAAATTCTGACATTTCACATTCTTAAAATAAGTGGTGATCCTAACTGACCTAAGACAGGGAATTGTTACTAGGATTAAATGTCAGGAATTGTGAAAAAATGAGTTTAAATGTATTTGGCTAAGGTGTATGTAAACTTCCAACTTCAACTGTGTATTAAAGGTAAAACAAAAAGTAATATTTAAAACATATAATCTTGTCTAAACAGAGAACGGGTGACGTTTCAGCTTTGCTTTTTGTTGTTTAATTTTGAGAACTATTCAGTTGGTCTCACCAGGGAAATTAAGCATATATTTCAAATACAGGCCAGTCAGAAGTTTTGACACACCTACTCATTCAAGGGTTTTTCTTTAGTTTTACTATTTTCTACATTGTAGAAAAAATAGTGAAGACATCAAAACTATGAAATAACACAAATGGAATCATGTAGTAACCAAAAAATGGTTAAACAAATCTAAATATATTTTATATTTGACATTCTTCAAAGTAGCCACCCTTTGTCTTGATGTCAGCTTTGCACACTTTTGGCATTCTCTCAACCAGCTTCATGAGGTAGTCACTTGGAATGCATTTCAATTAACAGGTGTGCCTTGTTAAAAGTTCATTTGTGGAATGTCTTTCCTTCTTAATGCGTTTAAGCCAATCAGTTGTGTTGTAACAAGGTAGGGGTGGTATACGGAAGATAGCCCTATCTGGTAAAATACCAAGTACATATTATGGCAAGAACAGCTCAAATAAGCAAAGAGAAATGACAGTCCATCATTACTTTAAGACATGAAGGTCATTCAATCTGGAAAATGTAAAGAACTTTGAAAGTTTCTTCAAGTGCAGTCGCAAAAACCATCAAGAGCTATGATGAAACTGGGTCTCATGAGGACAGCCACAGGAAAGGAACATCAAGAGTTACCTCTGCTGAAGAGGATAAGTTCATTAGAGTTACCAGCCTTGGCAATTAACTGCACCTCATATTGCATCCCAAATAAACACTTTACAGAGTTCAAGTAACAGACACATCTCAACATCAACTGTTCAGAGGAGACTGCGTGAATCAGGCCTTCGTGGTCAAATTGCTGCAAAGAAACCACTACCAAAGGACACCAATAAGAAGAATAGACTTGTCCTTTGGTCTGATGAGTCCAAATTTGAGAATTTTGGTTCCAACCGCTGTGTCTTTGTGAGACGCAGAGTAGGTGAACGGATGATCTCTGCATGTGTGGTTCCCCCCGTGGTTCCCCGCGTGAAGCATGGAGGTGTGATGGTGGGGGATGCTTTGCTGGTGACACTGTTTGTGATATATTTAGAATTCAAGGCACACTTAACCAGCAAGGCTACCACAACAACGATACACCATCCCATCTGGTTTGCGCTTAGTGGGACTATCATTTGTTTTTCAACGGGGCAATGACTCAACACACCTCCAGGCTATATGAGGGCTATTTGACCAAGAAGGAGAGTGATGGAGTGCTGCATCAGATTACCTGGCCCCCATAATCACCTGACCTCAACCCAATTCAGAAAGTTTGGGATGAGTTGGACCGCAGAGTGAAGGAAAAGCAGCCAACTAGTGCTCAGCATACGTGGGAACTCCTTCAAGCATTCTAGGTGACTACCTCATGAAGCTGGTTGTAAGAATGTCAAGTGTGTGCAAAGCTGTCATCAAGGCAAATAAGGTTAACCACCTTGTGCTTGATGACAGCTTTGAATAATCTAAAATATATTTTGATTTGTTTATCACTTTTTTGGTTACTACATGATTCCATATGTGTTATTTAATAATTGTGATGTCTTCACTATTATTCTACAATGTAGAAAATAGAAAAAATTCAGAAAAACCCTTGAATGAGTAGGAGTGTCCAAACTTTTGACTGGTACTGTATGCAGTTGAACCAGGCTGTAAATGTCCTGTAATCACCCATGATGACAGACAGTTGTGGCTGTTATGTGCATCTAATTTCATGTGTTATATCTCTATGGTCATGGGTACCTTTCTTCTCTGCCTGCTCCACCATTTCATGGATGATGTCTTCCAGCACGGGGGCCACATGCTCCAGCTGTTTGGCTGTCAGTCGAACACTTATCTCCACTGTCTTCCCCTGTCCACACACATTTATTAGACTTTTATAACACAAAATAGTCAACAACAAAAAACATTCACACATCCTGTGTGTGTGTGTGTGTGTGTGTGTGTGTGTGTGTGTGTGTGTGTGTGTGTGTGTGTGTGTGTGTGTGTGTGTGTGTGTGTGTGTGTGTGTGTGTGTGTGTGTGTGTGTGTGTGTGTGTGTGTGTGTGTGTGTGTGTGTACTTACAGGAGTTCCACCATCGTCCTCAGGAAGCTGTTGGATGGTGACATCCTGAAACTGTCCATCCTCTGACCGAGGCTCCATGTCCTTCCTCCCCAACTTATCCTGTAGGGCCTAAACACATACACACATATTTTCAAATAATGTGTCTGAATCAACTACTTCTATTGTAAGTATTTTAAAGCATTTTCAAATTCTGGAAAAAACCTACTGTTTGAAAACATTTTAAAATATCAAATACCAAATAGACATGGGTTCAAATTCATGGGAGTATTTATTTTAGTATTTTTTTTTTATATATTCCAATATTCAACTACTTGTTTTCAAATCAAAAATATCAAAATACTTACTTTCAAATGTCTCTGAATACCCTAAATAGTATTTGAACCCAGGTCTGACACAGATTGTGTAGAACAGACATGCCTCAGCTTTAGAAATCATATCAGCTCTGGTCATGGCATTTTTATCTGCAAAATACAGTACCGTGCAGCCTTCATAACATGACACTGGTATTCTCCCACTGGGCACAGACATCAGTTCAACATCGAGTTTTCATTTACATTTGGTTGAGTTGTCAACTAACATGAAATCAACAAAAAATGTCACCCTGTCATTGATTTTAGGTTAGAAAAAAAGACCAAATTCCCTGATGTCGATGACTTTTTGCAAATCCAATCCGTTTTCCACGTTGATTCAACGTCATCACATTGTTTGGTTGATTCAACCAGTTTTGTTTACCTCTGCCCCCCCCTTCCTGTGACTCACTTCACACTTCTCACCTTCAACTCCCTCATCTCTTTGGGGCTGAAGAAGGAGAAGTGTCCCTCTGCCCGTTCATGCAGCATGGCCACCAGACACACCAGCACCACACAGCCCGTCACCGCTCCACGCATGGTCATCCTGCTTAGTCCTGTCCAACACAAACTTGTTTGTACGATGTTGTTTGACCATTAAATAATAATGATGCTGACCAAGACAATTGACTTGTGTAATGTAAACATGTAATGAAAGTAAACTGATTGCACAGATGGCTGCTCACACAAACACGTACATATGCAGACAGGCACACAAAATACACACACACGGTGAGTAAACTCCTTAATAAATAAATACAAAAAGACAAACAGAAAATGAGACTGACAGAGACAGAGATAGATAAAGACAGACAGACAGACAGACAGACAAACAGACAGAAAAAGAGAGACCAAACGAGAAAGAGAGACAGACAGAGACAGACAGATCCATACCGCCAACTTGTTGAACTACCCACTCTGTTTCCCTGTGTGAGTCCCTGATGGTGATGAGCTAACTGGCTGTGTCCTGTTGTTCTGTCACCCTTCTAGAGACCCTGCTCTTTATATGGATCCACATCCTCATCCCTCGGTCTCTTTTACTGTCCCCTCTGACATCTGCTCCTCAACAGCTCTACCAGCCACTCTCCTCCAGCTCCTGGAAACACAAACATGTCTTAATGGGAATGGGCTGCCTTTCTTCCTGAATCAAATCAAATCAAAGTTTATTTGTCACGTGCACCGAATACAACAGGTGTAGTAGACCTTACAGTGAAATGCTTACTTACAGGCTCTAACCAACAGTGCAACTTCTAAGTAAAAAAAAAAGGCTTAGGTGAACAATAGGTAAGTAAAGAAATAAAAACAACAGTAAAAAGACAGTGAAAAATAACAGTAGCAAAGGGGGTTACTGTGGAAAAAAGTACAATAATAATAGGATGTATTATGTGTTTACAGTACTATTTCCCTTGTTATTGTCTTACTGCCAGATAATGTCAGAGCACAGACAATTCTGATTAAAGAGGACGTTTTGAGAGAGAAAATTATATGCCAAATGTACATGCTGTTTTTGACTATGTTTGTTTGTGTGTGCATATGTATGTGTGTGTGTGGGGGGGGCTGCTTCAGTTATAGCCAATAATACATTCTCAGCTCTTCAGTAATATCCTGTCTACCGTGACGTTTATGACCTGGCATTGTAACACTCAGCTACGCACATGGCACCACATACATTCATTTCTTGGTAACAGGTTACCGTGGATGACTTTTACCATACCGTTTCCTGCTGTAACACTTCACTTGTTTACTATTTAATCAATCATTCTTGCATGGTATTTTAGAAAAAACATTTTTAGATATCCTTCATGTGACGTGGACCTTGTCTAAATGGACTGTAGATGGACATAATAAATTCATAGAGATAAATGTCAAATGTGTTTTCGTGACTGGTCTTTGTTGTAGGCTATCCTTTGCTTGTTCCGAAAGTGTTGTAATTTTCTCTATGTATTTTTATGCAATAAGCGTGATTGACTGAGCATGAGGAAACCTTTAATGTCTAGATTTGGCCAGTTACATTTTTTGTTGAGTGGTTAGGGACAGGTTGAAATTTACTGGGGGAAGGGATGGACCAAAATAGGAGAGGGGTTGTCAAACTTAAAAATGTTTGCTTTGAGGAGAGTTGTGTTTTTTTATTGGGCACAGGGGAGGGTAGGGACCAATAAAACAAAGGTTTGCTATTGTGTAGCTATTATTAAGCTTAAGCTACTGCAGGCCTATGAAATGAAGGCAGTGCACCATGCCCTGGCGGTCCTACTGCCTCCGACAGGTGAGGTGAGTTGAAGAAGACTGTTTCAGGCCTACCAGAGTTAATCCTATAATCTAAAAACATAATGCTTATCATTATACAAAATATTCTGATCGAACATTTACAAATTAGCCTCCTTCTGTATATCTATGTCTGTATAGCAGAAGCAATAGCCATCTGTCATAAAGAAATTAATGTTGTGTCATAGCACGCCACCAGCATACCTCTATCTCTCGCTATCTCTCTGGGGTTAGGACGAAGCTTCTGTTCCTTATATACAGTTGAAGTTGGAAGTTTACATACACTTTAGCCAAATACATTTAAACCCAGTTTTTCACAATTCCTGACATTTAATCCAAGTACAAATACCCTGTCTTAGGTCAGTTAGAATCACCAATTTATTTTAAGAATGTGAAAATGTCAGAATAATAGTAGAGAGAATGATTTATTTCAGTTTTTATTTCTTTCATCACATTCCCAGTGGGTCAGAAGTTTACATACACTCAATTAGTATGTGGTAGCATTGCCTTTAAAATGTTTAACTTGGGTCAAACGTTTCAGGTAGCCTTCCACAAGCTTCCCACAATAAGTTGGGTGAATTTTGGCCCATTCCTCCTGACAGAGCTGGTGTGACTGAGTCAGGTTTGTAGCCCTCCTTGCTAGCACACGCTTTTTCAGTTCTGTCCACAAATGTTCTATAGGATTGAGGTCAGGGCTTTGTGATGGCCACTCCAACACCTTGACTTTGTTGTCCTTAAGCCATTTTGTCACAACTTCGGCAGTATGCTTGGGGTCATTGTCCATTTGGAAGACCCATTTGCGACCAAGCTTTATCTTACTGACTGATGTCTTGAGATGTTGCTTCAATATATCCACTTAATTTTCCACCCTCATGATGCCATATATTTTGTGAAGTGCACAAGTCCCTCTTGCAGCAAACACCCCCACAACATAATGCTGCCACCTCCGTGCTTCACGGTTGGGATGGTGTTCTTCGGCATGCAAGTCCCCCCCTTTTTCCTCCAAACATAACGATGGTCATTATGGCCAAACAGTTATATTTTTGTTTCATCAAACCAGAGGACATTTCTCCAAAAACTACGATCTTTGTTCCCATGTGCAGTTGCAAACCGTAGTCTGGCTTTTTTATGGCGGTTTTGGAGCAGTGTCTTCTTCCTTGCTGAGCGGCCTTTCAGGTTATGTCGATGTAGGACTCGTTTTACTGTGGATATAGATACTTTTGTACCTGTTTCCTCCAGCATCTTCACAAGATCCTTTGCTGTTCTTCTGGGATTGATTTGCACTTTTCACACCAAAGAACGTTCATCTCTAGGAGACAGAACGCGTGGTATGACAGCTGCATGGTCACATGGTGTTGCTATTGTTTGTACAGATGAACGTGGTACCTTCAGGCGTTTGGAAATTGCTCCCAAGGATGAACCAGACATCTACAATGTTTTTTCTGAGGTCTTGGCTGATTTCTTTTGATTTTCCCATGATGTCAAGTAAAGCGGCACTGAGTTTGCAGGTAGACCTTCAAATACATCCACAGGTACACCTCCAATTGACTCAAATGATGCCGATTAGTGTATCAGAAGCATCTAAAGCATGACATAATTTTCTGAAATTTTCCAAGCTGTTTAAAGGCACAGTCAACTTAGTGTATGTAAACTTCTGACACACTGGAATTGTTATACAGTGAATTCTACGTGAAATAATCTGTCTGTAAACAATTGTTGGAAAAATGTATTGTGTCATGCACAAAGTAGATGTCCTAACTGACTTGCCAAAACTATAGTTGGTTAACAATACATTTGTGGAGTGGTTGAAAAACGACTTTTAATGAATCCAACCTAAGTGTATGTAAACTTACGACTTCAACTGTATATATAAGTTGGTTAGGACATCTACTTTTTGCATGACACAAGTCATTTTTCCAACAATTGTTTACAGACAGATTATTTCACTTATACCTCACTATATAACTATTCCAGTGGGTCAGAAGTTTACATACATGAGAGGATCTGCAGAGAAGAACTGAAGAAACTCCCCAAATACAGGTGTGCCAAACTTGTAGCGTCATGAAAATTGCTGTGCAGCAACCTGTTTTTGCTTTGTCATTATGCGGTATTGTGTGTAGGGAAAAAAACTATTTAATACATTTTAGAATGAGGCTGTAACGTAACAAAATGTGGAAAAAGTCTAGTACTGAAAGCAAAAGTCTGAATGCACTGTACAAACAGCATGATCACTTTGCTCGTTGTATTAATTCTCGCATCTGCGAGCTCTCCTCCTCTCACCTTTTCTAATTTGCTTGTGGACTTTAGTGCACAACACATCAGCTGTCTGTGACCAGGCAAAGAAACCTTTCAAAGCCAAACCTTCGTACCAGAACCATTAACCACTACACACAGCCTACACGGGGACGGGGGTTGGAATTAAAAAAAATAAATAACATAAATATAGGACAAAACACACATCACGACAAGAGAGACAACATAGCACTACATAAAGAGAGACCTAAAGACAATAACATAGCAAGGCAGCAACACATGACAACACAACATAGTAGCAACACAACATGGTAGCAGCACAAAACATGGTACAAATATTATTGTGCAGAGACAACAGCACAAAGGGCAAGAAGGTAGAGATAACAATACATCACGCAAAGCAGCCACAACTGTCAGTAGGAGTGTCCATGATTGAGTCTATGAATGAAGAGATTGAGATAAAACTGTCCAGTTTGAGTGTTTGTTGCAGCTCGTTCCAGTCGCTAGCTGCAGCGAACTGAAAAGACGAGCGACCCCAGGGATGTGTGTGCTTTGGGGACCTTGAACAGAATGTGACTGGCAGAACGGGTGTTGTATGTGGAGGATGAGGGCTGCAGTAATAATATAATATAGATAATATATATAATGTAGATATCTCAGATGGGGGGAGTGAGGCCTAAGAGGGTTTTATAAATAAGCATCAACCGGTGGGTCTTGCGACGGGTATATATAGATGACCAGTTTACAGAGGAGTATAGAGTGCAGTGATGTGTCCTATAAGGAGCATTGGTGGAAAATCTAATGGCTGAATGGTAAAGAACATCTAGCCGCTCGAGAGCACCTTTACCTGCTGATCTATAAATGATGTCTCTGTCATCTAGCGTGGGTAGAATGGTCATCTGAATCAGGGTTAGTTTGGCAGCTGGGGTGAAAAAGGATAAATTACGATAGAGGAAACCAAGTCTAGATTTAACTTTAGCCTGCAGCTTTGATATGTGCTGAGAGAAGGACAGTGTACTGTCTAGCCATACTCCCAAGTACTTGTATGAGGTGACTACCTCAAGCTCTAAACCCTCAGAGGTAGTAATCACACCTGTGGGGAGAGGGGCATTCTTCTTACCAAACCACATGACCTTTGTTTTGGAGGTGTTCAGAACAAGGTTAAGGGTAGAGAAAGCTTGTTGGACAATAAGAAAGCTTTGTTGTTGGGCATTTAACACAAAATCCGGGGAGTGGCCAGCTGAGTATAAGACTGCATCATCCGCATATAAATGGATGAGAGAGCTTCCTACTGCCTGAGCTATGTTGTTGATGTAAATTGAGAAGATGGTGGGGCCTAGGATTGAGCCTTGGGATACTCCCTTGGTGACAGGCAGTGGCCGAGACAGCATATTTTCTGACCTTATTCACTGCACTCTTTGAGAAAGATAGGTAGCAAACCAGGTCAAAGACCCTCAGAGACACCAATATTCATTAGCCGGCCCACAAGAATGGAATGGTCTACCATATCAAAAGCTTTGTCCAAGACAATAAAAATAGCAGCACAACATTGCTTAGAATCAAGGGCAAAGATGACATCATTGAGGACCTTTAAGGTTGCAGTGACACATCCATAACATGAGATGTCCATAACCTGGACATCAAGAAAACCAGTCAGTTGATTATTGATAAGTTTTTCCAACACTTTTGATAAATAGGGCAACATAGAAATAGGCCTATAACAGTTAGGATCAGCTTGATCTCCCCCTTTAAATAAAGGACAAACCGTGGCTGCCTTCCAAACAATGGGAACCTCCCCAGAAAGGAGAGATGGGTTAAAAAGGTTGGAGATAGGCTTGGCGATTATAGGGGCAGCAACCTTAAAGAAGAAACGGTCTATCCCAGATGTTTTTTTGGGGTCAAGTTTCAGGAGCTCCTCTAGCACCTCAGATTCAGTGACTGACAGCAGGGAAAAACTTTGTAGCAAGGCAGGGGAAAAAGAGGGAGAAGCATCGGGATAGTTCCATTAGAAGGAGTGGGAGATGAGGAAATGTTGGATGGGCAAGGAGGCATGGCTGAGTCAAATAGGAATCCTGACTTAATGAAGTGGTGATTAAAAAGCTCAGTCATGTGCTTCTTGTCAGTAACAACCACATCATCAACTTTAAGGGGCATGGGCAGCTGTGAGGAGGAGGGTTTATTCTCCAGGTCTTTAAACGTTTCCCAGAACTTCTTGGGGTTAGACCCACAGAGAGAGAACTGCTCCTTGAACTTTGGCCTTCCGGATAGCCTGAGTGCACTTATTTCTCATTTGTACGAACGAGAGCCAGTCAGCCTGAGTATGCGTGTGCCGACCCTTTCATCAAATGCAATTCTTGAGGTGGAGTAACTCTGCAAGATCACGGTCGAGCCAGGGGCTGAACTTGTTTTTAATTCTCATTTTCTTTATGAGGGCGTGTTTGTTTACAATACTACTGAAAATATCAAAAAAGAAGCTCCAAGCATCTACGACAGGGATCAAGCTGATTCTTTACCATTTTACAGAGGCTTGTTCATGAAGGAAGGCTTGCTCATTCAAGTTTTTTAGCAAGCGTCTATGACAAATCAGGACAGGTCGTTTCACTGAACAGCCATTATGAACACAGGCTGTAAAACAGTGATCACTAAGGTCATTACAGAAAACACTGGACTGATACCTATCAGGATTATTTGTGAGAAGAAGAGTAGCCTTTTCAAGGTGTTTGGAGTTGTTACGGATACAGTTATCCTGTGTGTGTGTGTGTGTGTATCCTGTGTGTGTGTTTCTTTTCTCTCCTTCTCCCCTCACAGGTGAAAACCATCACTCCCCAATCAGTCAACAATCAATCATCAATCAGAAGACACACCTCCTCCTATTTCCTGACCTGACCTATCACAGTTCCTTCCCCATGGTTTAAAAACCCCATCATTTGTTTGTTCTACAGCTCAGCTCAGCTCATCTCTAGCTCAATCTCAATCTCTCTGTAAATGCCATGTCTGTAGGGCTCTGTGTTTCACGCTCGCTTTGTGTCTTAAACCTCTCTTTTGTTTAAAGCACCTCCATAGCACTTTGTCATCACCTGTGAGTATTATTTTTGGTTATGGTATTTGTTTGTTGCTGGTGGGAAAAGGGGGAAACCAAGACAAGTCGCCCATGGGCATACACTACCCGTAGGTGAACTTTGTTAAATACACTAGTTAGAACTGGGCGGACCACCCACTGTATTTTTGGTTAGTTAGCTGTTGTTAAAGTAGGCTAGTCTAGCTTAGGGGTGTTTTTCAATACTTATTGTTTCTTTCCTTGGGTCCAGCTCAGCCCCTTTTCCTGCTCCCCCCATTACCGTGTGTTTATAAATAAACCTAGAGTTTGACGGTAGATTTCTGTTGTCGTGGTTATTTCGTGCACACTTTTACTTTGTCACAATAATAATTTGCATGAGTTATGTTACGGGTCTCATTACCATCCCCCCTAGACTGTCGGGCCAAAAGGGATTCGTAACAGAGTCATACCTTGTGGGATTGGTAATAATCTGAGAAAGATTTAGGGAGTCCCATTGCTTTAGAACTTGGTCGGGTGGTTTAAGCATGTCCCAGTTTAGGTCACCAAGCAGGACAAATTCAGACTTGATGTAAGGGGCCAGGAGAGAGCTTAGGGCAGGTAGGGTAAAGGCCGGTGCTGATGGAGGACGATAGCACCCAGCAACAGTCAACAAAGCTATTTGAAAGTGAAATACTTAAAACCAGCAAATCATATTGTTTGGGGACAGACTTGTGGAGACAACAAATATGTTGTTACCATATTATCTAAAGTCATAGCTAGCTACTGGAACTAACGCGTTAGTAAACCTGCTACGATCATGCCGTACAGTGTACAGTCAGCAAGCAGTTTAGCAGTTACACCGACAGGCCACTGTGGCAATAAATTAATAAAATCAAAAGCTTACCTTGACTTGGAAGAGTTCCAGTGTTGGATAGCCAGCTAGCTAAAATAGCATCCAACTCTGTTTGAGTAGGCTAAAATTGCTAACTGCATTCGCTGAACGGGGGGAATGATAATGAGATATATAGCTATCTCTACTGCTTCTCCTTATTTTTTGAAGAAATTAATTTGTTCAAACCTGTTCAACTATTGTCTTTTTCCATCTTTGAGTCAACTACTCACCACGTTGTGTGCACTGCAGGTCTAGCTAGCTGTAGCGTATGCTTTCAGGACTAGATTAATTCTTGGATCCTTTGATTGGGTGGACAACATGTCAGTTCATGCTGCAAGAGCTCTGATAGGTTTTCAGATTCAGAAAGCTTTAATGTCCTCAAAGAGTCAAGTCATCTTGCAGCAGTCATAAAACATATAACATCTAAAAATGTTAAATAAATAGCAAAGAATATTTAAAAACAAATAGGTAGGGTAAGTGCAATTTCATAGTGCAAGTGCTAAGTGCAATTAGTACAACATTTGTTAAGTTGCAGAATTGCATTTGGAATAAAAGAGAACAAGGCCCTACTATTTTTAACCTTAGTTAGTCTGTACCTGCATCCAGAGGGAAGGAGCTGGAATTCAGGGTGGAGTGGATGGGAAGAGTCAACCGCTATTTTATTTGGACGTCCTCCGGAAGTTGTCATAATTACTATGTAAATCTATGGAAGGGGGTGAAAACCAAGAACCTCTTAGATTTTGTATTGAAGTCAATATAGAAGCAAGCTGTCCTCCGTCTCCACCAGGGTGTTATCCTACAGAGTGCTGCTGAGGATACTGTAGACCGTCATTGCAAAATAGTGTGTTTTAATCAATTATTTGGTGACATGTGGATATACTGTATTAATTTAACATATGACGTATACAAGTAAAACATATGTACCAAATAAGGCTCTTCATTTCAGAAAGATATGAGGCAAAAATTATAAGAAATTAAACTAAATTAAATTACTTTTTTTGTATATATAAAAAACAAAATCATCCCAAAGTGCTCTAGGATTGACAAGTGATGGTTTTGCCACTGCTAAACTGCTTGCTGCTGACTGCACTGCATGATTGTAATGGGTTTACTAACCTGTTAGTTCTAGTAGCTATGTTGACTATGACGTGACAAAGATGTGTGTAGCAGTTAGCCATCATGACATGAAGTTTTGGCTTGGAAATGTTTTTTCGCCTGGTTAAAGACAGCTGATGTCTTGTGCACTGAAGTCCACAAGTGAAGGGATAGGGGAGGAGAGCGCGTAGATACACTAGATGCGAGAAGGAATTATATATACAACAAGCTGTTTGTATATGGCTGCTATGAAAGTGAACTGTGTTTGCATGTGATCAGGGGTGTTTTCATTGCAAATATTCTGTTGAAAAACTTTTCTTAAATGAAAGCCAACAGAACAAAACTGGTATAAACATATATGAATTTGTCCAATAGAAACTCTCGTTTGCAACTGTTGGACTAAAGATTATACACCCTAGATTAGCTATCTGCAGAAACAAATTGTGCAAGGCGGTATTGAATGTGTCACTGTCTGTCACCTTAATTACTCAAAATTCTCTCGACCTGTGCATCTAAGTTGTTAACTTTCATTCATAGGCTAGGTTGTAGCAACCTCATAATGGGTGCATGGAAAATGAGATTATCACATAGTAGCCTAAAACTATCGCTGGTACATTGAGCTGGGTGAATGGAGAATGAATGACAGTCATCCAATATGCAGTAATAGAAATAAGGCCATGTGTAGTGCGCAGTAATATTCAATGTGTGAATATACAGTATATTATATATACATCATATGTGACTCGTAATAAGACTAAGAAATTAGCCTATTAAAATGTTTACCTGACTCCATAAAGATAATTAGCGATATGCAAGAGACAATGGTTGAGTTACAGTAATAGGCAAAGAAGTATCTGAAAATGGAATTCTAAATACAAGTGTATTCAATTACTTTGTAAAAAGAATGGATTCACATACAAGACAAAGCTTAAGTTAAAAGACGCGGTTAGTCATTGTTGCTAGAACAGCGGATTGTCTCTGGCATTTGTAATTCTTGTTTACACAAACCAGTTGTTAGACCTTTTTGCCTAAGCTGTTGATAGTTTTTGTTGTTATCCTAGTTTTGTTTAGCCCTTTTGTTTATTTTCAAATACCCAACATATTCAACATGTATTATAAAGAAATGGTTGTATATCAATTACATATACTGTAGTTGAGAAAAGCTTGCTTGCCCAGACTTTGAAAATCTGTACTAAGTTTGGTCTTGATATCAACAACAACAAAAGACATTCAACGTTTAGGACGTCTACTTTGTGCCTGACACAAGTATTTTTTTCCCAACAATTGTTTACAGACAGATTATTCCACTTATAATTCACTGTATCACAATTCCACTTGGTCAGAAGTTTACATACACTAAGTTGACTGTGCCTCTAAACAGTTAGGAAAATTCCAGAAAATTATGTCATGGCTGGTTCATCCTTGGGAGCAATTTCCAAACGCCTGAAGGTACCACGTTCATCTGTACAAACAATAGTACGCACGTATAAACACCATGGGCCCACGCAGTCATCATACCGCTCAGGGAGGAGATGCGTTCTATCTCCTAGAGATGAACGTACTTTGGTGCGAAAAGTGCAACTCAATTCCATAACAACAGCAAAGGACCTTGTGAAGATGCTGGAGGAAACAGGTACAAAAGTATCTATATCCACAGTAAAACGAGTCCTACATCGACAACCTGAAAGGCTACTCAGCAAGGAAGAAGCCACTGCTCCAAAAGCACCATAGAAAAGTCAGACTACGGTTTGCAACTGCACATGGGGACAAAGATCGTACTTTTTGGAGAAATGTCCTCTAGTCTGATGAAACAAAAATAGAACTGCGGTAATGACCATCATTATGTTTGGAGGAAAAAGGGGGAGTATGCAAGCTAAAGAACACCATCCCAACTGTGAAGCATGGGGGTGGCAGCATCATGTTGTGGAGGTGCTTTGCTGCAGGAGGGACTGGTGCACTTCACAAAATAGATGGCATCATGAGGGTGGAAGATTATGTGGATATATTGAAGCAACATCTCAAGACATCAGTCAGGAAGTTAAAGCTTGGTTGCAAATGGATCTTCCAAATGGACAATGACCCCAAGCATACTTCCAAAGTTGTGTCAAAATAGCTTAAGGACAACAAAGTCAGGGTATTGAAGTGGCCATCACAAAGCCCTGACCTCAATCCTATAGAAAATGTGTGGGCAAAACTGAAAACGCGTGTGTGAGCAAGGAGGCCTACAAACCTGAATCAGTTACACCAGCTCTGTCAGGAGGAATGGGCCAAAATTCACCCAACTTATTGTGGGAAGCTTGTGGAAGGCGACCCTAAATGTTTGACCCAAGTTAAACAATTGAAAGGCAATGCTACCAAATACTAATTGAGTGTATGTAAACTTCTGACCCACTGGGAATGTGATGAAAGAAATATAAGCTGAAATAAATCATAATCTCTACTATTATTCTGACATTCACATTCTTAAAATAAAGTGGTGATCCTAACTGACCTAAAACAGAGTTTTTTTTTCTAGGATTAAACGTCAGGAATTGTGAATAACTGAGTTTAAATGTATTTGGCTAAGGTGTATGTAAACTTCCGACTTCAACTGTATTTGTAAAGTGACAATATGTAACGTTTTGAGTGACCCTGGTCAAATTCACATAGAATGTGAGTTATAGATATAACATTCTAATTGAAAGCAAGTCTAAGAAGCGGTATAAATGTTCTATGTGTGCTTTTTCTATGCTTCCCGTTCTTAAGCTTTGCTTTTGTGTTCTATACACCAGCTTCACAAAGCTGAAAATACAATATATTTCACAGTGGTTTAGATGATACAATCCTTCTCTACACTATACTGTATTATTTTGTGACATAAACTGAAATTCGGCTAACTATTAGAGTTTTAGCAACTAGGAATTGGCGGAGCGATTTCTGCATAGTGCAACTTTAATATCTTGTTATCTTGCTTGTTGTATTTTTGTATCTTTGTTTCGCATTTAGGATGAGTCAGTGTTTTCTGACAGCGACATGTTGTTACACATTGGCAACAGTTCTCAGCTCAAACTCTTCTCCCTTGAGAGAGTTGGATGTGAGTAACAATGACCTGCAGGATTCAGGAGTGAAGCTGCTCTCTCCTGGACTGGAGAATCCACACTGTGAACTGGAGATACTTAGGTGAGAAATACATAGGTGAGCAAGTGTACAGAAATATAATTTTCAATAATACTTTTTTTATTTTCAATATACAGTATCAGTCAAAAGCGTGGACACACCTACTCAAGAATTTGTTTATTTTTACTATTTTCTACATTGTAGAATAATAATGAAGACATCAAAACTTTGAAATAACACATGTGGAATCATGTAGTAACCAAAAAAGTGTTAATTAAAACATTTTACGCTGCTGTCCCTGTACAGGGATCAACATCAGCGGAAATTTCAGAGTGACAACTAATAGTACTCGATACAACTCAAACTTTCATTAAAACACACATGCAGGGTACTCAATTAAAGCTACATTCGTTGTGAATCTAGCCAACATGTCAGAATTTAAAAATGCTTTTCGGCGAAAGCATGAGAAGCTATTATCTGATAGCATGCAACCCCCGAAATACCCAAAGGGGACGTAAACAAAATAATTAGCGTAGCCGGCGCTACACAAAACGCAGAAATAAAATATAAAACATTTATTACCTTTGACGAGCTTCTTTGTTGGCACTCGTATATGTCCCATAAACATCACAATTGGGTCTTTTTTTTAGATTAAATCCGTCCATGTATACCCAAAATGTCCATTTATGAAGCCCGTCTGATCCAGGAAAAAACAGCTTTCCAAAACGCAACGTTATTTTAAAAAATTAACAAAGTTGCCTATAAACTTTGACATAAACACTTCAAACTACTTTTGTAATCCAACTTTAGGTATTAGTAAACATTAATAATCGATCAAATTGATCACGGGGTGATCTGTATTCAATAGCAGCAAGTCTTGAAATCATGGTGCATATTCTCCCTTTCATAACTTCCTCCGGTGTACTCGACGACAGGAAGTGCCTATTTCTCATTTGACCAAGGATTAACTTCAACCCAATTGCCAAGACTGGCGACATCGTGTGGAAGCTGTAGGAACTGTTAACTGGACGCTATCTATTTTCCTTGGGATTTTGCCTCCTACACACATTCTGTTATAGTCACAGACATGATTTAACCAGTTTTATAAACTTCAGAGTGTTTTCTATCCACACATACTAATCATATGCATATACTATATTCCTGGCATGACTAGCAGGACGCAATTTTTAACAAAAAGCTGCAAAAAGCAGCCTCTTTAAGATATATTTTATATTTGAGATTCTTCAAAGCAGCTTTGCACACTCTTGGCATTCTCTCAACCAGCTTAATGAGGTAGTCACATTACATTTACATTTAAGTCATTTAGCAGACGCTCTTATCCAGAGCGACTTACAAATTGGTGCATACACCTTATGACATCCAGTGGAACAGCCACTTTACAATAGTGCATCTAAATCTTTTTAGGGGGGGTGAGAAGGATTACTTACCCTATCCTAGGTATTCCTTGAAGAGGTGGGGTTTCAGGTGTCTCCGGAAGGTGGTGATTGACTCCGCTGTCCTGGCGTCGTGAGGGAGTTTGTTCCACCATTGGGGGCCAGAGCAGCGAACAGTTTTGACTGGGCTGAGCGGGAACTGTACTTCCTCAGTGGTAGGGAGGCGAGCAGGCCAGAGGTGGATGAACGCAGTGCCCTTGTTTGGGTGTAGGGCCTGATCAGAGCCTGGAGGTACTGAGGTGCCGTTCCCCTCACAGCTCCGTAGGCAAGCACCATGGTCTTGTAGCGGATGCGAGCTTCAACTGGAAGCCAGTGGAGAGAGCGGAGGAGCGGGGTGATGTGAGAGAACTTGGGAAGGTTGAACACCAGACGGGCTGCGGCGTTCTGGATGAGTTGTAGGGGTTTAATGGCACAGGCAGGGAGCCCAGCCAACAGCGAGTTGCAGTAATCCAGACGGGAGATGACAAGTGCCTGGATTAGGACCTGCGCCGCTTCCTGTGTGAGGCAGGGTCGTACTCTGCGGATGTTGTAGAGCATGAACCTACAGGAACGGGACACCACCTTGATGTTAGTTGAGAACGACAGGGTGTTGTCCAGGATCACGCCAAGGTTCTTAGCGCTCTGGGAGGAGGACACAATGGAGTTGTCAACCGTGATGGCGAGATCATGGAACGGGCAGTCCTTCCCCGGGAGGAAGAGGAGCTCCGTCTTGCTGAGGTTCAGCTTGAGGTGGTGATCCGTCATCCACACTGATATGTCTGCCAGACATGCAGAGATGCGATTCGCCACCTGGTCATCAGAAGGGGGAAAGGAGAAGATTAATTGTGTGTCGTCTGCATAGCAATGATAGGAGAGACCATGTGAGGTTATGACAGAGCCAAGTGACTTGGTGTATAGCGAGAATAAGAGAGGGCCTAGAACAGAGCCCTGGGGGACACCAGTGGTGAGAGCGCGTGGTGAGGAGACAGATTCTCGCCACGCCACCTGGTAGGGGCGACCTGTCAGGTAGGACGCAATCCAAGCGTGGGCCGCGCCGGAGATGCCCAACTCGGAGAGGGTGGAGAGGAGGATCTGATGGTTCACAGTATCGAAGGCAGCCGATAGGTCTAGAAGGATGAGAGCAGAGGAGAGAGAGTTAGCGGAGCGCCTCCGTGATACAGAGAAGAGCAGTCTCAGTTGAATGACTAGTCTTGAAACCTGACTGATTTGGATCAAGAAGGTCATTCTGAGAGAGATAGCGGTAGAGCTGGCCAAGGACGGCACGCTCAAGTTTTGGAGAGAAAAGAGAGAAGGGATACTGGTCTGTAGTTGTTGACATCGGAGGGATCGAGTGTAGGTTTTTTCAGAAGGGGTGCAACTCTCGCTCTCTTGAAGACGGAAGGGACGTAGCCAGCGGTCAGGGATGAGTTGATGAGCGAGGTGAGGTAAGGGAGAAGAATGCATTTCAATTAACAGGTGTGCCTTGTTAATTTGTGGAATTTCTTTCCTTCTTGCATTTGAGCCAATCAGTTGTGTTGTGACAAGGAAGGGGTGGTATACAGAAGATGGCCCTATTTGGTAAAATACCAAGTCCATATTATGGCAAGAAATACTAAAGTACACAAATAAGAAGAAGAGACTTGTTTGGGCCAAGAAACACGAGCAATGAACATTGGGGTAGAAATCTGTCCTTTGGTCTGATGAGTCCAAATGTGATATTTTTGGTTCCAACCGCTGTGTCTTTGTGAAACGTAGAGTAGGTGATCGGATGATATCTGCATGTGTGGCTCCCACTGTGAAGCATGTAGGAGGTGGTATGATTTTGTGAGGGTGCTTTGCTGGTGACACTATCAGTGCTTTATTTAGAATTCAAGGCACACGTAACCTGCATGGCTACCACAGCATTCTGCAGTGATACGCCATCCCATGTGGTTTGCACTTAGTGGGACTATCATTTGTTTTTCAAAAGGACAATGACCTAAAACACAACTCCAGGCTGTGTAAGGGCTATTTGATAAAGGAGAGTGATGGAGTGCAGCATCAGATGACCTGGCCTCCACAATTACCCGACCTCAACCCAATTGAGATGGTTTGGGATGTGTTTGACTGCAGAGTGAAGGAAAAGCAGCCAACAAGTGCTCAGCATATGTGGGAACTCCTTCAAGACTGTTGGAAAAGCATTCCTCATGAATCTGGTTGAGAGAAGGCCAAGAGTGTGCAAAGCTGTTAAGGCAAAGGGTGGCTACTTTGAAGAATCTGAAATATAAAATATATTTTGATTTGGTTAACACTTTTTTGGTTTCTATTTGATTCCGTATGTTATTTCATAGTTTTAATGTCTTCATTATATTGTTCTTCAATGTAGAAAATAGTCTAAATAAATAAAAACCTTTTTATTTTACTAGGCAAGTCAGTTAAGAACAAATTCTTATTTTCAATGACAGCCTAGGAACAGTGGGTTAACTGCCTGTTCAGGGGCAGAACGACAGATTTGTACCTTGTCAGCTCAGGGATTCAAACTTGCAACCTTTCGGTTACTAGTCCAACGCTCTAACCACTAGGCTACCCTGCCGCCCCAGAATGAGTAGTTGTGTCCTAACTTTTGACTGGTACTGTATGTGTTATACGTTTCAATTGAATTGTAAATATCAGGCTTTGAAGGCCCTGATGGTATGTCACTGGACTAGCTGTGCTTACATAACTGTATTCAACCTCCAGCAGTCCTGTTGTAAAATCATGATGACATCTCTCTGTAGGCTGTCATTCTGTGGTATCACAGAAGAAGGCTGTGCTTCTCTGGCTTCTGTTCTGAGCTCTAACCCCTCCCACCTGAGCTTCAATCACCCAGGAGACTCAGGAGTGAATCTATTCTCTACTAGACTGGAGGATCCACACTGTAGATTGGATAAACTAAAGTTTGTATGATAACTGTGTAAAATGTGTCTTAGTCTCACTCTCCCGAATCACTGCCCAAGTCTAGTACCTAAGCAAGGGACGTTACATTACAAGCAATGAGTCTGTCACTAACTTAATGTCTATTCCTTTGCCTCTCCCACAGTTTGACTCAAAATGAAGAGTTTTGGTTAAAACCAGAGCTGCTTTAAAAGTGTAGGTGACTTTGCTAATGATAATGCTTTTTAATCTAATTGCTGTTGACCCACTGCTTCTGATACAATTTTCTGACTTCTCTTGGTTGTGCAGATGTTACTGAGGTCACACTAGACACAAACAGAGCAAACATAAATATCTCACTGACTGAGGAGACCAGAAAGGGGACATGGGTGGAAAAGAAACAGCCATATCACGATGACCCAGAGAGATTTGAGGATATGTCACAGGTGCTGTGTAGAGAGCCTCCTACCAAATGCCATTACTGGGAGGCGGATTTGATTGGGGAGTGTGATATATGAGTGTCATTTAAAAGTATCAGCAGGAGATTAAAAGGATTGTAAACTGGGAAGCAATGACAGGTCTTGGTGTCTATTGCCTTCCACAATAATACTGAGATTAATATTCTTGACCCAACCCCCAGACCCGAACCCCAGAGAGTAGGAGTGTATCTGGACTGGCCAGATGGCACCTGTGCACATTCCAGGCCACATTCACTGAGCCCCTCTACCTAGCTTTTGGTGTTTTGCATAACTCTTCAGTGTCCCTTGTGGTTACCAGCAGTCCAATGCCAGCTGTGAATCCCATTTAGTCTTGAATTAAGAAGAATTCCCTATGCTGGATGACAGTGCTTAAGTTGATCTGGATCCTGCTTGAACAGGATCAGGCATCTTTCAATTTTGAACTGTTTCGTTCTGGAAACCATTTGCCAGGATCCGTTACCTCTCATGGCACAAACACTGTGTGCAATGTAAAAATTTCAATTAAATCAGACTTTCACTTTTACTTGAGTCATTTTCTATTTAGGCATCTTTACTTTTACTGAAGTATGTGATAGAGGAATTCTAAATTCCTTTATGTTTTATTGCCAAAACCAATTTCGCACTCGTTTCTAATACATTAATGAGGTGTAAGTTCATTAATTATGCATGAAGTAGATCGAGACCAGTCTTAAAAGCCAGGTAAGAGTGTTTTATTCCAGAGAGTACTGACGCATACACATTTTTCCACAGGTTGTAAACTGAACATGACATCATCAGTTTCCCACCCTCTCTGATTCTCACAAGAGCCCATTGTTTATTAGGTCTGGTACTATCTTCCTGCTCCTCCCATAAAACTACATTCCAACCACTAGCATCTCTCCACTAATGGAATCCAACCAAAACATTCTTATCTGTCTGAAAAGCTATCTCATCCCTCCCCCTTAAACTTCCCAAGAGGCACAGACAATTAATTCTTTCTGCTTACATTTTCAGTAACAGCTTAACCAATAACTTTTACTTTTCATACCATAACATAATAGTATTAGAATAAATGGTTCTAATCAATAATGTATACATAATTAATCATTTCAACCATAATTTCCTCTAACAATATGACAATTGGGTACTTTTCCCACAACTACAGGCGCCTCTCTCTATCTCTCACAGAACTAGAATGAGAACGTTTTATGATCTCTCTCCCACTCTCTGCTCTGATAAACATGACATGAGCCTGCAACTGTCATCTCTCCAGAGTTGCACTCAATCATTTATTTCCTTATAGAATCAAAGCCGCGGGAAGGGTGTTGGAGGTGCCACAGCACCCCTAAAAATTGAAATACATTTGCCAAAGTTATAGAATGACTTTGTAATTCAGAAGACTACACCAGGAGTAGGCCTGTAATTTAACCACAGAGGATCAATAGCTTATAAAAAAGTATACCCTGGCTGTGGATTGTGTGTAGCCCAATCCCAAGGCATGCCCGATGTAGGGAATGCGCTGCAAATGTCAGTAAGCGGCATGCAGCAAAAACAGTCCTTGTGCAACATCGATTTGGAAAGCAAATGGATTCTGCTGAAAGGAGAAGACTAACCTGTGTAGGCAACCACATATGTTATCAACTTCCAAATAGGCCTATTGAGAGAGCAACATTATTTGACAAAGTAAAACGAGAGAGAGAAATAGTCTTCTGGCATGAGTGTATCACCATCGCTGGTGAGTGAGCTGAGCACCATTGGGTGAGTCTGAAATCAAAAAAATGTATACCTTTTATTTTACGAAGCAAATCAGTTAAGAACAAATTCTTATTTTCAATGACAGCCTAGGAACAGTGGGTTAACTGCCTTGTTCAGGAGCAGAACAACATATTTTTACATTGTCAGCTTGGCAATTTGATCTTGCAACCTTTTGGTTACTCGTCCAATGCTTGTCAGTGTCAACGTAGCCTGTCATTTCGATCATTTGTGAGGTATTAAAACAAGATTCTGCTAAAGTCTCCAGTCATCTAAAAGTATGTAGAATCACATGAAATGTGTTTATAAAAGGCTGAAAAGGCTTTTAAAAATTCCTCATCTGTGAAACTTCTCCAAGTGCCTCTACTCTATTTCTCCAAGTGCCTCTACTCTATTTCTCCAAGTGCCTCTACTCTATTTCTCCAAGTGCCTCTACTCTATTTCTCCAAGTGCCTCTACTCTATTTCTCCAAGTGCCTCTACTCTATTTCTCCAAGTGCCTCTACTCTATTTCTCCAAGTGCCTCTACTCTATTTCTCCAAGTGCCTCTACTCTATTTCTCCAAGTGCCTCTACTCTATTTCTCCAAGTGCCTCTACTCTATTTCTCCAAGTGCCTCTACTCTATTTCTCCAAGTGCCTCTACTCTATTTCTCCAAGTGCCTCTACTCTATTTCTCCAAGTGCCTCTACTCTATTTCTCCAAGTGCCTCTACTCTATTTCTCCAAGTGCCTCTACTCTATTGCTCTATGCCAGCACACAAAAGCGATGCTAATACATGCAAAGCTTTATTATAAAGTTTTGTTTTATTCATCCATTCTAATACTTCAGAACCCCCATGTGACCCCCCTCTCGGCTCACATTTTATTCTGGCACCTCCCAATTTACAAATTAAGCACTGTTGGAGGATATTGCTTTTGCTCTTACATTTTCATGACAAAGTTGAAGGGGGCATAGTTAAATAAAAATCACTGACAGTTAGCTTGTAAATGTTTTAAAGAAGATAGAAAATGAATGAATTTCAAGTACTGACAATGTGTGAACAGTGTTGAATTGCAGAAGCTAACTCCATTGCCATTATTAATTTAAAATTAATTTCAAATAATAATATAGAATACAATTTGAATGACAGACTAATGAATGACATTCAAATCAGATAAAGCTAAATACTTATTAAAGATTGTATTCCTTTGCATATCAATAGGTATTTATATAGGCTGATGTTATGGCTGTGATACTCCATAGAAATCCTTTTTTTTTATTTTATTTTTTTTATTTTATTTTTTATATTTTTTATTAACAACAAATCAATACATAAAGCACATGAGGGAACACAAGCATACATAGATTACAAACAATGGACAATCGAGCTAGGGGGTACAATATCACATTACAATTACACAAGGACCTTAAGGGACATGCATATACTTACAATTCTAACAGCTTTTTTGTTAGTAGAGCATTTAACCGTCTTAAAATACAGTTACATTTATTTTTGTAGGATACGAAAATGTGGTTTTCTGTTTGTAAATTTACATTTGTGTATATGAAATTTGGCCAAAAGAATAATGAAATGAATGACATAAAAATGATTCCGCTTATTTCTATTGTATGTAAAGAATCCAAACAGTACATCTCTCCACAATAGTGTAAAATCTTCATAAATGTGTTCAATTATAAACCTACTGTGATGTCTTGCCACAGTTTTCTTACATGCATACAATGCCAAAAAAGATGCACAACTGTTTCTGGGTGGTCATTACAAAAGGAGCAATTTGAGTTGATGTTTTCCTTAAACTTCTTCATATAGTGGTTGGCAGGATAATATTTATGAATAATTTTAAAGGAAACTTCCTTAATTTTGTTAACAAGTAGGTATGTTTGTGGCAACATCCAAACTTTTTTCCAACAGATATTATCAATAAATCCATTCCAATAAGGCATGACATAAGGTATAGATACAACATCCTGCTGAAACAAGGATTGTATCGCTCTGTTGTTGAATGGACCAAAAGAGAAACAAATCTTTCCTACTGATGAGTCAACAGGGTCAATAGAAGGTAGGCTCTGAGGGTCAGGTCTTGACATGTTCCTGAATAATAATATAATAATAATAATAATATATGCCATTTAGCAGACGCTTTTATTCAAAGCGACTTACAGTCATGTGTGCATACATTCTACGTATGGGAATAACATAGCAACACCTGAGGGAATGGCATCTAAAACAATTGCAAAATCTTTAGGTGTTACAGGGACCTTGTAAAGTGATAAGAATTCTTTATAACTGAGTAAAAGACCCTCTGCATTTACCAGTTGGCTCACCAATAGGATATTATTTCTGAATCAATATTCTAAAAACAGAGAGGTATTTTTATACAATATATCCCGATTATTCCATATATAATATCTGTGTGGAGAAAAATTGTGTTTATAAATTAAGGACCATGACAAGAAAACCTGCCGATGAAAAGCAGAAAGTTTCACTGGAACTTTGTCAATATTATAATTGCAAAACAACATGAAGTTAAGGCCACCAAAAGTAGAGAAGACATGATGAGGAATAAAATTCCAGATAGAAGTGGGTCTTCTTAGGAATTGTTTTATCCAATTGATCTTGAAAGTATTATTTAAAGTAGTAAAATCCAGAAAATTCAGTCCACCATTCTCATAAGTGTTCATTACAACAGTTTTCCTAATGTAATGGGTACGGTTTCTCCAAAGAAAGTTGAAAAGCATCTGGTCTATCTCCTTGCTTATTTTACGGTCAAGATATAAAGATAGAGCACCATATGTTAGTTTAGAGATACCTTCAGCCTTGGTTATTAGGACTCTACCTTTTAAAGATAAGTCCCTCTGTAGCCATTGATTTAGTTTCCTCTGGGTTTTTTTAATAAGAGGGTTAAAATTTAGTAAGTCTCTAGACTTCTGATCCTTTGTAATGGTTATACCTAAATATGTAAGTTCTTCTTTTACTGGAATACCATAATATGAAGGTGTCACACAATCTTTGACAGCCATGAGTTCACATTTCTTAATGTTAAGATATAGACCAGACGCTTTGGAAAAGGATTGTATCACATTGATCAATATGGGAATTTGGTTAGCGTCTTTCAGAAAAAGTGTAGTATCGTCAGCCAGCTGGCTTATAATTTCTTTACCAGCTATGGAAATACCTTGTACAGGACTATTATTTAAAGAATTTGCAAGAAGTTGGGTGATTAATAAAAACAGGTACGGAGAGATAGGACAACCTTGCCTAATTCCTCTCTTTAACTCAAATCTAGGTGAGGTGCCATATTTCAATTTGATAGAGCTGTTACCATTTGCATAGAGAGTCTTAATAGCCTTACAGAAAAAATCCCCAAAGCCAAGTCTCTCAAGGGAGTGGAAGAGAAACTGATGCTCTACTGTGTCAAATGCTTTATAAAAATCTAAAAATAATATGAAGCTATCCTCAGTTATTAGGTCTGAGTAGTCAAGTACGTCTAATACTAGTCTGACATTGTTAGAAATATGTCTGTTCCTCATGAAGCCAGACTGTGTTTCATCAATGATTGCATCCAGAACTTCTTTAATTCTTTTTGCAAGTAGTGAGGCTAATATCTTATAGTCATTATTAAGAAGACAAATTGGACGCCAGTTATCGATGAGCAGCACTTCTTTTTTAGGCTTAGGTATCAGTGTTATTAACCCCTGACTCATTGTAGGAGGGAGAACATTGTTTTTAATACTCTCTAAAAAGACTTCGAATAGGAGTTCAGAAAATAATTTGTAAAATTCTGATGTAATTCCATCAACACCTGGTGATTTATTGTTCTTTAGATGTTTGATAGACTCTATAATCTCTTCAACTTTGATGGGTTCATCACACTGTTTAGATTCTATATCACTGATAGAGTGAACATTATTCAGTGAGTTAAAAAACATATCTGTGGATTCCTGACAGTACGTAGAGCTATACAATTTTCTGTAAAAATTGCTGCAGTATTTAGCAATTAATTTTTGGTAATCTGTAATAACACCATCAATGTTTAATTTATGGATAGTGTTATTTTTAGAGTGACATTTCTCAAGTCTAAAGAAATAGGATGAATTCTGCTCCATAGAAATCCCCATTGCAATAATTTGCCTAAAGCCCATCATCATAAGCCTCGTTTACAGCATCCCCTCCATGTTCTCTGTACCTCCCAACTGAGCTCATCATTCACCAATCACCAGGTAGTGCACGACATGACGCTGAGTTCATGAATCTCGCGATACAAAGTCGACCCCACGTTAATACCGTTATGTAGCCGCGTGTGGAAAACTGAAAGTCTTTATATATTCGTGAAGCAGAGGAAAGGACACGTATAGCATCAGAGATTGTGCAATCATGGTAAGATAATTTTTGTTATACGTTTCAGCATTTGAAATACCAACAAAAACTACTCATCAAGAAAATGCTTTGGAAAATAACGTTAGCTTACCAAACTAGCTAACTTATATGGCATATATTCAATTTCAGGGTCGAAAGGTGAAGAGTTAACAAGTTAAGTTACAAAAACATGTTTGATTTATCATATCAGAATAAAACATTTACTGTAAGCAATTTGCGGTCCATTCCAAATTGACGGTCATTACCCAACGTTAGCGTTCTCAGCAAAGATTGGGAATGTGTTGGCAGCCTCACGACTAGGCCTCAGTCTTGTTAAAAAGCCAGATTTGCGAAAGGATTTAATGAACACTTAACATAGCTATTGATAACAGCCTAATTTGGTAAACATTTGCTATAGGTAATGAACTAGTTTAAATATCTTTACAATGTGCATGCCATGGGTACTGCGTATTGATCCCCACATCACGTGGTGACCGTAGTATTGGTTTAATGACGCGCAAATTCAAATGGGTTCACGTTACAGTATTTTGGAGAAATACTATCTGGTACCTACACTGAACTTAAATCTAAAGTTGATAGATTCTAAACTCAACATGTAAAGTGTTTTTCATGAGCTGAAATAGAAGCGGTAGCGTCCCACCTCTCCAACAGCCAGTGAAATTGCAGGGCGCCAAATTCAAACAGTAATATGATTAAAATTCCTCAAACATACAAGTATTATACACAATTTTAAAGAAACGTCTTGTTAATCCAGCCACAGTGTCGGATTTCAAAAAGGCTTTTCGGCGAAAGCACACTATGCGATTGTTATTTCAACGCCTAGCCACAGAGAACCATGCAACCATTTTCCAACCAAGGAGAGGTGTCACAAAAGAGAAATAGCGTTAAAATTCATCACTTACCTTTGATATTCATCAGATGGTACTCCAAGGTCTCCATGTTAGACCATTTTTGTTCAATAAAGTTAATCTTTATGTCCAAATACCTCCTTTTTGTTTGCGCGTTTAGACTAGTAACCCCCCCCCCCCCAAAAAAAAACACCTTTATTTAACCAGGTAGGCAAGTTGAGAACAAGTTCTCATTTACAATTGCGACCTGGCCAAGGTAAAGCAAAGCAGTTCGACACAGAGTTACACATGGAGTAAAACAAACATACAGTCAATAATACAGTATAAACAAGTCTATATAAGATGTGAGTGAGCAAATGAGGTGAGATAAGGGAGGTAAAGGCAAAAAAAGGCCATGGTGGCAAAGTAAATACAATATAGCAAGTAAAACACTGGAATGGTAGATTTGCAGTGGAAGAATGTGCAAAGTAGAAATAAAAATAATGGGGTGCAAAGGAGCAAAATTAATTAAATGCCGTAGGGAAAGAGGTAGTTGTTTGGGCTAAATTATAGGTGGGCTATGTGCAGTAATCTGTGAGCTGCTCTGACAGTTGGTGCTTAAAGCTAGTGAGGGAGATAAGTGTTTCCAGTTTCAGAGATTTTTGTAGTTCGTTCCAGTCATTGACAGCAGAGAACTGGAAGGAGAGGCAGCCAAAGAAAGAATTGCTTGTGTGCTACAGGTGGGAGATGTTATGGTGACCAAATGTGCAAGGCGCGGGCACCAAGTTCAGACAAAGTTTTTTAAAATCCATTACAGTTCATAGAAACATGTCAAACAATGTATATAATCAATCTTAGGATGTTCTTATCATAAATCTTCAATAATATTCCGTGAGGCCGTCATTGTAAATAAGAATTTGTTCTTAACTGACTTGCCTAGTTAAAATAAAAATGCTTGTCACAAGGATTCTAGATAGCATGGACCCAACTGACTCTCAGTTGCACACGAGGGGGGGGAAGTCTATTCGCTATTACAAAATAATATTAAAAGTATGAATTTCAACACCGCGGAAGGACTGGAGTTGTACAGTTAAATGTTTGCAGAATTACATTTTTTATTCAAATCAACTGATGGTAACTCACCTGGTAGCGGAATGTGTGAGCAACAACGTTATCAAAACTTGACTGCCTATGTGTGTGTGAACTGAGTTGCATGTTCCTCAGCTAAATGCAAGCAGAGTGTTATTGCCCAAGCCCCATAATGTTTCGCTACTAGCATTGTGATTCCATTATTTATTTTGTTACTGTTTTTACAGTATAGGATATGGCTAACATTTTAACCTGCTGTGTCTTTTTCAGGTGCTGTTGCACATGCTCTTTGAGCATGCAGCAGGGTATGCACTCTTTGTCGTTAAGGAGGTGGAAGAAATTTGCATGCTTTTGCCTCGGGTACGAATAACCACTTTAAATACGTTACAATTTTTATTAGTTTTTACCCATAATTGATGGTCGTTGAGCCAAGTTACTAATTACACATATTCCACAGGTTGAAGACTGCGTTCTAAACATGGGGAAATTCCATGATATGGTGAGCCTAGCTGCTTTCTTCCCATTCAAGTCTGCTCAGGCTGCGCTAGAAAATATTAACGCCATATCGGAAGTTGAGTTGCTTGCTTTAAGGCGGCGATGCTGGGGGTGGGTGATGCCAAGATAAGAGGAGCTGGGCCTGTCTATCCAGACTGGTGGAGTGGTGTCAGATACTGAGAGGTGAGGACTCACATGAACTACAGTAAAAGTCTCTTTAAAAAAAAAATCATTTTTTGGGGGGGGGGTGTGTGTGTTATCTCGTCTTTTATGTTGTGACTAGTAACTTGTGTGTGGCTGGCGATACCTGGCCTGTGGTGATGTCAATATAATCAAACCCTGACCCTCGTGATGGTTTCTACTGAAAATCTGAACGGCTGCCAGGGCGAATGACCTAGGGCTGTGAAAGTGCTTCCGCCGCGCATACTCAATGTCTCTACCCATCTCCCCTAAAGGGGTGCGTCTCCACTTCCACTCCCTGGTAAAGGGGCTGGCTGGCTGCCTCCAAGGCCCAACTAGGTCTGGGCCACGGCTACTCCAGGGTCAAGTTCAACGTCAACAGGTCCGACAACATGATCATCCAGTCCATTGCACTCCTGGACCAGCTGGACAAGGACATCAACACGTTCTCCATGCGTGTGCGGTACGTACAGCTGCTGTGAATGTCAAGTCTCCCTCATAGGGTACGTAGTAGTAGACCCAACAACCATCCACTTGGCAGTCTTGCTAACATGACCAAATGATGACTATACCAAATCTGTCTATCCCCTTAACTCTATATTGAGTGTTCCATCTGTGCTGACAGTCCCGCAGTATAAATGTCAGGTATGCCTTCAACCTGGTTAAGACTATCCTAACATTTCCAAACTTCTGCTCGCCCCTCCCCTTCTGCTTTATAGTGAGTGGTATGGCTACCACTTCCCAGAGCTGATCAAGATGGTGACTGACAACTCTACGTACTGCAAGATGACCCAGCTGATCGGCAACAGAAAGGAGCTGAGCGAGGAGAGTCTAGAGAGCCTGTAGGAGGTAGTGATGGACAGTGCTAAAAGGCCCAGGCTGTCCTGGAGGCATCCCGCAGCTCCATGGGTCAGTCGCCAAGCCACACAGTATATTAAACACACTTATAAAACCAACCCCTTTTTTGCCCAGCTGGGACTTTAAGTGTCCTATATGACCAACACAGAGGGGAAGAGTATGATAGTTCTCTCATAAACCTGTAGTGTAGGCTCAAATCCTCACTGCGGATCCTGTCGGGAGATACAAAACGTATATTTCAGTCGTCTTCACAGTGGAGATGTTTGTACATTGAATTCCCGTGTCTGCGTATCGAGACTGCCGCTGAAACTTTTCCCCTGGCTTTCTGTAGGCATGGACATCTCTCCCATAGACCTGATCAGCATTGAGAGGTTCTCCAACCGTGTGGTCTCGCTAGCCTCCTACAGGCTGGAACTCCAGGAGTACCTGCGCCCTGAAATGAGCCAGCTGGCCCCCAGCCTGGCTGCCCTTATAGGAGATGTGGTGCGTAGTAATTAGGTTCAGCAAATGTCCAATCTACATACTCTTCCTAAGGGGACCGAATGATGTTTATACCAAATCTGTCAATCCCCTGAATTCTTTGTGTTGAGTCTTCCATCGGTGCTGACAGTCCCTGACACCTCAGCTCATGATGAAATGTTCATCGGTCAACCTCTGACGTGGTGTTTCTTCCTTCTTTAGGTGGGAGCACGTCTGATCTCTCATGCCGGCAGCCTGGTCAAGTACCCAGCCTCCACCGAGCAGATCCTGGGCGCCAAGAAGGCCCTGTTCAGGTACTGGGGCACCCACTCCCTGCTGGGGAAACTGGCAGCTACTATGATGGCAGGGCTGGGGCTAAGCAGAGAAGGGTGACTGGTGGTGTGACCCCTTCAGCGTGATCCCTCTCCCTTATGCACCCCCACAGTCTGAGCAGCTGCCTAGTGCGCAGAGGTAGATTCTGTAACTCCTACATGCCAACCTCAACCAATAATTTATTGTGTAGAAAAATCAACAATCAATGGTTGTAACATGTTTCCAAAGTGAGTTTCACTGGAAACCCAACATCCATTCCCCACACACAGGGCTCTGAAGACCCGTGGCAACACTCCTAAGTACGGTCTCATCTTCCACTCAACTTTCATCGGCCGTGCTGCAGCCAAGAACAAAGGGCGTATCTCCCGTTACCTTGCCAACAAGTGCACAATCGCCTCACGAATCAATACCTTCTCTGGTGAGTTAAGATGTCTGTTAACCCATGAGGAGAGCAGAGGACAAACTTAGCTTGGGCCTAGTAGATCACGGTCCTCTCAGCGTTCTGTTTCGGGTCCTGTTTATTATGACCCTTTTGGATTATTTGCAATGATGTTCTTATTTTTCGTCAACAGTAATCCAACTCTGGGTACATGATGGTGACTAGCTAAATACTGAGCAAAGCTTTGGTGTCTTGACTACTGCTGCCCCGTGCTCTCCTGTGGTGGTATTGACGTTTCCTCTCCCTCCCTCTGAAAGAGGTGCCCACCTGTGTGTTTGGTGACAAGCTGCGTGACCAGGTGGAGGAGCGCCTGTCATTCTACGAGACGGTGAGGCACCTCTCAAGAACCTGGATGTCATGAAAGAGGCTGTGATACAGGTGAGCTATGTCACTGATGTGGGATTTATTTTCTTGGGTTTGTGAGCATGCATTTACAGCATTTGTACGGTAATAAAAATCTGGGGAAAGTAAATGGAATTTTAAAATTTAAGATTTCTAGGCCTGGAAAAGTTTTAAAGTCATCAAATCTGAAACGTAATGGACAGTTCTGTATGTCATTTTAAGCATGGGATCAAAGCAGCCTCCCAGTGTCAATACATTACGTGTACTTTTGTATGCGTTGGTCATGAGAAATTTGGTTACAAGTAATGAAATTCCATCTGTCAATGTGTATGAACCCTGCTTTTATGGGACTCTTTTTCCTTGTAGATGTTTAGCTAATCTGCTGTGAGTGATGACAACACTGTCCCTGACTCAAACGTGGGGGTTTAACTGATTTAATGAGCCTGACACAGCGCCAAAGCACATCAGTGCTACTAGCAGCTAGTCTTCTAGAGGTATTCACTGTTTACCCATGCTGTTTGGCTTACCACTCCTAGGCAGGAGAGGTGGCAGCTGAGATAAAGATCAGATTGGAGAAAAGGGAAAAGAAACGTAGGAAGCGGGAGAAGAAGCTGGCAGCCCTTTCCACAGGCGATGAAGAGGTATGTATTGGTTTAGCTCTGTCCGAAAACTGAAAGCATGTTTAGATTAGACCCTTCTACGTGGTTCTCTCTGTATGACTGACATGCTAAACTAACTTGACTCCGAACCATTGGCTGGTCTTCTACTGTAGACCAAATCACTGAAGTGAATCGGACATTACAGCTCTTGTCATACTGCAATTAAAACTAATGCCATGGGGATATTATGTAACATCCTAATGCGTTTTCTATTGTGGGTTTATGCTAATGGTGAGAAGGGAGAATGTGACGTCACTGTGGTAAAGAAGAGAAAAGAAGCTTGCAGCAGAGGAAGCTGTCCAAATGAAGGAAGAGGCTCTAGCAACAGAATGGCGACTCCATAGCCAAAAATAAATGAAAGAGTGAGGCAATAGAGGTGGCTGAAGAGACCCCCAGACTGAGAAGAAAAATAAGAAATGTTGAATAGAGGATTTGGATGAGACTGAACATTTCTTAGTTTTGTACAGTTTATTTTTTTATTGCTTATTTTTGACTTAACCAACCCAATGAGGTTGGAAGCAGATCGACTTGTGTAAATCGATGTTTGTCTCAATTTTATACCTTCCCATCCTCAACGCACTTCACACTGAAAGTGAATATTCAGCTCAGTGCCTTTAAGTTAATGTAATTATACATTTCCATTATGTAAATACTTTCATGTCCATTTTCTCTATCAAATCTGTTCAGCGTCAACTTGCTTTCAACCATTTTTCTACTAAATATATATGCTACCTACCTGATGTGTCTGAAATATACTGAACAAAAATATAAACGCAACATATAAAGTGTTGGTCACATGTTTCGTTTGTTCAGCTGAAATAAAGGATGGCAAAAATGTTCCATACACACAGCTAGTTTTTCTCAAATTTGTTTACTTTCCTGCTTGTGAGCATTTCTAATCTGCCTGATTTGTGTGGCATGTCCAGAAGCTGATTAAATGGCATGTGTATTACACAGATGCACCATTGTTTAAAGACCACTAAAATGTGCAGTTTTGAGTGAGTGCAATTGGCATGCTGACTGCAGGGATGTTCATTTCTCCACCATAAGCCACTTCAGGTGTCATTTTGGAAGTACGTCCAACCAGCCTCAACTGCAGACCACGTATCTGTGCCAGCCACTTGGACAGCTGATGAGTCTGGGTTTGTGCAACCAAAGAATTTCTACACACACCTTTTCTCAGTGAAGCTCGTCTGTAATTCTTGACCTGACTTCAGTGGGAAACTGCTCACCTTCGATGGACACGGACATGGGGGCTCTTCACTGATGAATTCTGGTTTCAAGTGTACTGGGCAGACAGTGTATGGCTTTGTGGGTGAGCGGTTTGCTGATGTTAACAGTGCCCCATCGTGGGGTTATGGTATGGGCAGACAAACTACAAACACAATTGCATTTTATCGGTGACAATTTGAATGCAGAGATACGGTGATGAGATCCTGAGACCCCATTATTGTGACATTCACCCGCAGCCTTATGTCATAAGGATCTATGCACAATTCAGGGGAGCTGAAAATATCCCAGTTCCTCCATGGTCGGCATACTCGTTACACATTGAGCATGTTTGGGATGCTCTGGATATATATTTTAGCTTTATTTAACCAGGTAGGCTAGTTGAGAACAAGTTCTCATTTACAGCTGCAACCTGGCCAAGATAAAGCAAAGCAGTGTGACACAGACAAGTTACACATGGAATAAACAAGTCAATATACAGTGTGCAAAAGGCATGAGGTAGGCAATAAATAGGCCATAGTAGCAAATAATTACAATTTAGCAGATTAACACTGGAGTGATAAAGGAGCAGATGTGCAAAAGAGCAGAAAAGTAAATAAAAACAGTATGGGGATGAGGTAGGGAGATTGGGTGGGCTATTTACAGATGGATTATGTACAGCTGCAGCAATCGGTTAGCTGCTCAGATAGCTGATGTTTAAAGTTGGTGAGGGAAATATGTCTCCAGCTTCAGCGATTTTTGCAAGAGCAGTTGGAGGCGACGGAAGGAGTGTTGTGTGGCATTGAAGCTCGTTTGGAGGTTAGTTGTTAGTTAGCACAGTGTCCAAGGAAGGGCCAGAAGTATACAGAATGGTGTTGTCTGCGTAGAGGTGGATCAGGGAATCACCCGCAGCAAGAGCGACATCATTGATATATATACAGAGAAAAGAGTCGGCCTGAGAATTGAATCCTGTGGTACCCCCATAGGGGGGAGGTTAGGACAACAGGCCCTCTGATTTGACACACTGAACTCTGTCTGCAAAGTAGTTGATAAACCAGGCGAGGCAGTCATTAGAGGAACCAAGGCTATTGAGTCTGCCGATAAGAATACGGTGATTGACAGAGTCGAAAGCCTTGGCCAGGTTGATGAAGACGGCTGCACAGTACTGTCCAACCCCCGCTGCTGGGCGGGGGTTGGACAGTTGCATATCGCGGGGACTATTCGAAGCTATTGCAGTCCGCCACAGTATGTTTTTGTGCTGGTCAAGAGCAGTCAGGTCTGGAGTGAACCAAGGGCTATATCTGTTCTTCGTTCTCCATTTTTTGAAAGGAGCATGCTTATCTAAGATGGTGAGGATATTACTTTTAAAGAACGATCAGGCTCGACTGACGGGATGAGGTCAATATCCTTCCAGGATACCCGGGCCAGGTCGATTAGAAAGGCCTGCTCGCATAAGTGTTTTAGGGAGCGTTTGATAGTGATGAGGGATGGTCGTTTGACCGCAGACCCATAGCGGATACAGGCAATGAGGCAGTGATCGCTGAGATCATGATGGAAAACAGCAGAGGTGTATTTGGAGGGCAAGTTGGTCAGGATAATGTCAATGAGGGTGCCCATGTTTACAGATTTAGGGTTGTACCTGATGGGTTCCATAATGATTTGTGTGAGATTGAGGGCATCTAGTTTAGATTGTAGGACTGCCGGGGTGTTAAGCATATCCCAGTTTAGGTCACCTAACAGAACGAACTCTGAAGCTAGATGGGGGGGCAATCAATTCACATATGGTGTCCAGGGCACAGCTGGGAGCAGAGGGGGATTGATAGCAGGCGGCAACAGTGAGAGACTTATTTCTGGAAAGATTAATTTTTTAAATTAGAAGTTCGAACTGTTTGGGTATAGACCTGGAAAGTATGACAGAACTTTGCAGGCTATCTCTGCAGTAGATTGCAACTCATCCCCCTTTGGCAGTTCTATCTTGACGGAAAATGTTGTTGTTGGGTATGGAAATCTCAGAATTGTTGGTGGCCTTCTTAAACCAGGATTCAGACACGGCAAGGACATCAGGGTTGGCGGAGTGTGCTAAAGTAGTGAGGAAAACATACTTAGGGAGGAGGCTTCTGATGTTAACATGCATGAAACCAAGGCTTTTTCGATCACAGAAGTCAACAAATGGGGCTGCCTGGGGACACGCAGGGCCTGGGTTTACCTAAAGTCTATCAAAATCTGGTCTTTTAGAGCGTTGGGGACAAAGAATAAAAGGATCAGATTTCTGGGCGTGGTAGAATAGATTCAGGGCATAATGTGCAGACAGGGGTATACATGTACGACAGCATGTTCTAGGTACCGCCAATATCCAACAACTTCGCACAGCCATTGAAAAGGTCACCAGATACTGTTTTTATGATCTACACCCCTATCTTAAATTAGGGCCTAATCTATGGAATACAGATACCTTATTTCAATTGACTAATTTAGTCAAATCTGTCACAAATTGCATTTATTTTGGTTCAGAGTATTTCCATGTGGCTAGAATTGCAGCTAATGCTTTGTAAAAGGGGATAGTTACCGTTGAAGTTCCCTGAGCCAGGAATGACTGCAGCTAGTTCCACGCTCATTGCATCATTAAAATAAGCAGTAATAAGGCCTCTCTTGAAAAAGCCAAACCTTGACCCAGAAAATATAACAAACTATCGGCCTATATTGAATCTTCCATTCCTCTCAACGTTTTTATAAAAAGTGGTTGCGCAGCAACTCACTGCCTTCCTGAAGACAAACAATGTATATGAAATGCTTCAGTCTGATTTTAGAACCCATCATAGCACTGAAACTGCACTTGTGATGGTGGTAAATTACCTTTTACTGGCATCAGACTGAGGCTCTGCATCTGTCCTCGTGCTTCTAGACCTTAGTGCTGCTTTTGATACCATTGATCACCACATTCTTATGGAGAGATTGGAAACCCAAATTGGTCTACACGGACAAGTTCTGGCCTGGTTTAGATCTTATCTGTCAGAAAGATATCCGTTTGTCTCTGTGAATGGTTTGTCCTCTGACAAATCAACTGTAAATTTCGGTGTTCCTCAAGGTTCTGTTTTAGGACCACTATTGTTTTCACTATATACAGTGGGGCAAAAAAGTATTTAGTCAGCAACCAATTGTGCCAGTTCTCCCACTTAAAAAGATGAGAGCCCTGTAATTTTCATCACAGGTACACTTCACCTATGACAGACAAAATGAGAAATAAAAATCCAGAAAATCACATTGTAGGATTTTTAATGAATTTATTTGCACATTATGGTGGAAAATAAGTATTTGGTCAATAACAAAACTTTTTCTGTAAGTCTTCACAAGGTTTTCACACACTGTTGCTGGTATTTTGGCCCATTCCTCCATGCAGATCTCCTTTAGAGCAGTGATGTTTTGAGGCTGTTGCTGGGAAACACGGACTTTCAACTCCCTCCAAAGATTTTCTATGGGGTTGAGATCTGGAGACTGACTAGGCCAATCCAGGACCTTGAAATGCTTCTTACGAAGCCACTCCTTCATTGCCCGGGAGGTGTGTTTGGGATCATTGTCATGCTGAAAGACCCAGCCACGTTTCATCTTCAATGCCCTTGCTGATGGTAGGCTTTGTTACTTTGGTCCCTGCTCTCTGCAGGTCATTCACCAAGTCTCCCCGTGTGGTTCTGGGATTTTTGCTCACCGGGGTGAAATCTTTCGTGGAGCCCCAGATCGAGGGAGATTATCAGTATTTCCTAATAATTGCTCGCACAGTTGATTTATTCAAACCAAGCTGCTTACCTATTGCAGATTCAGTCTTCACAGCCTGGTGCAGGTCTACAAATTTTTTTCTGGTGTCCTTTGACAGCTCTTTGGTCTTGGCCATAGTGGAGTTTGGAGTGTGACTGTTTGAGGTTGTGGACAGGTGTCTTTTATACTGATAAGTTCAAACAGGTGCCATTAATACAGGTAACAAGTGGAGGACAGAAGAGCTTCTTAAAGACGAAGTTACAGGTCTGTGAGAGCCAGAAATCTTGCTTGTTTGTAGGTGACCAAATACTTATTTTCCACCATAATTTGCAAATAAATTCATTAAAAATCCTACAATGTGATTTTCTGGATTTTTTTTCTCATTTTGTCTGTCATAGTTGAAGTGTACCTATGTTGAAAATTACAGGCGTCTCTCATCATTCTAAGTGGGAGAACTTGCACAATTGGAGGCTGACTAAATACTTTTTTGCCCCACTGTATTTTACCTCTTGGGGATGTCATTCGAAAACATAATGTTAACTTTCACTGCTATGCGGATGACACACAGCTGTACATTTCAATGAAACATGGTGAAGCCCCAAAATTGCCCTCGCTAGAAGCCTGTGTTTCAGACATAAGGAAGTGGATGGCTGCAAACTTTCTACTTTTAAACTCGGACAAAACAGAGATGCTTGTTCTAGGTCCTAAGAAACAAAGAGATCTTCTGTTGAATCTGACAATTAATCTTAATGGTTGTACAGTCGTCTCAAATAAAACTGTGAAGGACCTCGGCGTTACTCTGGACCCTGATCTCTCTTTTGACGAACATATCAAGACTGTTTCAAGGACAGCTTTTTTCCATCTACGTAACATTGCAAAAAATCAAAAACTTTCTGTCCAAAATGAATCCATGCTTTTGTTACTTCTAAGTTAGACTACTGCAATGCTCTACTTTCCGGCTACCCGGATAAAGCACTAAGCAAACTTCAGTTAGTGCTAAATACGGCTGCAAGAATCCTGACTCGAGCCTCCCTACACTGGCTTCCTGTTTAAGGCAAGGGCTGATTTCAAGGTTTTACTGCTAACCGACAAAGCATTACATGGGCTTGCTCCTACCTATCTCTCTGATTTGGTCCTGCCGTACATACCTACACGTACGCTACGGTCACAAGACGCAGGCCTCCTAATTGTCCCTAGAATTTCTAAGCAAACAGCTGGAGGCAGGGCTTTCTCCTATAGAGTTCCATTTTTATGGAATGGTCTGCCTACCCATGTCAGAGACGCAGACTCGGTCTCAACCTTTCAGTCTTTACAGAAGACTCATCTCTTCAGTGGGTCATATTATTGAGAGTGTCGTCTGGCCCAGGAGTGTGAAGGTGAACGGAAAGGCTCTGGAGCAACGAACCGCCCTTGCTGTCTCTGCCTGGCCGGTTCCACTCTCTCCACTGGGATTCTCTGCCTCTAGCTCTATTACAGGGACTGAGTCACTGGCTTACTGGTGCTCTTTCCTGCCGTCCCTAGGAAGGGTGCGTCACTTGAGTGGGTTGAGTCACTGACGTGATCTTCCTGTATGGGTTGCCCCCCCACCTTGGTTTGTGCCATGGCAGAGATCTTTGTGGGCTATACTCTGCCTTGTGTCAGGGTGGTAAGTTGGTGGTTGAAGATATCCCTCCAGTGGTGTGGAGGCTGTGCTTTGGCAAAGTGGGTGGGGTTATATCCGTCCCGTTTGGCCCTGTCCGGCGGTATCATTGGATGGGGCCAGTGTCTCCTGACCCCTCCTGTCTCAGCCTCCAGTATTTATGCTGCAGTAGTTTGTGTCGGGGGGCTAGGGTCCGTTTGTTTTATCTGGAGTACTTCTCCCGTCTTATCCGGTGTCCTGTGAATTTATGCTCTCTCGAATTCTTTCTCTCGGAGGACGCCTCAGGACTACCTGTCACGGTGACTCCTTGCTGTCCCCAGTCCACCTGGTCGTGCTGCTGCTCCAGTTTCAGCTGTTCTGCCTGCGGCTATGGAATCCTGACCTGTTCACCGGACGTGCTACCTGTCCCAGACCTATTATTTGACCATGCTGGTCATTTATGAACATTTGAACATCTTGGCCATGTTCTGTTATTAATCTCCACCCGGCACAGCCAGAAGAGGACTGGCCACCCCTCATAGCCTGGTTCCTCTCTAGGTTTTGGCCTTTCTTGGGAGTTTTTCCTTGCCACCGTGCTTCTACATCTGCATTGCTTGCTGTTTGGGGTTTTAGGCTGGGTTTCTGTACAGCACTTTGAGATATCAGCTGATGTACAAAGGGCTATATAAATAAATTTGATTTTATCATGTCAACTCAAATCCCTAACAATCTGTATAGTTGCTTTTCTGTAATTGGGTTGTGTACAATAGTTTACAACTGGAAATATACAGTTTAAGAGCCTGTCTTCTGCATAAATGGTTATACATATTATTCATGAAACTGCAGATTGCAAATTTAAGGGAAAAAAATGTATGAATCAAATCATGGACAGTCCCTGCTTGCTTGTCCTTGAGATTGTTGCCCATAAAACGGGGTGTCATGCGGAGTAGACAATTCCCGAACAGAGCTAATGGAACTTTCGTGAACTTTGAATAACTAAACAAAGTACAAGGCATGTTGTGACTACATGTAAGCAAGCTTTCAAAGCTCAAACCTTTGTATCTTAGTTTCAAAGTGGGAAAGGAGTTTATTTCACCCTGTGAGTTGAGTGACTAAACCAATGGTTGAGTACATGTGTTGAATCACAAGAATATGCTGAGTGACTGGTTTACAGTACGGTATCATGTGGACTTGCAATGTTTTGTATAATAATCCAATAAAATACGTTTATATTTCATAACTGTTCAGAACTTTTATTTGTTGGACAATGAAGATTAAACCAATGTTATTGACATCCAATGCCTGGCTGTCACACGTCAGCCAACTAAAGGTGGGAATCAAATGTTGGAATAAAGGGGCGAAAAATAAAAAAACTCAAGCTATCAACAACTTAAGTCACCCTCAATAGAAAAGAGTTCAGATGGGAGAGACCGAAGTTACAAAAAAATAAAAAGCTTTTAAAAAAGGCTTCACCATGAAAAATGATGCTTAGCAGTAATGTACATCAGGGTCATGTATGCATACAAAAATCATCCACGCCACATGATGCTTGTTCTGGTTCAAGTATATTCACCATCAACTTCATAATTACTTCTCATGATCTTTGATGCTCATCTTCCTGACATTTTGAAATAAAACAAAACATCCTTCAAAAAAATAAAACAAATGCAGAAAACCACATTTCATGTCCTACCAATACATATATACTGTATAAATACATACATAAATATATTTTACATACAACAGCCATAAATTTGAAAAGGGGAATATTGAGTAGGGGGGGTGGGGGGGTGGTAGTGTGTTTTAGCTCGGTGCTGTAAAATGGTTTGTCCTTCGATGGTCTGATCAGTCAAGATAGGTGGGCACGCTGCAGTATATACACTCAGACACACAACCCTGTCAGTTGCCCCAGTATGGGGAGCTGCCGTAGCTGGACTTGTTGACCTGGCTCTTCTGCTGGATGCTGCTAGACTGGCCTCGCTGGCTAGGACCGCCCTGCAAACGGAGATGAGGACACCGTCACAAACTGGACATGACCATCACAAGTAAGGTACCACACTGATACACAACAAAGACGTAATGGGAATATAAACCAAAGGTGGGCTATGTGATGGCTTGTATGAGTGCAGACTTTTGTTCAAGCAGCAATATATCTGATTCACCTAAATCAGTCTTGATTGAAGACTTGACGGGTAGGTGATACTGCTTGGCTGGTGCAACCGCACCAGCGCATTGTAGGATTGTCCACCACCATCTAACCAGTGCCGTTGTGTGGCATGTTAAAGCAAGTTTATACAGTACCTTGTACACTACAGGCAGATGAGAGGAGTGTGTGTTACCTGTCCGTCCTGAGCCAGGTGATGATGCAGCATCTGGGAGTGGGGTTGCTGGTGGGCAGGCTGCAGGATGTGGAGGAAGGGGGCAGGAGCATAGCCCCCTGGGGCCCCTCCAGGACCCCCCAGAGCTGAGGGCAGGTTGAAGGGAGGGGGAGTCCCCGTATGGAAACCCTGCTTATCAAAGGACTGGAGAAAGACGGAAGGAGAGCAAAGTAGAGGTCAGCGATTAGGTTTCTCTGGTGGAAAACAAACATGGAGAAACAAATACCATCACTGTTAAGCCCTGTCAAGGACTTGAATTTCAATTGTAATTGACAAGAGATTATTATTATTGTGTATCTTATCCTAGGAAAATAAGCCCTGGTGGACTAATTGGTATTGTAATGAACTAAACAAAATTAGAAATACAAACATGACTACATCAAAGATCTCACCTGGGTCTTGTTGTAAACACTGCCACTGATTTCTGGGATCCCGGTGTTGCCTGACGTCACAGAGATGCCGCCTAGCGTACGACAAAATATAAGATACTATAGTTGAAAAAAAACATTCAAATCACAGAATTACTTAAGCAATAAGTCCTGAGGTGTGGTAGTGCCTCCGGAAAGTATTAAGACACCTTGACCTTTTCCACATTTTGTTAAGTTACAGCCTTAGTCTAAAAGGCTATTATGAAATAGTTTCCCTCAATCTACACACAATAACCCATAATGACAAAGCAAAAACAGGTTAAGAAATGTTTGCTGATTTATAAAAAGGAAATTAAAACCTGAAATACTACATTTACATAAGTATTCAGACCCTTTACTCAGTACTTTGTTGAAGCACCTTCGACAGCAATTACAGCCCCGAGTCTTATTGGGTATGACGCTACAAGCGTGGCACACCTGTATTTCCCATTCTTCTCTGCAGATCCTCTCAAGCTCTGTCAGATTGGATGGGAAGAATTGCTGCACAGCTATTTTCAGGTCTCTCCAAAGATATTCGATCGGGTTCAAGTCCGGGCTCTGGCTGGACCACTCAAGGACATTCAGACTTGTCGCAAAGCCACCCGTGTTGTCTGGTCTGTGTGCTTAGGGTCATTGTCCTGTTGGAAGGTGAAACAGCGTGCCAGTCTGAGGTCCTGAGCACTCTGAAGCAGGTTCATCAAGGATCTCTCTGTACTTGGTTTCATCAGACCAGATAATATGGTTTCTTATGGTCTGAAAGTCTTTCGACAAACCCCAAGTGTGTGGTCATGTGCCTTTTACTGAGGAGTGGATTTCGTATGGCCACTCTACCATAAAAAGGCCTGATTGGTGGAGTGCTGCAAAGATGGTTGTCATTCTGGAAGGTTCTCTCTTCTCCACAGAGGAACTCTGGAGCCCTGTCAGAGTGACCATCGGGTTCTTGGTCATCTCCCTGACCAAGGCCATTCTCCCCTGATTGCTCAGTTTGGCTGGGCGGCCAGCTCTAAGAAGAGTCTTGGTGGTTCCAAACTTCTTCCTTTTAAGAATGTGTTCTTGGGGACCGCCAATGCTGCATACATTTTTTGGTACTCTTCCCCAGATCTGTACCTCGAGACAATTGTGTCTCGAAACTCTACAGATAATTCCTTCGACTTCATGGCTAGATTTACCACAACTACAATCACGTTGTAGAAACATCTCACGGATGATCAATGGAAACAGGATGCACCTGAGCTCAATTTCAAGTCTCATAGCAAAGGGTCTGAATACCCCCCTTATTGCTATTATAAACTGGTTACCAACTTAATTAGAACAGTAAAAAGTAATTTTTGTCGTACCCATGGTATAGTCTGATATACGAAAGCTTTCAGCCAATCAGGGCTTGAACCACCTAGTTTATAATGCCTCATAAAGCATGCCAGGACAGCTTATGACACTATACTTTCAAAATAATGTATCAAATATTATTGAAATGACAAGTTACTGACAATATTATGTATTTATTTAACCTTCATTTAACCAGGCAAGTCAGCTGAGAACCAGTTACAATTTTCAAAAATTAAAAAGACAGAAACATGGACAACTCAAGAGACAAAATAGTTCAAGCATGGTAACAATGGGGGGACAGATGGTAGGTAAGATGACAGTGAAGTGATGATGGGTGATGTACCTTTACCAGCACCTGTAGCAGCAGATTTGGCCTGACTCTGGGATGAGTTGCTGTAGCCTTTGCTGTAGTCCACTCCTGCTTGGCCCTGGGTCAGGTCCTCATACCCTGAGGACACCACAACAACATACTGACATCAACTCTGTCCTTTCCTCAGAGGTCGACTAGATTGTTGGTGTTTGTGTGCGTCTTACTCGCTATCTCACTGTAACCGACCTGAGCTGAAAGTGTGCTGGCCGTAGCCACTGGGCTGCTGCTGGAAGGGGCTTGCTGAGGGGTTACCCAGACCCACACCGTGCTGTTTGGCTGGCCCTTGTCCCTGGGGCATGAACATGGTGTGGCCGTACTGGAAGGCAGCGCCGGGCATCCCGGGATAGTAGGGCAGGCCCGTGTAGCTGTAGCCCGGCGGGAGGAAGGCCTGCTGCTGCTGGCTGCTGTGGTGGCCCTGAGGCTGGGGCTGGCCTTGAGGCTGAGGGGGTTGAGGCTGGGCCTGGGTCTGGCCTTGTTGGGGCTGCTGTTGGGCTGACAAGTTGCTGGGGGGTGCAGGGGAGGTGGAGTCACCCCTGCCAAACTTTGTGACTTCACCTGCAGAAGGGGTGGGAGACATGGAGGTGTCCGCTAAGTGTCTGATTGTGTCGGATGCTATTTTCAAACAAACCAAAAAAATTACAGGAACTTGTTTCAATAGGCTGATTCCAATAAGTTGACCGACGAGTTTGAGAGTAGCGCTGCCAGAGTTGCTTACCTGAGTAGGGGTTATTGGCGAGGCTCCCATCTCTGCCAGAGAGTGCTGTGGGGCCAGGGAATGTGATTCCGTAATAATCCTGCAAAGAGGGCTTTACACAGAGACAGGATCAGAAAGGACACCCTAATGCTTGTCCTGTCTTTTCACAAACACTTTCATTGATTTAGTGAAGGGTAAAGGGTTGAGACTCACCATAGGCAGTCTGGACTGCAGCATGTGGAGGTCCTCATAGCCATAGATCTGCTGTAGAATACACAGGGCAAGTACAGTCAATTGGAGGAATCGTAAGTCCAGATAACAAAAGACAGATGCTTTGAAAGTAGTTTATGGGACAGGTGAGACAGTTGCACGCACGCACACTAGTGTTACTGAAACCAGATGTAGTATCACAATATTCAAATCAAATGTTATTCGTCACATGCTTCGTAAACAACAGATGTAAACTTAGTCAGTGGTGAAAAAATTGTGATACTTGAGTAAAAGTATAGATACCTTAATAAAAAGTTACTCATGTAAAAGTTAGTCACCCAATAAAATACTACTTGAATAAAAGTCTAAAAGTGTTTGGTTTTAAATATACTTAAGTATGAAAAGAAAATCTAATTGCTAAAACACACTTAAGTATACAATTTTTTTTATTTATTTATTTAAATATACTTGATTTTACATTTTAGGGATAGCCAGGGGCACACTCCATCACTCAGACATCATTTACAAATGATGCATTTGTGTATAGTAAGGCAGTAGGGATGACCACGTGTTCTCTTGATACGTGTGGGAATTGGACCCTTTTCCAGTCCTGCTAAACATTCAAAATGTAACAAGTACTTTTGGGTGTCAGGGACACTTATAATACATATACAGCCAAGTATGGAGTCAAAAGTACATTATTTTCTTTAGGAATGTAGTGAAAGTAAAAGTTGGCAAAAATATAAATAATAAAGTACAGATACCCCAAAAAATGACTCCCTGTCACTTCTTGGTGACAGGGGAGTAGTATTGAGTAGCTTGGATGAATAAGGTGCCCAGAGTAAACTACCCGCTACTCTGTCCCAGATGCTAATATTGCATATTATTAGTAGTATTGGATAGAAAACACTCTGAAGTTTCTAAAATTGTTTGAATGATGTCTGTGAGTATAACAGAACTCATATGGCAGGTAGAAACCTGAGAAAAATCCAACAGGGAAGTAGGAATTTTGAGGCTTGTAGTTAAAAAAAAAACTCAGCCCCTATTGTAGACACAGTGGGATATTGGTTATGTTACACTTCCTAAGGCTTCCACTAGATGTCAACAGTCTTTAGAACTTTGTTTGAGGATTCTACTGTGAAGGGGGGCCAGATGAGAGAGGAATGAGTCAGGTTTCTGGAAGATTGCCACAGGCTCTGAGGCGCAGTCACGAGAGAGTTCGCTCTCGTTCGATTGCTTTTCTACAGACATAGGAATTCTCCAGTTGGAACATTATTGAAGATTTATGATAAAAACATCCTAAAGATTGATTCTATACTTAGTTTGACAAGTTTCTACGGGCTGTAACGGAACTTTTTGAACTTTTCGTCCGATGTTCGGCGGGACTGGGACGCGCTTTTGGATTTGTTTACCAAACGCCCGAACAAAAGAAGCTATTTGGACATAAATGATGGACATTATCGAACAAAACAAACATTTATTGTGGAACTGCGATTCATGGGAGTGCATTCTGATAAAGATCATCAAAGGTAAGAGAATATTTATAATGCTATTTATGACTATTGTTGACTACCGAATATGGCAGATATATTTTTGGCTGCTTTGTTGTCTGAAAGCTGTACTCACAGATTATTGCATGGTTTGCTTTTTCCTTAAAGTTTCTTTGAAATCTGACACAGCGGTTGCATTAAGGAGAAGTATATCTCTAATTCCATATGTGACACTTGTATTTTAATCAACATTTATAATGAGTATTTCTGTAAATAGATGTGGCTCTCTGCACAATCACCGCATGTTTTAGAACTACTGAATGTAACGCGCCAATGTAAAATTTGATTTTTTTAATATAAATATGCACGTTATCAAACAAAACATGTATTGTGTAACATGAAGTCCTATGAGTGTCATCTGATGAAGATCAAAGGTTAGTGATTAATTTTACCGCCATTTGTGCTTTTTGTGACACCTCTCTTTGGCAGGAAAAATGGCTGTGTTTTTCTGTGAGTTGGTGGTGACCTAACAATCGTTTGTGGTGGTTTGGCTGTAAAGCATTTTTTAAATCAGACACTGGCTGGATTAACAAGAATTTTATCTTTAACCTTTTTGGGATAGGGGGCAGCATTTTCACTTTTGGATGAATAGTGTACCCAGAGTGAACTGCCTCCTACTCTGTCCCAGATGCTAATATATGCATATTAGTAGTAGTATTGGATAGAAAACACTCGGAAGTTTCGAAAACTGTTTGAATGATGTCTGTGAGTATAACAGAACTCATATGGCAGGCGAAAACCTGCGAAAAATCCAACCAGGAAGTGGGACATATGAGGTTTGTAGTTTTTCAAAGCTTGGCCTACTGAATACACATTGAGATATGGATGAGGTTGCACTTCCTAGGGCTTCCACTAGATGTCAACCGTCTTTAGAAACTGGTTTGAGGATTCTACTATAAAGGAGGGGCTCATGAGACCTCTGAGTCAGTGGTCTGGCAGAGCCTCGGTTTCATGACGGCGCGCTCCCGACAGAGTTACCTCTCGTTCCAATGCTTTTCTGAAGACAAAAGGAATTCTCCGGTTGGAACATTGTGATTGTTTTATTTATGTTAAAAACATCCTAGCGATTGATTCCATACATCGTTTGACATGTTTCTAAAGGACTAATGGAACTTTTAGAGTTTTTGTCTGGATGAAGTGCCTGCGCCTCATGAAGATGGATTACTGGGCTGAACACGCTAACAACAAGTGGCCATTTGGACATAAATGGAACTGGAGCCAGTTCTGTTAAGTTGTGGGAAGTGGAGGTATGATGTTTTCATTAGAAGGCATGCTGTCGCTTGCTTTTCAAAAGTGGCACATTTGCAAGAAGACTGACTAGCTTACTTCTGCCCCCTTAAGAAGATTCAGACAAATTACTAGACAGACACGATCCTCTCGATCCATATATGACGGGAGACACATTTGACAGAAGTACCGAAAGTAAAAATAATCTAGTTCCAAACTGTTTTTTATGTTGTAGTATTGAAAAAGTACCAAAGTTGTGGTATACCGTGCAACACTAATGCACACACACACACTCACTCATTACCGGGTAGGCTGGCAGCAGGCCTCCTGGGCCCATGATGTACTGGTTGGGCAGTAGTGGGGGCCCTCCCTGGGACAGGTTAGGATGAGCTTTACCTGGATAATACAAGGATACACACTGCTTCTAGACAACTACAGTTTCACTTGTATGCTTCATGTTTCTGGCTAACTCTGTGTGTGTGTATGTGTGTGTGTGTACGAATATATTTGTGAGTACCAGTTGAGGAGGAGAGCAGCGGTGCGGTCCTGGGGGCCGAGGAGAGGTTTGATTGGGCTGTGGTTCCATTGGCGCTGAGCCCCAGTGCTTGGCTGGCGTGTAGCCCGCTGGTGCCACCCATGCTACTGACCATACTGTTCATGTGGCTCATGGTGCCCATGATGTGAGCCATGCTGCTGTTGACCTGGTGCAGAGACTGGGCCGGGGCCTGGTGCAGCGACTGAGCCTGGTGCAGCGACTGAGCCTGGGCCTGGTGCAGCGACTGAGCCTGGGCCTGGTGCAGCGACTGAGCCTGGGCCTGGTGCAGCGACTGGGCCTGGGCCTGATGCAGCGACTGGGCCTGGGCCTGATGCAGCGACTGGGCCTGGGCCTGATGCAGCGACTGGGCCTGGGCCTGATGCAGCGACTGGGCCTGGGCCTGATGCAGCGACTGGGCCGGGGCCTGGCCAGTTGAGTAGGAGCCAGACGAGGGCGCCAGAGAGCTCACACTACTGTCCACACTGGTGTACTACAAAGAGAGGGATAGAGAGATAGTTAAGGAGGAGATTGCATAGATCTCTCTAAAATAAATGTACGTGTGAGTGTGTGTTAAGCCATACTCACAGTGAGAGAGCTGGAGCCGAGCACTGAGGAATGACTACTGCTGCCATGACTACAAGGTAGAGAGAAGAAGACCCCTTAACTTTAGACATTTTGTTACGTTACAGCCTTATTCTAAAATGGATTAAATGATTCCCCCCCCAATCTAAACAGAATATTCCATAATGACGAAGCGAAAACAGGTTTTTAGAATTTCTTGCAAATTGATTAAAAATAAAAAACAGAATTCATGATTTGGAAAGGCACACGCCTGTCTATAAAAAGTCCCACAGTTGACAGTGCATGTCAGAGCAAAAACCAAGCCATGAGGTCAAAGGAATTGTCTGTAGAGCTCCGAGACAAGATTGCGTGGAGGCACAAATCTGGGGAAGGGTACCAAAAAATGTCTGCAGCATTGAAGGTCCCCAAGAACACAGTGGCCTCCATCATTCTTAAATGGAAGAAGTTTAGAACCACAAAGAATCATCCTAGAGCTGGCCGCACAGCCAAACTGAGCAATCGAGGGAGAACAGCCTTGGTCAGGGAAATTTCTGACAGAGCTCCAGAGTTCTTCTGTGTAGATGGGAGAACCTTTCAGAAGGACAACCATCTCTGCAGCACTCCACCAATCAGGCCTTTATGGTAGAGTGGCCAGATGGATGCCACTCCTCAGTAAAAGGAACATAACTGCCCACTTGGAGTTTGCCAAAAGGCATCTAAAGGACTCAGACCATGAGAAACAAAATCCTCTGGTCTGATGAAACAAAGATTGAACTCCTTGGCCTGAATGCCAAGCGTTACACCCGGAGAAAACCTGGCACCATCCATATGGTGAAGCATGGCGGTGGCAGCATCATTCTGTGGGGATGTTTTTCAGGAGCAGGGACTGGGAGACTAGTCAGGATTAAGGCAAAGATGAACAGAGCAAAGTACAGAGAGATCCTTGATGAAAACCTGTTCCAGATTGCTCAGGACCTCAGACTGGGGTGAAGCTTCACCTTCCAACAGGACAACGACCCTAAGCACACAGCCAAGACAATGCAGGAGTGGCTTCGGAACAAGTCTCTGAATATCCTTGAGTGGCCCAGCCAGAGCCCGGACTTGAACCCGATCAAACAGAGACCTGAAAATAGCTGTGCAGCCACACTCCCCATCCAACCTGACCGAGCTTGAGAGGATCTGCAGAGAAGATTGAAACTCCCCAAATATAGGTGTGCCAAGCTTCTAGCGTCATATCCAAAAATCCTCAAGGCTGTAATCGCTGCCAAAGGTGCTTCAACAAAGTACTCTGTAAAGGGTCTGAAACCTTATGTAAATGTGATATCAGTTTAACATTTTTTCCACATTTGCAAAAATGTCTAAAAGCCTGTTTTTGCTTTGTCATTATGGGGTATGGTGTGTAGATAGATAAGGGGGAAAAAGTATTTAATCAGTTTTGGAATTAGGTTGTAACGTAACAAAATGTGGAAAAAGGGAAGGGGTCTGAATACTTTCCGAATGCACTGTATAAAGGACATTCATTCATTCATATATACACACCACTTGCCTTCTGCTCTTGATTTAGATATATTAACAATCAAGTATATTCATCTCAATAGATACTAGAAGTTAACTGCATTTGTAGCCTATAGTGGCAAACTTGAACTCTGTATGCATAAATTGCCTCTCACTCATGTCAATACAAGCACACATCCAAAGACGTCAAGGGAAAAGTGAGTAGATGTGTGTGTTACCTGCTCAGTGTTGCCAAGCTGGCAGAGGGCATGTCGTGTGGCAGACTGGGAAGTGCTGAGCTGTGGGGGGGTATGGAGGAGGGCATGAGGGCAGAGGGGGCAGGAGCACTGCTGGTACTGATGCTCGGAGAGGGAGATTCTGGCTTTGGAGTGGAGGAGGCTGATGAAGCTGGGAAGAAAGAGAGGGAGAAACAATCACAATTTAACTACAAAAGTAGCAGCACTGAATGAATGATTGATTTAATTAAATGTGTTACTTACTGTCCATCGCAGACGTCCTCACACTGTTCAGACCGTTCTGTTGAGACGAGCAAACAACCAAGTTTGTATTCTTCACTCAAGTCAACTTATCTTTATTATCCGACAGTGGGAAATTATTTTATCATACAACAACAACTGGTGCGTCTCACACAAGCCATGACAGTGTGGAAGGGTCCTATTCATTAGTGCACACCGTAGCAAAACGTTTTGCAAAGGAAAATAAAAACAAACTCTTCTTATTGGACAAGTTCAGGTCGTTCCTCCATGTTTCAGTCCGTTTGGTGCCGAACGACTACGGTGGCCTTCAATGTTAGATAGATAGACTCACCATGATTGGTCCGGGGGCCTCTTTGCTCTGGGAGAAGGCCAGGCGTGAGTGAGGGGCCACAGGCCCACAGTCATAACCGCTTCCCAGTGAGACGAAGGGAGAAGTGGAGGAGGAGGGCACTGAGGAGGAAATGGAGGAGGAGGGAGTGGAGGAGCTGACCATACCCATAGCGGAGGGGGCGAGGCTGGGCATGGCCACCGACGGGGAGTGGTAGATGGGCTCAGAGGAGGACAGAGGGAGGGGAATAGAAAGAGGGGTGCCCATAGATTCACTGGTGACAAACAGAGAAGAAGGTTTTAGTTATAAACATGCCATAAGTACAAGTACATAGTATAAAGTATTCAAATAGACTTCTAGTCCAAGGGGTGTGGTTGCATGGTCTTCAGTCTGTTGGCCACCCCTTTGATCTGTTCAGGAGAGTGCAACATAACAGAATACATATAGCTAGACATAGAATAACATAGAAATGTTGTGCAGAACAGATAGACAATCCTATCAGGCACAAAGGGGAATCACGTAAACTCAATACTCTTCTATCTGCAACATTTAACCTAACTGAATACACATGTGGTGGAAATTGTGACCCACCTGAGGGGTTTGGAGTAGAGGTTGGTCTGGCTCTGTGGGGCGGGGGCCCTGGAGGCCACGCTGACACATGTCTCCACGGGGCCAAAGTCCGGCAGGGCGGCCTCCGTGCCAAAGTCCAGCGCTCCGAACTGAACGTTGAGACCGGGGATGTCGGCAGAGCCGGGCATTTCCACCGCCGATGAAGGGATCTGGACAGGAGAGGAGGGAAAGCTCTCACTCAGAGTGGGCATACTGTCGGTAACATTATCATTTACAATCCTTGCATCTGAGAAGATCAGCCTGTGTAAGGATCTGCAAAGATTTGCTTATCTTGATCCCCAATACCCTCAAACGCCCTTAGCTTCTTAGTTTAGAGCAGTGCGCTACAATGCTGGGCATTGGTCAAATTAAGCATCAAGACATTGATTAGATCAATCAGGTGTGTTAGATGGCGCCGGAGAAGAAGGCTGACGTTTTACGTGTTCCTATCCAATTGTGTTTTTTTGTTCGTTTCTTGGCATTGTTTGTAACTTATTTTGTACATAATGTTGCTGTTACCGTCTCTTATGATCGAAAATAACTTCTGGAGATCAGGACTGAAATTACTTACCAAGGACTGGCAGAATCCTTTTTTTCCTTTAACGAGTGACGAGCTCGATGCGAATGATATACTGCTTTCCCGGGAACAGGTCCAGATCCACTCATTTGCATGAAGAGAAGGCGGAGAAAAAGGGGCCGGAGGGCGGTTTGCCTTCTGAGAATTCGTATGCGATTGAATAAACCCCCACCTCCTTCCATTCTGCTAGCAAATGTGAAATCTTTGGAAAATAAAATCAATGACCTACACGGAAGATTAAACTACCAGCGGGACATTCAAAACCAATATCTTACGCTTCACGGAGTCGTGGCTGAACGACGACGTTATCAACATACAGCTAGCTGGTCATACACTGCACCGGTAGGATAGAATAGCGGTGTCTAGTAAGACAAGGGGCGGCGGACAAGGTATTTTTTGTAAATAACAGCTGGTGTACAAAACTCTGGACCACCTATACTCCACACACAAAGCTCTCCCTCGCCCTCCATTTGGCAAATCTGAACACAATTCTATCCTCCTGACTCCTGCTTACAAGCAAAAATTAAAGCAGGAAGCACCAGTGACTAAATCAATTTAAAAAAAGTGGTCAGATGAAGAAGATGCTAAGCTACAGGACTGTTTTGCTAGCACAGACTGGAATATGTTCCGGGATTCCTCCGATGGTATTTACAACACATCAGTCATTGGCTTCAGTGACCGTACGTACATACTGGAGGTCGACCGATTATGATTTTTCAACGCAGATACCGATTAAAATCGGCCAATTTTTTAAACATGTTTTAATTTTTTTATTTGTAAAAATGACAATTACAACAATACTGAATGAACACTTATTTTAACTTAATACAATACATCAATAAATTCAATTTAGCCTCAAATAAATAATGAAACATGTTCAATTTGGTTTAAATAATGCAAAAACAAAGTGTTGGAGAAGAAAGTAAAAGTGCAATATGTGCTATGTAAGAAAGCTAACTTTTAAATTCCTTGCTCAGAACATGAGAACATGTGAAAGCTGGTGGTTCCTTTTAAAAGGAGTCTTCAATATTCCCAGGTAAGAAGTTTTAGGTTGTAGTTATTATTGGAATTATAGGACTATTTCCCTCTATACCATTTGTATTTCATTAACCTTTGACTATTGAATGTTCTTATAGGCACTTTAGTATTACCAGTGTAACAGTATAGCTTCTGTCCCTCTCCTCGCTCCTCCCTGGGCTCGAACCAGCAACACAACGATAACAGCCACCCTCGAAGCAGCATTACCCATGCAGAGCAAGGGAAACAACCACGGACTCAGAGCGAGTGACGTTTTAAACGCTATTAGCGCGCTCTAACTAGCCAGCCATTTCACTTCGGTTACACCAGCCTCATCTCGGGAGATGATAAGCTTGAAGTCATAAACAGCGCAATACTTGAAGCACAACGAAGAGCTGCTGGCAAAATGCACAAAAGTGCTGTTTGAATGAATGTTTACGCACCTGCTTCTGCCTACCATAGCTCAGTCAGATACTTAGATACTTATATGCTCAGTCAGATTATATGAAACGCAGGACACGCTAGATAATATCTAGTAATATCATCAACAATGTGCAGTTAACCTGTTGCGACAAGCCATCCCGGATCCGGGATGGTGAATACAGCCTCAAGCTCATTACCATAACGCAACGTTAACTATTCATGAAAATCGCAAATTAAATGAAATCAATATGCTAGCTCTCAAGCTTAGCCTTTTGTTAACGACACTGTCATCTCAGATTTTCAAAATATGCTTCTCAACCATAGCAAAACAAGCATTTGTGTAACAGTATTGATAGCTAGCGTAGCATTTAGCGTTAGCATTCAGCAGGCAACATTTTCACAAAAACCAGAAAAGCATTCAAATAAAATAATTTACCTTTGAAGAACTTCAGATGTTTTCAATGAGGAGACTCTCAGTTAGATAGCAAATGTTCAGTTTGTCCAAAAAGATTCTTTGTATAGGAGAAATCGCTCCGTTTGGTACATCACGTTTGGCTACCAAAAAAAAAACGAAAATTCAGTCATCAAAACGCCTAACTTTTTTCCAAATTAACTCCATAATATCGACTGAAACATGGCAAACGTTGTTTAGAATAAATCCTCAAGGTGTTTTTCACATATCTCTTCGATGATATGTCGTTCGTGGAAGTGTACTTTCCCCTGAATCCCATGGGAAAATGCCTGCAGCTGAAGATTATGCACCAATTTAGACAAAGGACACCGGGCGGACACCTGGTAAATGTAGTCTCTTATGGCCAATCTTCCAATGATATGCCTACAAACACGTCACAATTCTGCAGACATCTTGGGGAAACGACAGAAAGGGCAGGCTCATTCCTGGCGCATTCACAGCCATATAAGGAGACAATGGAAAACAGAGCCTCAAAAATTCTGCTCATTTCCCGTTTTAAGTTTCATCTTGGTTTCGCCTGTAGCATCAGTTCTGTGGCACTCACAGATAATATCTTTGCACTTTTGGAAACGTCAGAGTTTTCTTTCCAAAGCTGTCAATTATATGCATAGTCGAGCATCTTTTGGTGACAAAATATTGCGCTTAAAACGGGCACGTTTTTTTTTATCCAATAATGAAATTAGCTCCCCCATAGGTTGAAGAGGTTAACTAGTGATTATGATTGATTATTTTTTATAAGATAAGTTAGCACAGTTTTACCAGCAACTTACCGTGGCTTACTGCATTCGAGTAACAGGCAGTCTCCTTGTGGAGTGGTGCAACGAGAGAGAGGCAGGTCGTTATTGCCTTGGACTAGTTAACTGTAAGATTGGATCCCCCGAGCTGACACGGTGAAAATCTGTCGTTCCGCCCCTGAACGAGGCAGTTAACCCACCGTTCCTAGGCCGTCATTGAAAATAAGAATGTGTTCTTAACTGACTTGTCGAGTTAAAAAGATTCAATAAAGGTGTAAAAAAAAAAAGTTAAATTAAAAAGAGTGCCAAATCGGTGTCCAAAAATACAGATTTCCAATTGTTATGAAAACTTGAAATCGGCCCGAATTAATCGGCCATTCCGATTAATCGGTCGACCTCTAGTACATACCCCAACCAGAAGCCATGGAGTACAGGAAACATCCGCACTGAGCTAAAGGTTAGAGCTGCCATTTCCAAGGAGCAGGACTCTAACCCGGAAGCTTGTAAGAAATCCCGCTATGCCCTCCGACGAACCATCAAACAGCCAAAGCGTCAATACAGGACTAATATCGAATCGTACTACACCGGCTCTGACGCTCGTCGGATGTGGCAGGGCTTGCAAACTATTACAGACTATAAAGGGAAGCACAGCCGAGAGCTGCCCAGTGACACGAGCCTACCAGATGAGCTAAATTCCTTTTATGCTCACTTTGAGGCAAATAACACTGAAACATGCATAAGAGCACCAGCTGTACCGGAAGACTGTGTGATCACGCTCTCCGCAGCTGATGTTAGTAAGACCTGTAGACAGGTCAACATTCACAAGGCCCCAGGGCCAGAAGGACTACCAGGACATGTACTGCGAGAATGCGCTGACCAACTAGCAAGTGTCTTCACGGACATTTTCAACCTCTCCCTGTCTGAGTCTGTAATACCAACATGTTTTAAGTAGAACACCATAATCCCTATGCCCAAGAACACTAAGGTAACCTGCCTAAATGACTACCGACCCGTAGTACTTACGTCTGTAGCCATGAAGTGCTTTGAAAGGTTAGTCATGACTCGCATCAACACCATTATCCCAGAAACCCTAGACCCACTCCAATTTGCATACCGCCCTAACAAATGATTCAATATCTATTGCACTCCACACTGCCCTTTCCCACCTGGACAAAAGGAACACCTATGTGAGAATGCTATATATTGATTACAGCTCAGCATTCAACACCACAGTGCCTTCAAAGCTCATCAATAAGCTAAGGACCCTGGGAATAAAAACCTTCATCTGCAACTGGATCATGGACTTCCTGACGGGCCACCCCTAGGTGGTAAGGGTAGGTAACAACATCCGCTAATCTGATCCTCAACACAGGGGCCCCTCAGGGGTGCACGGCCAGGCACGACTCCAACACCATCATTAAGTTTGCAGATGACACAACAGTGGTAGGCCTGATCAACGACCACAACGAGACAGCCTATAGGGAGGAGGTCAAAGACTGCCTCAACATGATCAAGACAAAGGAGATGATTGTGGACTACAGGAAAAAGAGGACTGAGCACGCCCCCATTCTCATCGACAGGGCTGTAGTGGAGCAGGTTGAGAGTTTCAAGTTCCTTGGTGTCCACATCACCAACAAACTAACATGGTCCAAGCACACCAAGACAGTCGTGAAGCGGACATGACAAAACCTATTCCCCCTCAGGAGACTGAAAAGATTTGGCATGGGTCCTCAGATCCTCAAAAGGTTCTACAGCTGCACCATCGAGAGCATCCTGACTGGTTGCATCACTGCCTGGTATGGCAACTGCTCGGCCTCCGACCGCAAGGCACGACAGTGGGTATTGCGTACGGCCCAGTACATCACTGGGGCCAAGTTCTTGCCATCCAGGACCTCTATAACAGGCGATGTCAGAGGAAGGCCCTAAAAATTGTCCAAGACTCCAGCCACCCTAGTCATGTATTGTTCTCGCTGCTCCCGCACGGCAAGCGGTACCGGAGCGCCAAGTCAAGGTCCAAGAGGTTTCTAAACAGCTTCTACCCCTAAGCAATAAGACTCCTGAACTACCCAGACTATTTGCACCCCCCCTTTATTCCACTGCTACTCTCTGTTATCATCAGCTATTCATAGTCACTTTAATAACTCTACCTACATGTACATATTACCTCGACTAACCGGTGCTCCCGTGTATGGTCTCGCTATAGTTATTTTACTGCTGCTCTTTAATTACTTGTTACTTTTATTTCTTTATTGTATTTTTTTTTTTAAACTGCATTGTTGGTTAGGGGCTCGTAAATAAGCATTTCACTGTAAGGTCTACACCTGGTGTATTCATCCCATGTGATATTTGATTTGATTTAGAACTAGGCTAAGAGCCTTAATAGCAAAGGTTGACCATTACTGACCTGCACACTGGGTGAAATCTCAGAAGTCTTTCCTTGATTCCCCAGTCTTTGATTCCTTGACTTCACACAGGGAATCGAGGAAAGACTTGACTTTGGTTCCTTACCTTGGAGGTGGGAGGTATCCTTCGTTTCTGAGCCTTTAGTTGAGGAACGCGGTGCTGCTGCTGCAGCGAGCTGCTGCCCTGAGGGTCCGGCCCTGCGCTGGGGGCAGGCTTGGCACCGATGGCAGCCAGGGGGGGTCCCTGGCTGGGGGAGGGAGATTGGGCTGGCGGGGGGCTGGACTGGCGCGCCAGGGGCAGAGAGGGGGCGCCGTGTCTCTGGACTAGATGGCTCAGCACCAGGGACGGCTCAGGCTGCAGTCTAAACTCCCCTGGAGGGCAAAAACACACAAACACAGATCAGATCAGCCAGGCATATGGACACAAACACCACATGAAGACATATGGTCATTTATGTTTTGAAGCCATATGCCAGGTATTTGAAATTATAGATGAATTTGATAAATCTCTAATTAAATCTGATAAAGTGTTTGAGTGTGTGGTGGGTGCCGTTCCATCTTCGTGGGGATGTGAAATCCCATGCAAGGACAGTAAAACAAGGAAGATTCTTCCCACGTACCCCACTAGGACAAAGGCTATTTTAAACTTAGGGGTTAGGTTTATGGTTAGGCCTACAATTAGGGTTAGCAGTTAGGTGTTAAGGTTAGGAAAAATAGGATTTTGAATTTAAATAAAGTTTAGGTCCCCACGAGATTAGAAAAAAAAATGTGTGTGTGTCTCACGGCTGAAATGGGAGGTGAGTGAGGTGGCGGTGGTGCTAGGCTCTGGGGTCTTGATGTCCCAGCTGGAAGTGGAAGGCGGAGGGAGGACCGGGGGCGCTACTCCTAACCCTGGGAGTCTACTCCCCAGAGAGGTGGTGCTGGTCCCCTGTGTGCTGGGAGGGGGGGCTGCCTGGGAGGAGGGGAGAGGACCCAGGCCTGGGCCCTTCAGCTGCTCCAAGATCTGGGCCCCTGGACTGGACTGACTCCTCTTAGACTGACCCAGGTCCCCAAAACCTGCCCCCAGCACTGACGACTGGCAGGGAGCGAGCGAGACAGAGAGTTAGCTTGGGGTGCTCGCAAATTGTTTAAGACATATTTTCAGAATGAATGGGGCGCTATGATAATACAAGAAAAATATGGTGATCATGTACAGGAAATATGTATTTGAAAACTGTAAAGGAAACGAGTGTGTGGGAGGGTATGCCTCACCAGGGCGGCATGTGCGTAGCTGGTACTGCCTGTGCCGATGGCCGACCCGTTGCGGGCGGGGTGATGGTGGGAGTTTGTGAAGACCAGGCTCTGAGAGGAGGGGGCCTCTTCTCCTCCCGCTGGCTTCTGCAGCATAGACACATGGTCCAGGCTACAGGAGATACACATAGAATTATTACAAAATAATACTATTTCTATTATACACATACACACAGTCAGAATGGGGACCTGCTTCAGAGATACACATCACAGCCACTATGAGGACCCGGTCTACAGGTGAAGGATCCATTCATCCAGGATATTGTGCATGTATAGACCTGGGCCAAACATATCACTCCATGGAATAAACCTGGCAAAAAGGTAAAACTGTTGTTTTCTGCACCGCTGGGCACTAGTATTGTCCTATATTTTGTGCGCCGCCCTATGGGACTCCCAATCGCAGCCGGTTGTGATACAGCCTGGGATCGAACCAGGGTCTGTAGTGACGCCTCTAGCACTGAGATGCAGTGCCTAAGACCCTGCTCCACTCGGGAGCCCATATATATATACAAACACAATATCAAAATCAGTGTTGAAATGTGCCCTAGTTGGTTGTGCGGATGTTGAGCAGGGCAGTTACCTTTGCCCAGGTGTGATGTGGTTCTGAGGTGCCGGTGCACTTGAGGCAGTGAACACTTTGGTCTCAGAGAGCTGAGGGAAGACAGAGAGAGGGTTACGGAGTTGGTGACAAATGCAATAGGCAGAGTTGTGAGATGCAAGCAAATCTATAGTTTTGTTAAATTACAATCCAAAATGGCCAATCTAACACTGTCCACTTCAAGGAAAGCTCCTTATCAACTAGCATAAACCTTTTCAACGAACAACTAACGCTGTATGAGAACTAGTATATTGTATTTGTTCCATCTGAAGATAAATCGCAAAAACGTGAACATAAGACTCACAGCTCCCTCCACCCCCTGACCACTACTCCCCAGTACTCAGACTCACATCCTCGCTCCAGTCCTCAGCAGCCCAGTCCTCCAGAGTACTCCTCCAGGCCACTGCATGGTAAACACCAGTGAGGGGTTAGAGGTTATTGAAGGTCAGAGATGAAGGGGGAAAAACAGAGGCTTTATGGAGAGGCGTTAGAATATGAACTGAAGTCCAGGGACATTTCCCTAGCACCAGTCGACAAGGAACATTAAAAACAATGAACACATCCTGACCAATGAATACATCCTGAGAATACATCCAGAGTTTATATTTTTTCAACTCTGCACCTGGGGAAATTGGTGGATGTGTGCACACAATTTTTTGAAAAGCCCAGTGTTTCATGGTCCTGGCCTCACCTGTTCCGTCTGTGCTGTTGATGGCTCCTGACTCCCAGGAGTCATCTTGTGTGGTCCCTGTCCTCTGTTCTGCAGTGTAGTCTGCTGGGTTAAAGGTCCTAAGGAGAGGAGGGGTCTAGGTGTAAGAAAAAGCAGTGTACGAGGAACCAGACAGGTGTGTGTGTGTGTGTGTGTGTGTGTAAGAGTTGGTATGTGCAGGTGTGTATATTCCATAACTCACCCCATTCCCTGGGCTGAGAACCTGCTTCCCGCTGGCACCCTGCCCCTTCCTCTGCCTCCAGATCCGACTGTAGTACACACACACAGACAGACACACACACTAGGTCAACACACAGAAAGCATGGAACCAAACAAATTGTGTTTAGTTAAGATACCACAAGTTACCTGGGAGTGTTGACTGGAACATATGAGAAAGTGCCACTAAATGACACTCACCTCTACCTCCTCTCCCACCCCTGCGGCCTTGCTCTGACCCTCTGTCCACAGGGACCGCTTCCACACCATTCTCCTCTGGCCGCACTGCTCAGAGAGACAGAAAGAAAAAGGGAGAGAGGGGAAGGGACAGGACTTAGTAACTAGATAAAATGTGTTGCCTTTTAACCAATTCTGCTAAATAGTGCATCAATGACTAATAATGGCTTAGTGACAAATAGGCCGTCAATAAATTCTTAGTAAATGCTCCATGCAGTGTTACCTAATCCAAGGTATGGTCAATGAAATAAACACAGACTAATACCCTTTACAGACAGATTATATGGTATGTTGGCTATAAAAAAAATGCTGGCAATGTTTTATAGAGCCCAAATCATACAGTCCCATTTTTACCACATTCTTTTATATCGCCCATGCACATGCCGGCAAGTTCAGGAATGGAAGTAGGCATGAGCGATGTGGGTGGACGTCTATTTTAATACATCCATTAAATATATGCCATCACAAAGAAACCCATTATTAATGTGTTTTAGGCAGGTCCTAAGAAACATTATAAGACTAATAAAATGTATTTTCAAAAGAATAGATAGGCATATTTTGAGTTGAATTATGTTACTGGTCTGTGCACCCTACAGCCTACGCCATGCTCATGAAATCAATAGTTATTTTAACAGAGGACTCACTTAGGCTACCCTGATCAGTCAACACATAAGAACATAATGTAACAGAATAAAAATACAAATAATATTTCCCCACACAACTTCCACTTTTTTGATCCACGTTTTATCTCTTTCCTACCCTCACTCCGCTTTGTCGGGAGCAGGCATAGGGTCTTACATTGAGAGTATCTTCATCGTCAATCTATACTTTCAAAAGCATGCGAGTCATTTCACAACCTCCGCTGGCTTTTGGAGTCATCTATATTAGAGGATGACCAATTAATCGGAATGGCCGAATAATTAGGGCCGATTTCAAGTTCTCATAACAAATCGGAAATCTTTTTTGGGGGATTTAGCCGTTTTTTAATTTAATTTTTTACACACCTTTATTTAACTAGGCAAGTCAGTCAAGAACACGTTCTTATTTTCAATGATGGCCTAGGAACAGTGGGTTAACTGCCTTGTTCAGGGGCAGAATGACAGATTTTTACTTGGTCAGCTAGGGGATTCAATCTTGCAACCTTAACTAGTACAACCAACGCTCTAACCACCGGATTACATTGCACTCCATGAGGAGACTGCCTGTTACGCGAATGCAGTAAGAAGCCAAGGTAAGTTGCTAGCTAGCATTAAACTTATCTTATAAAAAACAATCAATCAATCACTAGTTAACTACACAAGGTTGATGATATTACTAGTTTATCTAGCATGTCCTGCGTTGCATATAATCGATGCGGTGCGTGTTCACAAAAAAGGACTGTCTTGCACCAAAGTGTACCTAACCATAAACGTCAATGCCTTCCTTAAAATCAATAAACAAGTATATATTTTTAAACCGGCATAATTAGTTAATATTGCCTGCTAACCTGGCTTGTTGCGAACTCTGAAGACTATTTCTTCCTAACAAAGACAGCCAACTTCGCCAAACGATGACTTAACAAAAGCGCATTTGCGAAAAAAGCACAATCGTTGCGCGACTGTACCTAATCATAAACATCAATGCCTTTCTTAAAATCAATACACAGAAGTATATATTTTTAAACCTGCATATTTTGCTAAAAGAAATCCAGGTTAGCAGGCAATATTAACCAGGTGAAATTGTATCACTTCTCTTGTATTCATTGCACGCAGAGTCAGTGTATATGCAACAGTTTGGGCCACCTAATTTGCCAGAATTTTACGTAATTATGACATAACATTGAAGGTTGTGCAATGTAACAGGAATATTTAGACTTATGGATGCCACCCGTTAGATAAAATACGAAACGGTTCCGTATTTCACTGAATGAATAAACGCCTTGTTTTTTTAGATGATAGTTTCCGGATTCTACCATATTAATGACCTAAGGCTTGTATTTCTGTGTGTTATTATGTTATAATTAAGTCTATGATTTGATAGAGCAGTCTGACTGAGTGATGGTAGGCAGCTGCAGGCTCGTAAGCATTCATTCAAACAGAACTTTTGTGTGTTTTGCCAGCAGCTTGTCACTGTGCTTCAAGCATTGAGCTGTTTATGACTTCAAGCCTATCAACTCCCGAGATTAGGCTGGTGTAACCGATGTTAAATCGCTAGCTAGTTAGCGGGGTGCGCGCTAATAGCTTTTCAAACATCACTCGCTCCGAGACTTGGAGTGGTTGTTCCACTTGCTCTGCAAGGGCTGTGGCTTTTGTGGAGCGATGGGTAACGCTGCTTCGAGGGTGGCTGTTGTCGATGTGTTCCTTGTTCGAGCCCAGGTAGGGGCGAGGAGAGGGACGGAAGCTATACTGTTACACTGGCAATACTAAAGTGCCTATAAGAATATCCAATAGTCAAAGGTATATGAAATACAAATCGTATAGAGAAATTGTCCTATAATTCCTATAATAACTACAACCTAAAAACTCTTACCTTGGAATATTGAAGTCTCATGTTAAAAGGAACCACCAACTTTCATATGTTCTCATGTTCTGAGCAAGGAACTTAAACATTAGCTTTTTTACATGGCACATATTGCACTTTTACTTTCTCCAACACTTTGTTTTTGCATTATTTAAACCAAATTGAACATGTTTCATTATTTATTTGAGGCTAAATTGATTTTATTGATGTATTATATTAAGTTAAATATGTGTTCATTCAGTATTGTTGTAATTGTCATTATTACAAATAAAAATAAAATAAAATAAAAAAATATATTTTTTAAATCCATCGATTGATTGTATCGGCTTTTTTTGGTCCTCTAGGTCTAAACTTTATTTAGGCTACATTATTGAATGCTAAATGTTTCTGATCAGTGATAGATGAGCAAAGGAATAGATGAGTTAAACCACCTCCAGTTATTTGCCCAGCCAGAGAATTAACCAAATATACATATGGAGAGTCAGTTAAACAAAATCCCATTGGTTGATTAAGACAAGTCACAGGCTTTTGGTTGGGAGTAGACCTAGGCTACAACTGCAAGTCAAGAGCAAAATTATCCACTTGTTAAGCTACATAACATGCTGGCAAAATGTTCTGATCAGTGCTAATGAATGAGCCAACTAGACAAGATGATCATGAGCAGAACGCACCTCAACTTAACTAACATTTCCACAGCCTAATTGTAGCCTAACCAAGAGCCAAACAGCGAATGAGTGAAAAGAAAAATCTGAAATGTATGGATTTATCAAGACAAGTCCCCACGCTTGTCTCAAAGCGGCAGGAAACCGTGCTAAAATAGTTGACCACACGTCAGACTATTGCTTCAAATATATTATAATAATTGGAAGACCGTTTCAGTAAGCAACAATTTGATGCCTTCAATGACATTCGCCTACTTTATTCCCATATTTTTCGTAATTCTGTCAGTTATTCCCAGTTATTCTCTATGGAGCCATCCAGTTGTGGCTAAGAAAACAGTACATGTGGTGGGCTATGCAAAGAAATAGGTGAAGTGACATGCCTCGCAAAGTTTAGAGGATAGTAGTAACGTCCGCTGCCTAGCAACCATCAAGAGCTTAAGAGCATAGTGCGTGCCAATCTCGTCTCAACATTACGGCTACATTTCATACTAAGCCGAAGGCAGGCCTTTACCGCAATCATGACTAGATCGGTTCGCGGAAATAAAAGTTTAGGCCTTGATACCGGCAACACCATTCAGATATAAAGATAAGGCGGAAAAAGTTGCTGGGATGCTAAAGTTGTCGGGAAAACATATTGGTTTGAAAGGTGTAGAACTGTAATAAACAACTGAAATCATTTGACTTATCATTCACCCTGGCTCTTAGGTGATCAATTAGGCAGTGTTATAATGCCTTGTTAATTAACATATGGATAGAATTTGAGAGACTCCGTGGCCCCCCTACCTCTCTCCCCCTGGCGGCTGCGATTGCTGGCCCCTCTGCCTCTCCGGTTGCTTCCCCCGCGGCCCCTGCTGACCTCCCTCTCTCCTCCTCTCTTCTCCCGGTTCTCCTTGCCCTCCACAGGGCCTTCCTTCGCTAGGGGTTTCTTTTTCCCCACTGTCTCCCATGAGGTCTGAGAGAAAGAGAGGTTTTAAAAAGTTTGATCTCTCCTTATTGACACATCCTCACTTGCTTTGAAAGGGGGGGGTGTATAGGGAAATGGGAACAAGAGGTGGAGGGATAGAAATAGAGGGGGTGATAAGAGTAGAGGATGGGAAAGAGAACGACAGATTAAAAGGTTACAAGTCAGATCCTACAACTGCTTGAACTTCTTCCTTTCCCATGAACTTCAAAGTACAAAATAGTCAATGTGAGATAATGTATTTATGTAATCGACATGTGGTTGTGACCCTGTATACCCCTCCTACTGCAGTGTCACAACATCACTGACAAAGAAAAACATCATGAAGGATTCATGACCACAGGGTTGCGGGAGCAGCAGTAGTAGATTGGGCTTGATTGGAAGGGCTGTGACAAGGGTTGTTGAGCGATTCATTGCCTACAGAAAATGTAGCTACTCTATTGTTCCTGCAAGCATGGGGGGAGGCCGATGATAGAGGGCACCATCAGACCAACTCCTTGAACTTTGCAGTTGTCACTCAAAAACACAATTTTCTGCATGTGCCGCACAAAAACCTGTCCCTGATATTCACACCTCAATACAACACATTACATTTAACTTCACACTTTTTGGATATTGGATGTAGAACTCATACTGATATGACATATCTGACATCACGCTCTGAACTCCCATATTCTATTTGTAGGACACGTAGAGATGCATTGTGTCATTAATTTCGATATGAGAAACATGAGTTTTGTTTTCACATGTTATTTCTGCACTTGTTTGCACTATGCTATATTCTTTGGGCACCATGTTGTTTCAATAAATATCGTCAGGCCTCAGTTTTGGAGCTATTCCTTTTTTTGACAGCGTGCAGGTCTCTATTTCTTCCAGTATTGTTATTTTGACTTCTACGCACCTGGAACAGACACTTTCAGTAGTAAGGACCTTAAAAGAGAGCAGAAGGCCTCTGATCAGATGTGAGTAACGTAACATACCATTATTTAGTAATCACACAGGGAGAAAATCTGTTCACATCTCACTTTCATAGCTCAATGAGTGACACTGAGTCTGCGCACTTTTCATCAATTCCCCCCCACCACTACCACCACTCCCTACCCCAAACATATATATAATGGTATGTTACTCACTATAATGGTATGTTACTCACTAATCTGATCAGAGGCCTTCTGCTCTCTTTTAAGGTCCTTACTACTGAAAGTGTCTGTTCCAGGTGCGTAGAAGTCAAATATAAAGTCGATGAAATCAGGGCAAGAGTTGCTTTCCAAAGAGATATCCGAGATTGTAACATACTCTGTTTCACGGAAACATGGCTAGCATGGGACATGCTGTCGGAGTCCGTACAGGAACAATGGGATTTTCAGCACATCGCACCGACAGAAATAAACATCTCTCCGGTAAGAAGAAGGTCCGGGGAGTATGTTTCATGATTAACAACTCATGATGTAATCGTAACAACATGCAATAACTCAAGTCCCTTTGTTCACCTGACCTAGAATTCCTCACAATCAAATGCCGACCTTATTATCTCCCAAGGGAACTCTCCTCCGTTATCGTGACATTCGTGTATATCCCCCCACAAGTGGATAGAAAGACGGCCATCAAGGAACTTCACTGGACTACGCAAACTGGAAACCATATATCCTGAGGCTGCATATATTGTAGCTGGGGATGTTCTCAAATCAGCTTTGTTAAAAAGGCTACCTAAATTCTACCAGCATATCGATTGCAGTACACGAGCGAGTAACACGCTCGACCATTGCTACTCTACCTTCTACAATCCATACAAGGCCCTCCCCCACCCTCATTTTGGCAAATCCGACCATGACTCCATCTTGTTGCTCCCCTCCTATAGGCAGAAACTAAAACAGGAAGCGTCCGTGCTTAGGTCTATCCAACGCTGTCTGACCAATCGGATTCCACGCTTCAAGATCACTTCGATCACGTGGACTGGGATATGTTCCGGGTAGCCTCAGACAATAACATTGACGTATACTCTGACTCGGTGAGCAAGTGTATAAGGAAGTGTATAGGAGATGTTGTACCCACTGTGACTATTAAAACCAGAAACCGTGGATTGATGGCAGCATTCACGCAAAACTGAAAGCATGTACCACCGCATTTAATCATGGCAAGATGACAGAATACAATCAGTGTAGTTATTCCCTCCATAAGGCAATCGAACAAGCAAAGCATCAGTATAGAAACAAAGTGGAGTCGCAATTCAAAGGCTCAAACACGAGACGTATGTGGCAGGGTCTACAGACAATCATGGATTACAAAAAGCAAACAAGCCCTGTTGCGGATATCGACGTCTTGCTTCCAGCCAAACTAAACAACTTCTTTGCGCACTTTGAGGACAATACAGTGCCACAGACACGGCCCCGCTACCAAAGACTGTAGGCTCTCCTTCTCCGTGGCCGACGTGAGTAAAACATTCAAATACATCAACCCTCGCAGAGCTGCCGGCCCAGGCGGCAACCTCAGAGCATGCGCAGCACAGCTGGCTGGTGTGTTTACGGACACACTCAATCCCTATCCCAGTCTGCTGTCCCCACATGCTTCAAGATGGCCACCATTGTTCCTGTTCCCAAGAAAGTAAGGTAACTGAATTAAATGACTATCACCCTGTAGCACTCACTTCTGTCATCATGAAGTCCTTTGAGAGACTAATCAAGGATCATATCACCTCCACCCTAGCGGTCACCCTAAACCCACTCCAATTTGCTTACCGCCCCAATTGGTCCAAAGACGATGCAATCCCCATCATACTGCACACTGCCCTATCCCATCTGGACAAGAGGAATGCCTACGTTAGAATGCTGTTTATTGACTACAGCTTAGCATTCAACACCATAGTACCCTCCAAACTCATCATTAAGCTTGAGACCCTGGGTCTCGACCTCGCCCTGTGCAACTGGGTCCTGGACTTCCTGATGGGCCACCCCCAGGTGGTGAAGGTAGGAAACAACATCTCCAGTTTGCTGATCCTCAACACTGCGGCCACACAAGGGTGCGTTCTCAGCCCCCTCCTGTAATCCCTGTTCACCTACGACTGAGTGGGCATGCACCCCTCCAACTCAATCATCAAGTTTGCAGATGACACTACAGTGGTAGGCTTGATTACCAACAACAGGGAGGAGGTGAGGGCCCTCGGAGTGTGGTGTCAGGAAAATAACCTCTCACTCAATGTCAGTAAATCAAAAGAGATGATCGTGGACTTCAGGAAACAGCAAAGGGAGCATCCCCCTATCCACATCGATGGGACAGCAGTGGAGAAGGTGGAAAGTGTTAAGTTCCTCTGTGTACATATCACCAACAAACTGAAATGGTGCACGCACACAGACCTCAGGAGGCTGAAAAAATGTGGCTTGTCACCGATCACTAACTTTAACAAGTGCACAATTGAGAGCATCCTGTCGGGCTGTATACGGCAACTGCACCGTCCTCAACCGCAGGGCTCTCCAGAAGGTGGTGCGGTCTGCACAACATATCACCGGGGGTAAACTACTTGTTGAAGGACACCTACAACAACCGATGTCACAGGAAGGCAAAAACAAATCATCAAGGACAATAACCACCCGAGCCACACTGCCTGTTCACCCCGCTTCCATCCAGAAGGCGAGGTCAGTACAGGTGCATCAAAGCTGGGACAGAGAGATAGAAGCTGTTTTTCAATCTCAAGGCCATCAGATTGGTAAACAGCCACCACTAGCAGAGGTGGCAACCTACCTACAGACTTGATATCACTGGCCACTTTAATAAACATCTAGTCACTTCAATAATGCCATTTTAAGAATGTTTACACATCTCGCATTACTCATCTCATATGTGTATACTATATTCTTTACTATCTTTTGCATCTTAGCCGCTCTGTCACTGCTCATTCATATATTTTATACTTATATATTCTTATCCCATTCCATTACTAGATTTTGTATTAGGTTTTATTGTGGAATTGTTAGATATTACCTGTTAGATACTGCTGCACTGTCAGATCTAGAAGAATAAGCATTTCACCACACTCGCAATAACATCTGCAAACCATGTGTATGTGACCAATAAAATTTGATTTGAGCTGTTATGTTTCAGAGGAGACATATACATCAGGGTCATATTCAGTAGAGCACAAAACATATGAAAACGTAGTACATTGTTTTGTGCCAGAAAACAAAAATGAGCCTTTGAGGCGACTGTGCAAAACTAAGCTCGCTACGACTAGCTGCCCATCACCCAGAGGGAAGGAAAGGGGTTGAAGGAAATTGAAACGGTAGCATTAGCATTAGTCCCCTGTGCCCTACCGTGTCAGAGGTGCTCTCAAGAAGGAAGTTGATGGCTCTGTTAACATCCTCGTTGCAGTCGTGGAGCGCTACCATGCACTCGTCCTGGTTCTTTCCGGTCACCTCCATCAGCTATGGACATACACACACGGGCACACACAAATAGACACGAGTGCTTCATTTGAATCCACAACAAAACATGACAGAATATACAAGGACCCTATGTATACTGATGTTGATAATATGTACTGCTTGTGTGTGTGTATCACAGAAGGAAATATTTGTCACTTCTAGTTGCATAGACAGTATTAGAAAAGGAAAAGGTCTGCACTCTTAGAATGTAGGTGTGTGGGGGAGGGGGACATTTTATTGAAAAATTGCATAATATATATATATTTTTTAATTATATTAGTGCAGACCCTCTTTCTCTAGTACATGCTGTCACAAACATACACTCACAGGCTTAGAATGGTTTCCAAAGTTAACAGGAGAGCACAGCTTAAGTGTGTTCATTCCTGCTGATTCCAGATGGAATTAAGGTAGGCCTCTTAATGGGCAACAAACATCCCAACAGACACACACCAACATTCAGCACTGACACAATGGCCTCAGCAATGCCCGCCCATTCACCTGGTTCACTTTGTCCTCAAAATCAGAATCATTCTTGTCATAGATCATCTGGGCGAGCCGGATCTGCTCTGCGGTCGCCTGCAGGCGAGAAGAGGTAGAGCGAGGAAGGATAAATGAGGAGGAAAAGAGGAAGGTGGTGGAGGATGAAAAGAGGAAGGTGGTGGAGGATGAAAAGAGGAAGGTGGTGGAGGATGAAAAGAGGAAGGTGGTGGAGGAGGAAAAGAGGAAGGTGGTGGAGGAGGAAAAGAGGAAGGTGGTGGAGGAGGAAAAGAGGAAGGTGGTGGAGGAAAAGAGGAAGGTGGTGGAGGAGGAAAAGAGGAAGGTGGTGGAGGAGGAAAAGAGAAGGGAAGGAAGGAGAAGTAATGTTTTGAAGAAATTCCTTAACACCTGAAGACCTGCTAAGTATGATCAAGTGAATTGTACTGTGTGTGTCCCTCACCTGGAGCTGTTTCTGTGGTTGAGTTGTGTGGGTGGCAGCAGGCAGCACTTTATCCCGAGTGCCCCGGGCTTTGTCGCCACCCAACGATGTCATCATATACAGTATATACAAAACAATGTATGTACAAAATAGAAAAATCTGGAAGACAAAACAGAGAGAAAGAGGGATTGGGTGGGAACAAAGGTCAAATGTGGATAGAAAGTCACACCAATAACACAATCAGTATTTTCCCTACTTCCAAACACTTATTTAAATTTAGGTCTAGGTTGTTAGGATAGTCCTGATTTTATTGCAGTTTATTTTGAGCTGAAATGCATTCCCTGGGCGTGGACAGGAGTAACCTGTATCAAACATCCACACGTCAACAAAGTCTGATGGGATTGCGCAACACCAAGTCTACATTTACATTACATTTAAGTCATTTAGCAGACGCTCTTATCCAGAGCGACTTACAAATTGGTGCATACACCTTATGACATCCAGTGGAACAGCCACTTTACAATAGTGCATCTAAATCTTTTAGGGGGGGGTGAGAAGGATTACTTATCCTATCCTAGGTATTCCTTAAAGAGGTGGGGTTTCAGGTGTCTCCGGAAGGTGGTGATTGACTCCGCTGTCCTGGCGTCGTGAGGGAGTTTGTTCCACCATTGGGGGCCAGAGCAGCGAACAGTTTTGACTGGGCTGAGCGGGAACTGTACTTCCTCAGTGGTAGGGAGGCGAGCAGGCCAGAGGTGGATGAACGCAGTGCCCTTGTTTGGGTGTAGGGCCTGATCAGAGCCTGGAGGTACTGAGGTGCCGTTCCCCTCACAGCTCCGTAGGCAAGCACCATGGTCTTGTAGCGGATGCGAGCTTCAACTGGAAGCCAGTGGAGAGAGCGGAGGAGCGGGGTGACGTGAGAGAACTTGGGAAGGTTGAACACCAGACGGGCTGCGGCGTTCTGGATGAGTTGTAGGGGTTTAATGGCACAGGCAGGGAGCCCAGCCAACAGCGAGTTGCAGTAATCCAGACGGGAGATGACAAGTGCCTGGATTAAGACCTGCGCCGCTTCCTGTGTGAGGCAGGGTCGTACTCTGCGGATGTTGTAGAGCATGAACCTACAGGAACGGGCCACCGCCTTGATGTTAGTTGAGAACGACAGGATGTTGTCCAGGATCACGGCAAGTTTCTTAGCGCTCTGGGAGGAGGACACAATGGAGTTGTCAACCGTGATGGCGAGATCATGGAACGGGCAGTCCTTCCCCGGGAGGAAGAGGAGCTCCGTCTTGCCGAGGTTCAGCTTGAGGTGGTGATCCGTCATCCACACTGATATGTCTGCCAGACATGCAGAGATGCGATTCGCCACCTGGTCATCAGAAGGGGGAAAGGAGAAGATTAATTGTGTGTCGTCTGCATAGCAATGATAGGAGAGACCATGTGAGGTTATGACAGAGCCAAGTGACTTGGTGTATAGCGAGAATAGGAGAGGGCCTAGAACAGAGCCCTGGGGACACCAGTGGTGAGAGCGCGTGGTGAGGAGACAGATTCTCGCCACGCCACCTGGTAGGAGCGACCTGTCAGGTAGGACGCAATCCAAGCGTGGGCCGCGCCGGAGATGCCCAACTCGGAGAGGGTGGAAAGGAGGATCTGATGGTTCACAGTATCGAAGGCAGCCGATAGGTCTAGAAGGATGAGAGCAGAGGAGAGAGAGTTAGCTTTAGCAGTGCGGAGCGCCTCCGTGATGCAGAGAAGAGCAGTCTCAGTTGAATGACTAGTCTTGAGAACCTGACTGATTTGGATCAAGAAGGTCATTCTGAGAGAGATAGCGGTAGAGCTGGCCAAGGACGGCACGCTCAAGAGTTTTGGAGAGAAAAGAGAGAAGGGATACTGGTCTGTAGTTGTTGACATCGGAGGGATCGAGTGTAGGTTTTTTCAGAAGGGGTGCAACTCTCGCTCTCTTGAAGACGGAAGGGACGTAGCCAGCGGTCAGGGAGGAGTTGATGAGCGAGGTGAGGTAAGGGAGAAGGTCTCCGGAAATGGTCTGGAGAAGAGAGGAGGGGATAGGGTCAAGCGGGCAGGTTGTTGGGCGGCCGGCCGTCACAAGACGCGAGATTTCATCTGGAGAGAGAGGGGAGAAAGAGGTCAGAGCACAGGGTAGGGCAGTGTGAGCAGAACCAGCGGTGTCGTTTGACTTAGCAAACGAGGATCGGATGTCGTCGACCTTCTTTTCAAAATGGTTGACGAAGTCATCTGCAGAGAGGGAGGAGGGGGAGGGGGAGGAGGATTCAGGAGGGAGGAGAAGGTGGCAAAGAGCTTCCTAGGGTTAGAGGCAGATGCTTGGAATTTAGAGTGGTAGAAAGTGGCTTTAGCAGCAGAGACAGAGGAGGAAAATGTAGAGAGGAGGGAGTGAAAGGATGCCAGGTCCGCAGGGAGGCGAGTTTTCCTCCATTTCCGCTCGGCTGCCCGGAGCCCTGTTCTGTGAGCTCGCAATGAGTCGTCGAGCCACGGAGCGGGAGGGGAGGACCGAGCCGGCCTGGAGGATAGGGGACATAGAGAGTCAAAGGATGCAGAAAGGGAGGAGAGGAGGGTTGAGGAGGCAGAATCAGGAGATAGGTTGGAGAAGGTTTGAGCAGAGGGAAGAGATGATAGGATGGAAGAGGAGAGAGTAGCGGGGGAGAGAGAGCGAAGGTTGGGACGGCGCGATACCATCCGAGTAGGGGCAGTGTGGGAAGTGTTGGATGAGAGCGAGAGGGAAAAGGATACAAGGTAGTGGTCGGAGACTTGGAGGGGAGTTGCAATGAGGTTAGTGGAAGAACAGCATCTAGTAAAGATGAGGTCAAGCGTATTGCCTGCCTTGTGAGTAGGGGGGGAAGGTGAGAGGGTGAGGTCAAAAGAGGAGAGGAGTGGAAAGAAGGAGGCAGAGAGGAATGAGTCAAAGGTAGACGTGGGGAGGTTAAAGTCGCCCATAACTGTGAGAGGTGAGCCGTCCTCAGGAAAGGAGCTTATCAAGGCATCAAGCTCATTGATGAATTCTCCGAGGGAACCTGGAGGGCGATAAATGATAAGGATGTTAAGCTTGAAAGGGCTGGTAACTGTGACAGCATGGAATTCAAAGGAGGCGATAGACAGATGGGTAAGGGGAGAAAGAGAGAATGACCACTTGGGAGAGATGAGGATCCCGGTGCCACCACCCCGCTGACCAGAAGCTCTCGGGGTGTGCGAGAACACGTGGGCGGGCGAGGAGAGAGCAGGAGTAGCAGTGTTATCTGTGGTGATCCATGTTTCTGTCAGTGCCAAGAAGTCGAGGGACTGGAGGGAGGCATAGGCTGAGATGAACTCTGCCTTGTTGGCCGCAGATCGGTCTAAACACACACAGTGATTTGACTATATTGGCATACATCTACGGTGAACAGTATCCCTAGACATACTTTATAAACTAGACTGTATAAACAGAGCGTTGAATACGGAGATTGAATAGTGAGATCTTCACACATTACACTGCTTGGTTCATATCGGACAATGCAGCTGCAGGTCAGTGGCTACCATTGGCAACTTGCAGTAATGCATCCAAAAACACTGGCTCTAAAATATGATTATTTAGAGCAGCAACACCAGTTTGCCTTTGCGAAAGCAGTGGACTTGGAAATATATTTGTATTTACAAAGCGAGTTCATTATCATGAAAGCTAATGAGCTATTGGATCATATCACTCGCCAAGAGGTTTCACTGCTGTTGTGCAACAACAAAACAAGTTACCGTAGCTATCGAATTTGGCCTCATCACCTCTAATAGTAGCTGGCTACTCATAAATCATTAATCTAGCTACACAATATATGAAATAAACACACTCGAACGGTAAAAATATAGAAGTGTTAGCCAATATAATCACGGCCATCAAATGGGTGCAACGCAAACAATTATTATTATTTATAGCTTACCATAATTAAGTTAGAATTAAAAAATAATGCATACCTATATAAATGACATTTATAATAAAGTCCGTTCGTCTTCACACGTTCGATACGTTAACTCAAATGCAAGCGCGAGCGTTTCAAATACACGAATGTGGATTCTAGTCCTAGCTGACAAATAATACACAACAGTGACAGACAGTGGGACCCCTTTGTCCTAGTTAGCTAAGTAGCTAGCTAGCTAGCTGGAAATGCAATTTAGGCTATTTATTGCAAAAATATATACCAAAACACGACGAACGGACATTCCTGTTCAAACATTATTGAATGTTGACCAACGGGGGTTCTCCCCAAGTGACAATAACAAACAACCGTTCTTCAGGTATCAAATCATGCTAGTTTGCTAGCTAACCACAAAGCTTTATCAATTCAATTCTGACGAAAATGGCCACAGCGTATGATCCAAGCTCCGACATTACTTGCCAGGGAACAAGCCAATAGAAAATAACGAAATAAAGAGTGAAAAGAGGGTTTAAAGAGACGAATGAATCGGTGATATTACACTTCAAGAGGGACAATACTATACAAGGGTTTAAATTAGCTCAAGTATAAAGATAAATATTGAGTGCCTGAACGAGATTTGTTTTTTGTATTACCTGCTAACACGCTCTACTCAAGTCAGCAGCAGACAAGGTCACGTGATATACGGCGTAGCTGCTGTCGTTGCTTTCCTCAGTGGGAGACAAGTGCGCATGCGCGCGTCGTCCTCGGGGGTCATTGATATTCACAGCAAGCCATAAAGGGTCGTTGATATAAGTAAAAGTTTTAGAGTATAGCCAGGGTCACCTATGATGTGTATGAATAATGTATCAGTAATTTGTCAGTAACACAGAAACCCTGTCCGTACAATGAATTTAACTTTGTAAGTACTGTAGGGCTACAATATCACCCAATGAGCAATTTGAGTAAGTCCAGCACAAATATAATGAAATAAACCACACACAAACATCAATATGAAATAAGAGAAATATTACATTTTTAATTTATCATTATTTTCATTTTAAAGATTTATAGGTTGGTTTCGGCTGTTGTTGACATCATACAATATCCCCAGGTTCAGTAATTTCTAAAAACATTCATGAGGTGTGTAAAGGTATAAAATAGGTCACCACCAAAGTAAAGACGGGTCAGTTCACACACTTCCTGGAACATATACATAAAAAGGTATGCATTTGTCCCTATGCATTTCACACATACACATTTATAAAATACACTTTAAAAGTGGTTATTTGTTCAACTTATGGTCGTAATTGGGTCTCTTTTTGTTCTCGCATTATCATGAAAACTCTCAAAGTTCCAAAAAGCAAAACTATGTCAGCCTACAAGTCTTTCACAGAAAGACTATAGAAAGGCAACAAAGTCACTCAAATATACCCTGCCTTTGCACACAAGGAAAAGAGCAGCTACACTCATCCCTTGATAGAAAAAAAGAAGTGACAAAAACAATGGTGCCTCCAGATGTATTCAACTCCAACCCCTTCCCCCTACATCCTATGCGCTTGTCCAGGGATGTACTCATTCAGACCATGACCGTAGCAAACCGTTTTGCATGGAAACCGTTTACTCCAAACGAAAATCCTTTCCAATGAAAACAAGAGTTTCTATTGGACCAATTCAGGTAAGTCTCTCCCTGCTTCATTCTGCTTGCTTCTGTTGGCTTCTAGTGAAAACACCTCAGATCTGTTAATATTGGTAAAGTCTTGGCAAAATGGCAACAATGCCATCTGGCTATCAGAGGGCATTGATGGAGCAGTCACCATATTGTTTACACCTATTAAATTCTCTCAAATCTACACAAGTGCCTAGGAGGAAAGGGCAAGGGTCTCATTTGGGATTCAGGCGCTTAAGGTCAGCACTGTCTGCAGGTTTTCATCCTCGTTTTTATATCAGCAGCTGGTTTAGAACATGGAAACCATTGGGTTATGTCACAAAGCAGGATCAAAGAGGTAGCAAGATAATGTTTCAAAAATGTCCTCAAACAACTCCATATTTCCTAGTTCAAAAAGCAAGAGGGTGTTGAATTTGAAAGGGTCCAAGTAAGGGATAATCCATAACATCAACAGCCATGTATGAATGTTTATCCAAGTTAGCTAGCTGACTTAATGATAATGCTTTGTGATATACACAACCACTGACATGAATGGACCAGTAACTGGGAAGAAAGAGAACCAGCAGACACTGCGTTCCGCACGGCCCTGACGTTGAATGCCCTGGCCGTAAACCATAACTTAGGGTGATAGTGAAAGGGGATAAATAAATTATAATAAAGATAGTAGTAATATCAACAAGTGTACGTTTATGTCAAATCACACAGTCAGAATCAAAATAAAATAAGGATTCTTCAGGATTATTATTCATTGCAGAATACCTATGGCATTTAGCATCTACAGTCATCACTCCTTTACATCATCGGTCAGGGAAAAACAAAAAAACAAGTGGATGCCGCTGTCTGATTGTTGTACTCATCCTCTGCTTCTTCTCACCTTGTGTCTGTTTGGGTAGTTTTTCCATCGCTACGGCTCTTATTGGTTGCCATGGCACAGGGTGGTACGCTACCAACCAATGACCATGTCCTTTTTCAGTTTCTTAGAAAAGTTTAACTATACTCCTGTTCCTTCTTTCAGAACTTTGTCTCTTATGTTCCCCCCATCCTCAATATTTTATATTGCCATCAGTTTCGGAGAGAGAGAAGGGGAACAGTAAGGAGTGTGTCTCCAATGTCCGCACAAGGAAACGGTCTATGCCAGTATGACATACTCCCAAAAACAGACAAAAAAATTGTAATAAAACGTTAAACTTTCATTTGAGTTTTTCAAAAGCGGACCTCTCATCTCATTACAACATCACTGGTTAATCATCTATATAAAAAAACAGGGAGCAGAGATGAAAGAACTGAATATAAACAGGGCAAAGTGCAAGGGAGGATGGAGGGATGCAACAAGGTGCTGTTGACGAGATACACATTGGCAATATGGAAGCCGTGATAAGAAAAGAGGGGGTCCAAGATCATGCTCCTGAGTCCACTAAGGAGGGACACCAGTGAGTGAAACGCTAAAAGGAGGAAGAGGAGAGAGGGGGGCTGGGTAGTGGGGTAAGGAGAGAATAGCGGAGGAGAATAGAGGAGAAGGGAAGGCTAGCTCCAGAGGGCTGCGTAGTTGCCGTGAAGGCCCGAACACAGCGGTCCGCCGGCCACAAACAGCTTGGTGCCGGAGTCGTCGTAGCAGTGTGTGTACACGGCGTTGGGAAATGAGTTGATGTCCGAGAAGTAGCTCCTCCACGTCTCGTCATGATTCTGAGGGAGAACGAGAGAAACAGGTGTGAGGGGAGGGGATGACATCAATGTTTCCCCTATATGCATTTAAATTGTGGCCTCCACTGGGGGGGATGGAGGGGGATATATTTCCAGGATGGTAAAAAGTATTCCAGTGTAAACTTCAACCAGATATAAAGCATGTAGAAAAATTATAACGGAGCAATATATATTTTTTTTAAAGATCCTTTTTGAGACTGCTGCTGAAAACAAGGGTGAAAGAACACTGAGGGGGAAATGGTTCTTGTCGTCTTGTGCTAGCATCTTGTCAAGGCAGGTCCAAGATAGACTATAAACACATGAGGTCAGGAGTCACTGAATTATAGTTTCTTTTAGTGTACCCTAAAGTCAGCTGTTCATAAATATGTTCCGTGTCATGATAGTATTGTCAATAGTCACAATCTAGAAATGCTGGAGTAACCAGTATTTCATGCCATTCTTACAACAGCATTAAGGAGATGCACTTTATATACAAAAGTGTGTGCACACTTTCAGCCACACCAGTTGCTGACAGGTGTATAAAATCGAGCACACAGTCATGCAATCTCCATAGACAAACATTAGCAGTAGATTGGCCTTACAGAAGAGCTCAGTGACTTTCAACGTGGCACCGTTACAGGGCGCCACATTTCCAAAAAGTCAATCCGTCAAATTTCTGCCCTGTTATTGTGAAGTGAAAACTTCTAGGAGTAACAACGGCTCAGCCGCGAAGTGGTAGGCCACACAAGCTCACAGAATGGGACCGTCAAGTGCTGAAGCTCGTAGCATGTGTAAAAATCGTCTGTCCTCGGTTGCAACACTCACTACCGAATGCAGTGCCAACTGTAAAGTTTGGTGGGGAAGGAATAATGGCCTGGGGCTGTTTTTCATGGTTCAGGCTAGGCCCCATTAGTTCCAGAGAAGGAACACTACAACATCCAATGACATTCTAGACGATTCTGTGCTTCCAACTTTGTGGCAACAGTTTGGGGAAAGCCCTTTCATGTTTCAGCATGACAATGTTCATACAGAAATGGCTAGTGGGGATCAATGTGAAAGAACTTGACTGGCCTGCACAGAGCCCTGACCTCAACCTCATTGAACATCTTTGGGATGAATTGGAACGCCGACTGCGAGCCATGCCTAATCACCCAACATCAGTTCCCGACCTCAAGAATGCATGTGGCAAGTCCCTGCAGCAATGTTCCAACATCTAGTGGAAAGCCTTCCCAGAATTGTGGAGGCTGTTATAGACCAACTCCATATTAATACCCATGATTTTGGAATGAGATTTGTGAAGAGCAGGCGTCCACATACGTTTGGTCATGTAGTGTACTACAAACAGACCAGCACAGGCTGCTCCTCCCAATCCATGCAGAGGCAGGTATTCACACAGGGTTAATGAACTGGGGACACCTGAACCAGCAGATCTACTAAACTGTGAAAATGTGGATATAACATCAGAGAGGGGAGAGATATTCACAGATCTCTCAGCCATCAATAGCAGTGAGAACGTTAAAAAAAAATGTACACTGGGGCTACAACACGTTGACCCAAGCACGGCTTATGGAGGACAGGTGATTATGACTTTTACTGCCACTCTGTACTTCACATATGGAAAATTACAATTCCATGTGGTGTATCGTGAAGTCAAACCACTCATTGCCCCCTGACAGTATCAGACTGGGCTTAGTTAATCTCCAACCTGAAGTGCATGCAGTCCAGCATGAGGCCCCTGAGCAGACTGAATACCTGTTTGACTGTAGCACAGTGGGTAAGCTACCAGCCATTTACCACATGCGGTTGGATGACTGTTTACCCCACAGTGTGGGCTCCCAGAAGTATGCCACTCTCCATGAAGATACTACTGCACTGTTGGAGCTAGGAACACAAGCATTTTGCTACACACGCAATAACAACTGGTAAAAATATGTACATTTGATTTGAAGGAAAAAGTGATCAAGGAGATAAACCAAATGGAAGGACAAGATCTCATCACGAGAGAAGAGGCCATGGAATTGGTCTCAGCCATGGTGGCTGTAAAGAAAAAGGATAGAAGAGTGAGAATATGCATTGATCCAGTCCATCTCAACAAAGCACTCCTCAGGCCACATCATCCCATGAAAACAGTGGAGCAGGGGATCTCAGACGTGCCTGATGTAAAGCTATTCTTCATGTTGGATGCCAAGTTTTGGTTCTGGCAGATGATAGACAGGATAAAAGCTCTTAATCTCAAACTAAATCCAGACAAATGTCACTTCAGGGTCTCAGAGGTCCAGTATGTATACCCAGTATGTTCCCAGAAGAGTGGAGGCTGTATTAGCAGCAAATGGGGGAGCAACTTCATATGAATGCCCATGATTTTGGAATGAGAAGAGGTGTCCAGATATTTTGGCCATGTAGCGTAAATAGTAATAGCAGGACACTTCAAGTTAAAAGTTCCTGAGATGGGTATACAAAAGGGGAATAATAAATAAAATAATCATACCAGCCAGCCCTTCCCTGTGGTGAGTTTGAGGATGCCCTCTCCTGGGCGCTGCCGGAACCCGCCGGCCGGGCTGGAAGGGTCCTCCAGGAACCTCTGGGCTCTGATGTCATAGAACAGCAGGGAGCCCTGGCCTGTGCCCACAGTCACTATGTGTTCATAGAAACTCACCGAGCGGATGCCTGTGAACGAGCACACACAAACAAGTTAATACCTTGCCTTTAATAGCTTTATAAACGTCTTTAAAAAAGCTGTAATAAATGTATTTCAAAAGTACTGCCTCTGCACTTCATTGTAATGCTGCGTTCAAATGCTACTCGGAAACTCGCATTTCCCAGTTGGTGAAGTCGTAAATACGACATCAGTGTGTCCAAGTGCTTTTGAATTCGGAACAACTCTTCAACCAATGATATTTTAGCTAGTTAGCTAACGTTGCTAATAATAATAATAATAATAATAATAATTTAGCAAGCTGACTAACGTTGCTAATAATAATAATTTAGCTAGCTGGCTAATGTTGCTAATAATAAATCTAGCTAGCTAACGTTCCTAATAATATTTTAGCTAGCTGGCTAACGTTGACAATATAGCCAAACTAACTACATTATTCACATTAAAATAATGTACAAATAATGTAAATGGATTTGTTTAATCATCTTTTGGTTGAAAAGGACAGTGATGAAACGGCACAACTCGTAAATTCGGGTTTCATTATTTTCTCCCGCCTTTCCAACTCGTAATCCCGACATGGAGGGCCATTCAAGTGAAATTTCAGAGTTGGTAACTCCTATTTCCGATAATTCCGACACCACTTGAAGGCAGCATAAGTGCAGAGCGGGTCTTGGCGAATGTTTGGATTTTGTTTTGCTTCTTGGTGGAATGTGTTTGTAGTACCTCGTGTTGCCTCTGGAAAAATGGAATGAAATGAAAGTTACAGAAAGTTTACAGAATGTATGCTATAGTGTTCTATATACCCTGTGTGTGTCAAACATTGTAGTGTGGTGTCAATTCCTTACCACTTCCCCTCTCCCGAGAGCTGACTGATTTGATGTTGTGAGTGGGCTGCCGGGGGTCTAGGAAGGACACATGGGCCTGAGAGCCCACCGCATACACCGACCAGTCCTGACCGTATGCCAGACATACATTCTCCTTGCAGTGAGGCAGCTTTGTGGACAGCAGCTATGAACAACATATACACAGGCTTGTTAGACAGGGATAGACATGTACAGTACCAGTCAAAAGTTTGCACACACCGGGGCCTCCCGAGTGGTGCAGCGGTCTAAGGCACTGAATCGCAGTGCTAGCTGCGTCACTACAGATCCTGGTTCAATCCCAGGCGGTGTTCCAGCCGACAGCAACCGGGAAACTCAATATGTGCAACTCAATATTAGGAAAGTGTTCCTAATCTTTGGTATACTCAGTGTGTTGTAGGCCACATTTCTAATAATAGCCTATGTAAATAGGCCTACTCTACATGTTGCTGCTTTCATAAGATTTGTTCAGCTGTAAGTTCTTTTGACTTCTCATAAAAATGTTCCATCTTGATATCGTTTGCTAAATTTCACTTATTGTTCCCTCTAATATTTTCCATTCAAAATAGAGCTGTGATGTAAAGTCAGTCTATAGGCAATTTTCTAATTGTTCCCATTTGAAAGCTGCAATGTTTGGACATGACACTATTAGCCTATTTGGGAAATACTCTAAATAAATAACTTGTCTTAATGGTTTTGATAGGCTATCAATAGGATTTGGCTTTTGGCCGTTTGGTTGGCAACGGGAAGGAGGGATGCATGCATCCTTTATTTTATAATAGACTAAGCCTTGCCCAACTAAGGTTTGTTCAAACGACTAGTTTGATTTTTCTATCTCGCTATTGTTTGTTCTACCTCTAATTATTTCCTTAGGCCTATCATGTTTTCAGGCTATTCAAAAACAACTTCAAACTTAGAGAGCCTAGAACTCAGCTTGATAAATTAATAGTTTAATAATGAAATAGCACGGCGGAAGAAAGACAGCATGCATAAAAAATTAAGTCATATATATATCAAATGGAGAGAAAATACCAAATGTGGATTTTAAAATAATTAAGACACCAGAGTGTCCTCTATAAAAACTAAAATAGGCTTCAGATGAACTGACATTGAGAGAAAGATAAAAACATTTGACTGGACATTCTGCGCTGCTTTGGTGAAAATCTTATCTCTGTCTACATTGTTAAGTTGCATTCTGTAAATTGTTATAACATTTTTAAATACAGTACATTCGGAAAGTATTCAGACCCCTGGACTTTTCCCACATTTTGTTATGTTACAGACTTATTCTTCTATTGATCAAAAATGGGGGGTGGTGCCTAGGTTCCTCCAGACATGATGCTTGGCATTCAGGCCAAAGAGTCCAATCTTGGGTTCATCAGACCACACATGGCCTTTAGATGCCCTTTTGGCAAACACCAAGCAGGCTGTCATGTGCCTTTTTACTGAGGCTTCCATCTGGCCACTACCATAAAGGTCTGATTGTTGGAGTGCTGCAGAGATGGTTGTCCTTCTGAAAGGTTCTCCCATCTACACAGAAGAACTCTGGAGCTCTGTCAGAGTAACCATCGGGTTCTTGGTCACCTCCCCAACCAAGGCTCCAACCAAGGCTCTTCTCCCCAGATTGCTCAGTTTGGGCTTTCAGACAACTCTAGGATGTCTTGGTGGTTCCGATCTTCTTCCTTTTAAAAATGGAGGCCACTGTGTTCTGGTATCTTTCCCAGATCTGTGCCTCCACTGATTTCTTAGACCTCATGGCTTGGTTTTTGCTTTGACATGCACTGTCAACTGTGGGACCTTATTTAGACAGGTATGTTTCTTTCCAAATCATGTCCAAACAATTGAATCTACCACAGGTGTACTCCAATCAAGTTGAACAAACATTTCAAGGATGATCAATGGAAATAGGATGTACCGGAGCTCAAATTCAAGTCTTATAACAAAGGGACTGAACAACTATGTGCGCTAGGGTTTGGCGATGTTACAATGGTATCAGATATCGAAGACGATTGACAGCCATCGTCGATTTCAAATAGTCTGTAACACACAGTAAAGAGCTGACCGGGCAGCCCACAGCAGGCCCTGCCAAATGTCCTATTCCTTTGCTTTGGCATGCATAACCTACATTTTGTTACATTACAGCCTTATTCTAAAATTGATTAAATAAATACAAATCCTCATCAATCTGCACACAATACTCTATAATGACAAAATGAAAACATCCTTTAAGAAATTCAAATAAAAAAACAGAAATTTCTTATTTGCACAATCGTCTTGACCAGAAATGTTTGGTATGCAAGGACATTCAACAAAAATGCAGTACTGTTTAATATTGACTCATGACGACACCAGCCAAGTCTTCATAATCTCATATGTCCCCAAACAAGTACACAGTCACTGAACCAAACAAGCATTGCTATGCAAAGCGTAAACAGATATACTCAAACAGACCTTGCTCAAGTTTTGCTCTGCCTTCCAAAGGTGGAAATAGCCATCCAGGGACACTGCACCGAGCTCCTGAGAGAAGGCAAAACAAGATAGTGTGTAGGTCCCCGTAAGTACAGGGCTATAGTACAACACAGATTCTTACTAGAGAACACAGGCTGTGGTTTGCCTCAGAGGTCTAGGAGGGAGGTATGTCTGACCTTGTGGTTGTTGTTGAAGGCCAGGGCACGCACTTTGCAGTTGTAGGGGTTGGTGTATTCCTTGGGGATGTCCTCCAGGGCACGGTGGGAGATGTGGGAGTAGCAGGGGACCCCCTCTTCGTCCTGCTGTCTCATGGAGTGGCTCAGAACCACCTCAGACACCTCCCACAGCCCCATTGAACCGTCCCGGGACCCTGAAGAACAGCAGCACATTGATTGGTTGGGTGATTTTATACAGACACAATATTACACACATAAAAAAACTATCGCAGATGAACAATAGTGTGAAGGTTTTCCTATGGCTTAGCAGTGTGTCACCTGACACAGCCATTCTGTCGCTGATCCACGCAATGGAGAAGATCCAATCTTTATGGCCATCCTGAAAAACAGAACTTGTTTCAATGTATGATCAGGCTTGCTTAGGCTGTCTCAGCCACCAGTGCTGTCCCACTTTGTGTAGCTCAGTACCAACACACCAAGAAGAGAGGGGAACCACTCACATCCCCCACGCAGACGGGATCCAGGGTAGGAAGCCGGTAGACGGCCAGGCTGTTAGGGTTGTCTCCGCCGGTGGCCAACAGAGAGCCGGAGGGGTTAAGCTCGATGGCGTGGATCCCACAGCCTTGCTGGTCCAGCCCAGACACTGAGCCACTACCAGGGAGGAAGGGGGCCCCTATTGTACCCGCAACCCCCCCGGGGGCCCCTCCTCCGCCGTGTCGGTCCTTCAGCATTGGGATACGGGTGATCTGCCCTGTCAGAACATCTGCCACAAATAGCTGGGGAGAGGAAGAAAGAAATCTGGTAAGAGAAAAAGTTAAATGGTCTGGATTCATTGGGGGTCACATTTTTTTGGTTCATAATAGGTCAGTTCAAGGTTTTCCAGTTAACAGCAAATGTTTATACACTTTTTTCCATTTTGAAAGAAGAAAGCAGAGTAGAGTAAAACAAGAGGCCAATGTCTCACCGTATTGCACTTGGTTCCACACACCACCTGGCGGTGGTTGAGCCACTGGGAGGCAAACACCTTGTTGAGGCGGCCAAGGGAGAACTCCCGCTCCTTGAGGATGCCCGGGAGGCGGCCAGCAGCAAAGCCCCGCAGGCTACGCTGGAGCCGCCACTCATGCTGCTGCTGCGGCCGAAACTCTCGGCCCCGGAGCGCACACACCACCGAGCACTGACTACGCCACCACTGTTGAGCGTGCCGGGACGAGGAGGACACACGCGTCCGCTTGCTCGCCGACTGGCACCAGGCCACCTGACGGAGGAGAGAGAAAGAGAGGAGAAAGGTTAGTACAAGGTTTAAATTACATGAACAGCATCAAGTCAATCAAGAACACTGACTATTTAGAACAAGGTCATTCCAAGTGAATATGGAACAACATTTTCATTACATTTGCCATGCTCCTGCAATTCAATAAACAAAGTTGTATTTTAGGCTAGAGAACGTATCTTTGACAGTTTGACTTTATGTGCATGTGTCTGTGTCGCTTCACAGTCCCTGCTGTTCCATATGGTGTATTTTTATCTGTTTTTTAAATCCGATTCTACTGCTTGCATCAGTTTCCTGATGAGGAATAGAGTTCCACATAACCATGGCTCTATGTAGTACTGTGCGACTCCGATAGTCTGTTCTTGGCTAGGGGATTGTGAAGAGACCTTTGGTGGCATTTCTTGTGTGATATGCATGCGTGTCCGAGCTACGTGCTAGTAGTTTAAACAGACACCTCGGTACATTCAGCATGTCAACACTTCTTACAAAAACAACTAGTGAGGAAGTCAATCTGTGCTTCAATTTGAGCCATGAGAGGTTTATATGCATATCATTAATGTTAGCTCTGCGTGTTCATTTAAGGGCCAGACGTGGTGCCCTGTTCTGACCCAATTGTAATTCCTTCTGTGGCACTTGACCACACAACTGAACAGGAGTCCAGGTGTGACAAATATATAGCATGTAGGACCTGCCTTGCGGTTGTTAAAAAGACAAAGAAACCATTTATTATGGAGAGACTTCTCCCCATCTTAGTTACTGTTGTATCAACATGCTTTGAGCATGACAGTTAACAATCCAGGATTACCACATTTATTATAATTAGTTTAGGTTTAGGATTTAGTGAATGATTTGTCCCAAATACAATGCTTTTATTTTTTAGAAATAGTTAGGACTAACTTATTCTTTCCACCCATTCTGAAACTAACTGCAGCTCTTTGCTAGGTGTTGCAGAGATTTCACTCGCTGTAGTAGCTGATGTGTAGTGTTGAGTCAGCCACATTCATAAACTTTACACTTTGCTCAAAGCCAGTGGCATGTCGTTAGTAAAGATTGAAAAAAGTAAGGTGCCGAGACAGCTGCCCTGAGGAATTCCTGATTCTACCTGGATTATGTTGGAGGCTTCCATTAAAGAACACCCTCTGTGTACTGTTAGACAGTTAACTATTTATCCACAATATAGCAGGTGGTATAAAGCCATAACACATACGTTTTTCCATCAGCAGATTATTGATCATAATGTCAAAAGCCGCATTAAATCATGCCTAAATTTGCTAATCTTGCCAATGAAAAAAAAATATTAAAAGTAATTGGCAATATCAGTGGGTTTTGTGATGAATGAGCCATCTAATTTAATGAATGACAGAGCTGAGTTTGCCCTTTTGCCCAACATTTGATTTAAGGTGCTCCAAAGCTTTTACTACCATTCATCTTTGTTTCATAGAATAGTTAATTATTTCTATTCACCTTAGTCACATACTGCAAATTGAGAAATTATGTTTGCCAATCGGTTGTGCTGCCAGACTTATTTGCCTCATCCCTCTCAACCATACAATTTTTCAATTGCTCATCAATAGTCATTTCTTAAATGGGTGCATGCTTATTAGTAACTGGAATAAGAAATGTAATAAATATGTCAAGTGCAGTGTCTGCTTGCTCCTCATTACACACTACAGACCAACAAATATGAATTACATCAAAAAACAAACGAATCACTACAAAACTTCTATGACCTCATACACTATATACTGGAACTTTTATACCTTCCTATTGATATCACGTGTGGTCCTCCCACTACAACTCGCCAGGAAAGCATGCAGTTTATTAGGCTACAGATTAAATAAGTTATCATCACACGGTGGTGAAAGTGCAAGGTGATGAGCTTGATGCTCCTTTCCAATAAATATCGAGGGACTTATTCTGGTGACATCGGTGCTTGGCTGCCTTTTGACAAATAAACAATCTTGCTCTTTTTAATCTCCTCATGTAGGCTATACATGCACTCTAGTCAACAGTGTGCCGATACAGTACCTCATCTGCGCGCTTTCAGCTAGAGCACACGTGCCAATACCAGAGGGGACACATGCTATATAAAGCTTCTTTCTTTTTTAGATCAGTAGAGTTAAAAATGCAATGGAAACCCATTGAATTTGTATTCCTTATTCAGTAGATGGGATTTGAACCTCAAAGGGTATTTTTATGTGCACTATGTCATCACGCACTGCCGTTTACCTGCAACAACTATTTAATGGAAACATCTCTGGTGGGAAACTGTGCATGTTGATTTGATGCAGATTTGAGAATATTCGCATGAAAATCTGTCACCAATTGGATGGAAACCTAGCTATTGAGAAGTTAACCTTTCTAACGATACACTTCTTATATCTCAACTCGAATTGTGAGCAGAGCAGACTACAAAAATGTGAGTATCAATGAACATTGATTCTGGGAAATAATTCCTCAGTTTGTCGCACTCTGCATTGCGATACCAATAGAAGCATTTTAGCCAAAGACTGCTATACTTGCTGTTTAGTCTGCGTTTTTAAAATAACCATAAAGCACAATTATATAAGGAATTGTCAACTCGTTCTCGTTCTGAGAAATAAGGTATGCTACTCGACTTCAACACGGACAGGCTAGCATGCTGTTCAAACAGTTGGAAACGGACAGACGGGTGTGTTCATAACAATTCAACTGTTCTGCCTTGTAAGCTACAAAATAGATCCTAGTTGGCTAAACTTGAAATATAATGATTACCTGGCAACCCACGAGCATGTGGGCTTGTGCTTGAGATAGTTTATGAGACCTGTGTTAATTAAGCAATAAGGCGACGCAATGCGGAGTGCCTGGAAACAGCTCTTAGCCATAGTATATTGGCCATATACCACAAACACCCGAGGTGACTTATTGCTATTATGAACTGGTTACCAATGTAGAGCAGTAAAAATTAGGGATGCACGATATATTGGTAAGCATATCGGAATCGGGCGATATTAGCTAAAAATGCCAACATCGGCATCAGCCCGATGTCTAATTCAACGGAGATATGCAAAACCGATGTCAAAGCTGTATATACCGTAGGTAGATGACGTAATGACAACACAAAAAAAAACTATAGCTCTACACAGCATTCCTAACCTAGCCCACAATGTCTGCGGTGTGGATCGAGCAGTCAACAAGTCAAGCAGTCATTCGAAAGAGTAAGAAAATTTCAGCGAGACAACTTAATGGTGAAATCCATTAAAGCCAAAATAATGGAATTCATTGCCCTTGAAAATTAACCATATTCTGTCGTGGAAGATGTTGGCTTTTGCCGACTGGACGAGCACTGGTACACCTTACCAAGTAGGCGCTATTTTTCAGATGCTGCTCTACTGGAGTTACAGCGATGTCAGCCCCATGAGCATTATGAGTCTGATAGCACAGTGGGTCGACTAGGATTTTGTACTGAGGTAAGCCGTATTGCATGCTCAAGAATGTGCCGGTTCTCATACTGCTGCAGCCATTTCAATGGCATTTGAGAACATGTTTGAAACATGAACACTCCGAGCTCCATTCGAACAACTGACTCGAGAAATAAGCTCAACTGCATCTGCAGCAGGCGTCATACCATGTCATGGCATTGAAATGCCTGCTCAACAAAAATGCCAACAGACCATCAGGTTAAGTCGAAAGAGACTGAAAAAGCGATGAGGTGGCATTCTCTCTGAGCCTCTATTGTGTCACCACCATAGTCGATGCCAGGTACAAGGACCGCTACTTCGATGCAGACAAGAAACAGAGTTTACGTGAAATGTTAAAGACACAGCTGGACAAGATGGAAACGGACACAGTGACAGCGTGTATGTACCGACGAAGAGGACACGGACAGAGCTGAAACTTCACTGCTTGACATGCATGATGAAATCCTGGTTGAGACTAAACAAATGAACAACGAAACAGCACAGCAAGTAAGTGAAATAAATAGGTTTTGATTATGTTTTACTGGTAATACTCCCTCACCAACTTCAAACATCAGCTAGCTGAGCAGCTAACCGATCGCTGCAGCTGTACATAATCTATTGGTAAATAGCACACCCATTTTCACCTACCTCATCCCCACAGTTTTTATTTATTTACTTTTCTGCTCTTTTGCACACCAATATCTCTACCTGTACATGATCATCTGATCATTTATCACTCCAGTGTTAATCTGCAATATTGTAATTATTCACCTACCTCCCCCCATGCCTTTTGCACACATTGTATATAGACTCCCCTTTTTTCTCTGTGTTACTGACTTGTTAATTGTTTACTCCATGTGTAACTCTGTGTTGTCTGTTCACACTGCTATGCTTTACCTTGGCCAGGTCGCAGTTGCAAATGAGAACCTGTTCTCAACTAGCCTACCTGGTTAAATAAAGGTGAAATATATATATATATTTTTAAATAATAAAAAATGGGGACATAGCTGCAGGCTGCATCACATCCGCAGTGATTGGGAGTCCCATAGTGCGGCGCACAATTGGCTTAGCGTCTTCCGGGTTTGGCCCAGGGTACGCGGTCATTGTAAACAAGAATTTGTTCTTACCTGACTTGCCTAGTTAAATAAAAGGTTACTTAAATATATTTAAGTTTTAAAAAACGCAAATGCCAACAAAATAACTTTTTGGTCATTGTGTGTGTCAACTATTTAACTGTACTAGAATGCTTAAAAGGCTGGTAAAAATGAAAAAATATCGTTATCGTAACTTTTTGGCAAGGAAAACGTATATCGGCCAAAACTTTAATATCGGTTCATCCCTAGTAAAAAAATACACGTTGTCATACCCATAGTATACGGTCTAATATACCACAGCTTTCAGCAACTCAGCATTCAGGGCTTGAACCACACTGTTTATAATTGTCTTTATACCATAGCATTGTTGAATACTTGTTCCTGATTGTCTTGAGTATTTTAGAGGACGGATTATTCCCCTATAAACACACTGTATATTTACATGGTAGAATTCAATAGCTATAGTTCATTCTTACATGTTCTATTTTAAGCTGTTTTTAAAAGCAAAAGTAAAATTGAAAACATTACTGACATTATTAAAAATCGAATTCAACAATGGCAGGCTAGGACAGATGGTTTGGTTAGCAAAACGAGCAAGTCTGTTTTGGTTACCTTGACAACTACTGTAGCTATCTATTAAACTTGCTAGCTCCTTCTGGCTCCCAAGTGGTGCAGTCTATGGCACTGCATCTCAGTGCAAGAGGAGTCACTACAGTCCTTTGTTCGAATCCAGGCTGCATCACAATTGGCCGTGAGTTTGAGTCCCATAGGGCAGCACACAATTGGCCCAGCGTCGTCTGGGTTTGGCCGTAATCGTAAATAAGAATTTGTTCATAACTGACATGCCTAGTTAAATAGATGTTTAAAAAATTCAATAAAAACAGGTGTCATTCGTGCAGGCCAACTTCTTGGTCGTCAATTCATACTTACATTGTTGTAACATAGGAACTAACAGTGTTATTACTTGGACATTAATGCAGTATGGGCTTTGTATGTGGTCGTGGTACATCAACATGGGAACACGATGCCGGATGTGGCACTGAATTTGGGGGCAATAATTTAACAACTCTTTTACATACACTTTAATTCACAAAAATGTTTGCCTAACCAACCACATGGATATAGTCTAAAATAAGAACTGAAATAGAGTTTAACGCAACTGCATTCGGTATACAACATATGGCTTAACCACCCTTATCCAGTCGAATAGGACATAACCTAGCTAAAATTCATATGATTTTACACAGCTACTGAAATTGTATTCCATTCTCAGAATGATTATTCTATATATTTTTCCATCCATCAACTACGATCCAATATTACATCCCGTGTTTAGGAAAAAGCATTAATGGTTGTAGGCCTAGGGCCTAACCAGAAACACTCGTCCAATTTAACTAGCTAACTAAATTAGCTTGATAACTAACCAGTTAGAGACACGGTTCATGTAATGAAAAAAGACAGTCAAACGACAAAACTTTTAAAATAGAAACATGAACTAGCATAAGCTAAGCACACTGGCCAGTGAGCTAGCTAACGTTAGTCATGGCATTCTAGCTAGTAACACGGATTGAGTTCCTTAGGAAGCTAACGTTAATGTTACTAGTTATCTAGTTACTGTAAGGTTACACTTAAAAAATGGACGTGGTTTTTTTTATCTGCGTGGCGTTAGCTATCGAGCTAAATTCGCTACGAATATGTTAGTAGTTAGCTAGCTCAACCAGTCAAGGCAAAGTGGTAACGTTAGCTAGCCAACTAGGCTAACCAAGATTTGCTCGAATGGCTAACGGCAATTGACTCAAACACCAGTCTGTTTCCTCATACCTGTTGTTGTTGGTCCTTGGACTCCCCTGCCTTCCTTTTCCTGCTAACTGTTTTTCTCGCCATAATCTGACACACACAAATCCCTCACCCACATGGAGGCCAAATAATGACGCTAAGTACTGGGTCATATAATGGCGATAAGCTATTTTGTTGTCTTGCTCCGAGTGTAGCAGCGCCCGGCGACGTGGAAGGACGATCACATAAGGGTGAGGTTGACGAGCGAGCTTCCCTTCCACTCCGGCCTCCGAAACTCAAACTCTAGCTACGCGCGTAGATTAGCTTGTAACCTACTCAAATGTGTTTCGGTCGAGGAGCCAAGATATGAGACTCCCCTACAGTACAAATCGATTTTTATATTTTATCCAATTGTTCTTTCTTTACAAATCGCGTCACCAACGGCAACAACATTCTGCCGCGCGCAGCCGCAGTCAAGTTAAACATCAACAAAAACAAGGTCGAACGTGCATGTTTACGATAAAACGTACGCGTTCACGAACCATTTGTCATTTGCGTCATATCATTGCTCCAATGATTTATTGAAAAAGCACAATATTTTTTCAATTAAGAGTTCATGCAAACATCAAATGTATGATACTAACAGATTACATTGATCGTGCCAAAATAAATGTGCATCACATAGAATATATTGTAATATTTCCTGGACAGGGAATCCCCCCAAAACACTATAGAGAAGTCACTCTGTAACAGGCTGACAGCACCCCTCGCGTCGCATGCGCGAGCGTTGCAACATAAATTTAGAAATCTATATTATATATATATATATATGCCATTTAGCAGACGCTTTTATCCAAAGCGACTTACAGTCATGTGTGCATACATTCTAATATTATTCAATTATTGCGCCAACGAACATCTGCGTTGCCAAGGGCTAACACTATTCCACTAACCCAAACCAGCTGTGCCTGTGCGCCATCGTGCACAAATGTATTTTGTCCCCCCACCAAACGCAATCACTACACGCAGGTTAAAATATCAAAACAAACTCTGAACCAATTATATTAATTCAGGGACAGGTCAAAAAGCACGAAACATTTATGGCAATTCAGCTAGCTAGCTTGCACGAACTAATTTGTTATTTTTAGCTAGCTTGCTGTTGCTAGCTAATTTGTCCTGGGATATAAACACTGAGTTGTTATTTTACCTGAAATGCACAAGGTCCTCTAATCTGCCAATTAATCCACACATAAAACGGTTAACTGAATCGTTTCTAGTCATCTCTCCTCCTTCCAGGCTTTTTCTTCTCTTGACTTTATATTGCGGGGAGGCAGGGTAGCCTAGTGGTTAGAGCATTGGACTAGTAACCGAAAGGTTGCAAATTCAAATCCCTGAGCTGACAAGGTACAAATCTATCTGCCCCTGAACAGGCAGTTAACCCACTGTTCCTAGGCCGTCATTGAAAATAAGAATTTGTTCTTAACTGACTTGCCTAGTAAAATAAAGGTAAAAATTAAAAATTGCGATTGGCAACTTTCATAAATTAGGTGAATTACCACCACTGACTTTGTTTGTCTTTCAGTTGCCCACATGGGTATAACCAATGAGGAGATGGCACGTGGGTACCTGCTTCTATAAACCAATGAGGAGATGGGAGAGGCAGGACTTGCAGCGCGATCTGCTTCAGAAATAGAACTGACATCTATTTTAGCCCTTGGAAACGCAGACGCTAGTTGGCACGTGCGAGCAGTGTGGGTGCAATATTTGAATAACATAGATATCGAAATAGATTTTGCAACGCTCGCACACGCTCGCACACCGTTTCAGCTCCGTCTTGCCGAGGTTCAGCTTGAGGTGGTGATCCGTCATCCACACTGATATGTCTGCCAGACATGCAGAGATGCGATTCGCCACCTGGTCATCAGAAGGGGGAAAGGAGAAGATTAATTGTGTGTCGTCTGCATAGCGATGATAGGAGAGACCATGTGAGGTTATGACAGAGCCAAGTGACTTGGTGTATAGCGAGAATAGGAGAGGGCCTAGAACAGAGCCCTGGGGGACACCAGTGGTGAGAGCGCGTGGTGAGGAGACAGATTCTCGCCACGCCACCTGGTAGGAGCGACCTGTCAGGTAGGACGCAATCCAAGCGTGGGCCGTGCCGGAGATGCCCAACTCGGAGAGGGTGGAGAGGAGGATATCTCAAAGTGCTGTACAGAAACCCAGCCTAAAACCCCAAACAGCAAGCAATGCAGGTGTAGAAGCACGGTGGCTAGGAAAAACTCCCTAGAAAGGCCAAAACCTAGGAAGAAACCTAGAGAGGAACCAGGCTATGTGGGGTGGCCAGTCCTCTTCTGGCTGTGCCGGGTGGAGATTATAACAGAACATGGCCAAGATGTTCAAATGTTCATAAATGACCAGCATGGTCGAATAATAACAAGGCAGAACAGTTGAAACTGGAGCAGCAGCACAGTCAGGTGGACTGGGGACAGCAAGGAGCCATCATGTCAGGTAGTCCTGGGGCATGGTCCTAGGGCTCAGGTCCTCCGAGAACAAGAAGCTGATTTAACAGCAAGGCCATTACAAAGGTGCATCTGGTGCTGGGGACAATAAAAGGCCACTCTAAAATGTGTAGTTTTGTCATACAACACAATGCCACAGATGTCTCAAGTTTTGAGGGAGCGTGCAGTTGTCATGCTGACTGCAGGAATGTCCACCAGCGCTGTTGCCATAGAATTGAATGTTCATTTCTCGACCATATGCCGCTTCCAACGTCATTTTAGAGAATTTGGCTGTACGTCCAACCACCCTCACAACCTCAGACCACGTGTAACCATGTCTGTCCAGGACCTCCACATTCGGCTTCTTCACCTGCGGGATCATCGTATTTCTGTCTGTGGTTAAAACCTCATTCTGATTGGCTGGACCTGGTTCCAAAGTGTGTGGGCCTATTCCCTTTGAGAATGGATAAGTTATTAATTACACTTTTGGAAGATGTATCAATACACCCAGTCACTACAAAGATTCAGGCGTCCTTCCTAACTCAGTTGCTGGAAAGTATGGAAACCGCTCTGGGATTTCACCATGAGGCCAACAACAACGGTGACTTTAAAACAGTTACAGAGTTTAATGGATGTGATAGGAGAAAACTAAGGATGGATGAAAACATTGTAGTTACTCCACAATCCTAACCTGATTGACAGAGTGAAACGATGTAAGCCTGTACAGAGTGCAAATATTCCAAAACATGCATCCTGTTTGCAATAAGGCACTAACATTAACCTTCAAAGAATGTGGGATAGAAATTGACTTCATGTCCTGAATACAATGTGTTATGTTTGGAGCAAATCCAACACATCACTGAGTCCCACTCTACATATTTTCAAGCATGGTGGTGGCTGCATCATGTTATGGTAAAATAAAGTGAATAGCACCAAGCACAGACTAAATCTTAAAAGGAACACTTGGTTCTGTCTGCTTTCCAACAGACACTGGGAGACAAATTCACCTTTTCAGCAGGACTATAACTTGAAACACAAGGCTAAATATACACTGGAGTTGCTTACCAAAACAACATAGAATGTTCCTGAGTGGCCTTGTTAAAGTTTATTTAAATTGGCTTGAAAATCTATAGCAAGACTTGGAAATGGCTGACAAGCAGTGATCAACAACGAACTTGACAGAGCTTGAACAATTTTTAAAATAATCATTTGCAGACCTACCCAGAAAGACAAAAGGTCTAACATGTATTGATTGACTCAGAGAGTTCAATACTTATCTAATGAAGATACACTGAGTGTACAAAACATTAAGAACACCTTCCTAATATTGTGTTGAACCCCCCTTTTGCCCTCAGAACAGCCTCAAATCATGGGGGCATGGACTCTACAAGGTGTCAAAAGCATTCCACAGGGATGATGGCCCATGTTGACTCCCACAGTTGTGTCAAGTTGGCTGGATGTCCTTTGGGTGGTGGACCATTCTTGATATACACAGGAAACCGTTAAGAGTAAAACAATTAAAAAAGCAGCATTGCAGTTCTTGACACAAACTGGTGCGTCTGGCACTTACTACCATACCCTGTTTAAAGGCACTGACTACCATACCCTGTTTAAAGGCACTTACAGTTTTTGTCTTGCCCATTCCTCCTTTGAATGGCACACACACAATCCATGTCTCAATTGTCTCAAGGCTTAAAAATACATATTTAGCCTGTCTCCTCCCCTTCATCTACACTGATTGAAGTTGATTTAAAAAGTAACATCAATAAGGGATCGTAGCTTTCACCTGGATTCACTTGGTCAGTATGTCATGGAAACAGCAGGTGTTCATAATGTTTTGTACACTTGTTTTTTTTTAATGAATTTCTTACAAATGTTAGACTTTTTTTCCACTTTGACAAAGCATTGTGTAGATCGTTGACAATTTTTTTTAAATTAAAAAATCTATTTTAACCCCACCTTGTAACACAACATGTGAAAAAAAAGTCAAGGGGTGTGAATACTTTCTGAAGGCACTGTTTGTGTGCAGCAATGCTTGATTGTGTGTTTGATGTTAACAGACAGGTCTATTTTCTGGGTGACCTGAAAATTGACTGATTAGCTACTATCTGTCCTCTCAAGACGAAGCTTCTAACTGTGACTAATGTATGTAATATGATCCAGGTTATCGCACAACCAACAAGAGTGCATACCAATAGTGTTAGATGTGAAATCCAGTTGTATTGATCATATCTTCACTAATGCTGCTGAGCTTTGCTCCAAAGAAATATCAGTTCCCACTGGCTGTAGTGACCATAACATTGTGGCAATAACAAGGGAAAGCCAAAGTGCCTAAGGTTTGGCCTAAAGTAATACAGTGGGGAGAACAAGTATTTGATACACTGCCGATTTAGCAGGTTTTCCTACTTACAAAGCATGTAGAGGTCTGTAATTGTTATCATAGGTACACTTCAACTGTGAGAGATGGAATCTAAAACAAAAATTCAGAAAATCACATTGTATGATTTTTAAGTAATTAATTTGCACATGCGAGCGGTCTGGTCAGCATGTTAGGCAGAATATGAGTCATTCTGTCAATGAAAGGGATATTTGGTCAATAGAATAAACAATCATGGCATCAAAAGCCTGCAATTTCACATTACCACAGGTATCAACTGATGAAGTGCTCAAAGAGTTCATGTGCTTACCTGAGGAAAAGTCACCTGGGCTCGATCTCATTGACAAAAAATGACTGACTAGCAGCACCCTATATTGCAGCGCTAATTAAGCTTATTTTTTACTCCCATTACTCAAGGGAAGGTTTCCGAAATGATTGGAAGCATGCAAAATTGTGTCCAATTCCAAAAGACAAAAAAAATACTTTTTAGTGTATCAAAAAGTAGCCTACTGTCGTCATTTAGTAAGATTTTGGAAGCAATTGTCAGTAACCATGTATGGGAGTATATAGAACAAATGAAAATGCTCAAAGCCTACCAGCATGCATACCGTACGGATCACTCGACTGTTGATTTAACAGATCAATAACTTAGGGCAATAACTTAACTTAACTTAACTCAATAACTTAGGGCCTGGTTGCATGAAACATCTTCAGTGTATCCCTTAAGGATTTACCTCAAGGAATAATTTCCCCTTACCTAGGGGAATTGTTTAAGGCGGTTGCATAGGGCCGCGCAAACGTTTTCCTTAGGTAATGGCATACTTAAGGGGTTTTACTGTAGTTTGAAGGCATGTATGGCAGAAATTGTCTGGTTACCACGATTCACTGTATGAAGGTGATCTCGTCAAATAAAATCACATTTATTTTAGGAGATCACAAAATAGAACTTCTACATTCAAGACAGGATGTTTCTTGGAGTTACTTTTTTCTCAACAAGTTTCTATTACTTTCTAGCATGTCAGGTGAGCTTACATAGTAGGTAGCTTGCAAGCTAGCCAGGTAGCCATGGATTGTGCACATTCCATTGTTTAGCTAAGTAGCTAGCCAGCTATACACCTAGCTTTCTGGTAGATATTTTCCATTTGCAACCAGGGCAGAGGAAAGCAACATTCAACTCCAAAAATGATATTTAAATTGACACCCATACTGAATGAAGCACTTAAGGGACCTCATGGGCATCCTTAACATTTTCCACTTAATTTAAGAGGTAAATTAGCTGTAAAATGTTGTACTTGCTGTATAGAATTGTTTTCCCTCTATTGCTATCCAAATATATGGCAACCATGTTTGCTGATGATACCACTGTCTATGTAACAGGCAATTCTGTAGGGCAGCTGAAAGAGGCTCTTGAAGCTGACATAAGTATTTATAATTGGATAACCCAGAACAAATTAGTGCTAAATATAAAAGGAAACCAAGGCAATGCTAATATGTACGAAGAGGAGAAGGAAGACGCTACCCTCCTTACAGCTGACAGTTGGCGGGACACCCATAGAAGAGGATTTAGAGACAGGGCTGTTTGTTGTTTAGCAGCACACAGTCTCTCTTATTCATCACACATTTCACAGCTCTGCAACAAAATCAGAACCTCGTGTATTCACAGGATTGTGAAATATATGCCAGAGCAAATTTTAAAACAAACCTCAAGCTCTCATCCAAAGTCAAATTAACTACTGTACTGCTCTGTCATCTGGAGTAATGCAAGTGTTGGTGACCTAAACAGACTGCAGATAGCGCAAAATAAGGCAGCCAGAATGGTTCTATAATGTGGTTACAAGAGGTCTTCCAAAGAGTTACATAATGCACTCAAATGGCCGACTGTCAAGGAACTGACAGAAAATACACAAATCCTTTTTCATAAAATTAACCACCAACCGGTATATAGGATAAACTGAATATGGTGAAAGACAAACGCTGTCGTAACACAGAGCAGAACCGTGGCCTCCTTTAGACCACCAAACGCCAAATTAGAGCTGGGCAAGATAGCTTTTAGTTTCAGGGCAGTAAAGACCTGGAACGTCTTGCCAGAATGTTCCAAAAACTTGCCAAATAGTTGTTTTAAGAGATAAATTCACAAATGTCTTCAATAACTGGAGTTGGTCTTTGAGGATATTGTAATATGTTATGTTTAAATTCATATATGCACATGAGGTTCTGGGGGGTCGGGGGGTGTATTATGTATAACTCGTATTATGTATAGGTAATGGGAATGTGAGATCCTAATAAAATTTAAAAAAACTGTTAGAGCCCTCTGGATTGATGATGAATTGAAAAACTGCATGGTTCAAAGAAATTATGCCTAAAAGGTGGCAAAGAAGTCAGGCTGCTCAGCTGATTGGTTGACATAACTTAAATTGAGAAATGTTGACTAAACTTAACAAAAAAAAAGAAATTCTATTACAAAACCAAGATAAATGACATAAAACACATTGGAAAAAGACTTGAGTACCTGATACCATGGGCAGAAAGCCAAATTAATCTCCATCGTTCATTGAAGTTGATGGGTCATTTCTAACAAAATCTTTCAATATTACCAATCACCAGAGTGGTGCAGCAGTCTAAGTCAATGCAGTCCCTGGTTCGAATCCAGGCTGCATCACATCCGGCTCTAATTTTGAGTCCCGTAGGGCGGTGCACAATTGTCCCAGCGTTGGCCGGGGTAGGCTGTCATTGTAAATAAGAATGTATATATTTCAATTACTATTTCACTAGGAAAGTGAAATGACAACATTTTATTTTTGTATAAAATATCTAATAATGAATGAATTTGGTCAAGTTAATGTGGGAGGTGGAAAAACAATTGTTATCCATAAGCTGCCAGGTATAGACAACATTGATGGGATACTATTGAAAATGGTAGCAGACTGAATTTCCAACCATATTTGCTATATCTTTGGCTAAAGCTTAAATGTGTGTGTGTCCACAGGCGTGGAAGGAAGCTAAAGTAATTCCACTGCCTAAAAATAGTAAAGCCCAATTTGCTGGCTCTAACAGCTGCCTGCTCTTAGTAAACTGATGGAGAGAATTGTGTTTGCTATTTTTCAGAGAACAAATTAACTGACTTTCAGTATGCATATAGAGAAGGGCACTCAACTTGTACTGTTCTGACTCAGATGACAGTTAATTGGTTAAAATACATGGATAATAAGATGATAGTTGGAGCTGTATTGTTAGATTTAAGTGCAGCTTTTGATGTTAATGATCATAAATTGTTATTGAAGAAACTCACTTGCTATGGCTTTACATCAAATAGTTGGGAGAATTATTTATGCAATAGAACCCAGTGTTCTTCAATGGAAGCTTCTCTAACAGCAGATATATACAGTGCGATGTCCATTAAGAGTAACAGCCAAAGGCAACTGTCCTATCTATTTTTACAATTGATTTGCCACTGGTCTTACACAAAGCTAGAATGACTATGTATGTGGATGATTCCATTACATTTCATCACCCAGTGAGCTCATTGACATTCTAAATAAGGAATTACAGCCAGTCACAGAATGGGTGATAATAATAAACGGGTCTCAAATACAACTAAAAGCATTGTATTTGGTTTAAAACATTCTAAGACCTACACCTCAACCATTGAGCAAGTTGAGGAAGCTAAATTCCTAGGTATAACATTGGAAGCTCAATTATCATGGTCAAGTCATATTGACAAAGTGGTTCTGAAGTTGTTTAAAAATATATATATTTATGTTCTGTTTTTTGGCACAACAATAACTTGTACTAGCTGTTCAGGCTCTGGTCTTGTCCCATCTTAATTACTGTCCGTTAATATGGTAAAGTGCAGCAAAAGAAAGATCTCGAAAAGCTACTGCTGACTCATAACAGAGCAGCACACCTTTCCGTTAACTGCACATACAGAACTAACATCAACAACATGCATGCCAGTCTTTCCTGGTTGAGGGTTAATGAGAGATTAAGTGCTTCTCTACTGGTTATGAGATGTAATGATTATTCCAGATTGTCTGCATAATGAAATAAAATTCAGCTCAGACACCCATATATTATCCACAAGATATTTACATTTAAGTAATTTAGCAGACACTCTTGTCCAGAAGGATTTATAGCATTCATCTTAAAATAGCTGGGTGAGACAACCACATATCACAGTCACTAGTAAGTACACAATGAAGTATCTATCAGCAAAGTCAGATATAGTAAGGGGGAAAGATTCAAGTGCGTGTTAGTTCACAAAAGGCTTTTGGAAATATAACACTCAACAAAAATATAAAAACGCAACAACTTCAAAGATTTTACTAAGTTACAGTTCATATAAGGAAATCAGTCAATTGAAACAAATTCATTAGGCCCTAATCAATGGATGGGAATACAGATATGCACGTATGCACATAAAAAAGAAAGGAGGACCAAGGCACTCTTCATATATATATATATACTTTATTAAAATGCCTTTATTAGTATGGCATGTTCAATAGAAACAGTTTTTTTTTTTAAACCGACACGTTTCGGCTGCATGGCCTTCGTCGGGGAGTACCAAAAAACGGAATACAAAGCTTTTCAATTAGCCCTAATTGGAAGAGGGAGTGGTTACACAATTGATTGGACACACCTAGTAAGCAATACTATACACATTAAAAGGTGAAATACTGTAGCTATGTTATCATAAAAATACAACTCCAAACTAGAAGTATCAGAACACTAAAGGGTAGTTCTAACCTTAAATATGACTGGGAGAAGTGTCAAGAAAAAGAAAGCTATATATTCCATAGTACACAGCAAAACATGAACAACAGTCGAACCATAGCTGAGGGAAATTGAGCAAAATGTCCACTAGATGACAGCAAATGGACCCATCACAACCCTACAGGAAGGGTGAGAAATCCATATCTTCATTTAAACCAGGGTATTTAGTGGCCTGTAGTTTGTAAATCCATATCTTCATTTAAACCAGGGTATTTAGTGGCCTGTAGTTTGTAAATCCCAAAACTTTCCCTTTGGTTTAACTGTTTAAGACGGTCCCCTTTTATAATAGAGGCCGGAATATGATCAATACCCATAGCTTGTATTTTTATGATAACATAGCTACAGTATTTAACCTTTTAATGTGTATAGTATTGCTTACTAGGAGTGTCCAATCAATTGTGTAACCACTCCCTCTTCCAATTAGGGCTAATTGAAAAGATGTTAAAAAGAGGACCTTGTATTCCTTTTTTTTTTGTACTCCCTGAAGAAGGCCATGCAGCTGAAACGCGTCGGTTTAAAAAAAAAAAAAAAAAAACTTTGTTTCTATTGAACGTGCCATACTAATAAAGGCATTTAATAAAGGCATTTTAATCAATTATATGAAGAGTGCCTTGGTCCTCCTTTTTTATGACCAATTTACCCCTTTTACCAAAGAGCACCTATCTACCAAAATGTACTGTCGTGTACCTTAGTAGCGCTTCCCTCCCTCTTTCTACAGATATGCATATGTTGGTCACAGATACCTTAATAAAAAAGGGGCTTCACAAAGGGCCTCAGGATCACATCACAGTATTTCTGTGCAATCAAATTGCCATCGATAAAAAGCAATTGTGTTCGTTGTCCATAGCTTATGCCTTCCCATACCATAACTCCACCGCTACCTTAGGGAACTCTGTGCACAACGTTGACATCAGCAAGCTGCTTGCCCATACGACACCATCTGCCTGGTACAGTTGAAACCGGGATTCATCCGTGAAGAGCACACTTCTCCAGCATGCCAGTGGCCTTCGAAGGTGAGCATTTGACCATTGAAGTCAGTTACGACACCGAACTGCAGTTAGGTCAAGACCCTGGTGGAGGACAACGAGCATGCAAAGGAGCTTCCCTGAGACGGTTTCTGACAGCTTGTGCAAAAATTCTGGTTGCTGTCTCAAACGAACCCGCAGGTGAAGAAGCCGGATGTGGAGGTTGTGGGCTGGCGTGGTTACATGTGGTCTGCAGTTGTGATGCCGGTTGGATATACTGCCAAATTCTCTAAAACCGCATTGGAGGCAGTTTATGGTCTAGAAATGAACAGTAAGTTCTCTGGCAACAGCTCTGGTGGACATTCCTGTAGTCAGCATGTCAATTGCACACTCCCTCAACATATCTGTGGCAATGTGTTGTGTGACAAAACTGCACATTTTAGAGTGGCCTTCCATTGTCCCCAGCACAAGGTGCACCTGTCTAATGATCATGCAGTTTAATCAGCTTCTTGATATGCCACCCCTGTCAGGTGCATGGATTATCTAAGCAAAGGAGAATTGTTCACAGACAGAGAGAAATAAGCTTTTGATGCGCATGGAACATTTCTGGGATCTTACATTTCAGCTCATGAAACCGACCTGTTGCATTTATATATTTGTTCAGAATACATGTTTTTTTTGGGAGGTTCTGTGGGATTATTTAAGATACTCTTTGAAGAGATAGACAGGGACTCTTCTGTCCTAGCTTCAGGGGGAAGCTGGTTCCACCATTGGGAAAAGAGGACAAAGAGGAGCTTGAACTGGATTGAGTGGGAGCTGCCCTCCCAAAGGGGTGAGGGGGTCAAGAGACCAGAGGTGGCAGAACAGAGTACTCGGGTAGGTTTTGAGCAGAGCCTGAAGGTAGGGAGGGGCAGTTCCTCTTGCTGCTCCATAAGCAAGTTCCAATGGTCTTCTAGTGTATGCAAATTTTGACTGGAATCCAGCTGAATGTGCAGAGGAGCGGGGTGACATGGGAGAATTTGGGTAAGTTGAACCCCAGGCAGGCTGCAGCATTCTGAATAAATTGCAGGGGTTTGATGGCACAAGCAGGGTGCCCAGCCAACAGCGAGTTGCAGTAGTCCAGATGGGAGATAAGTGTCTGGATTAGGACTTGCGGCGCTTCCTGTGTGAGGTAGGGTCGTACTCTGCGAATGTTGTAAAGCATGAACGAGTCACTGCTTTGATTTTGGTAGAGAACGGCAGGGTGTTGTCCAAGGTCACACCTTGATTCTTTGTACTCTGGGATGGGGACACTGGAGTTGTCACTATGAGACTCTTTACAGTCCCCAAGTCCAAAACAAATTCACGGCAATGCACAGTATTATACAGAGCCATGATGATCGCATGGAACTCCATTCCATCTCCAATTTCAAACAACAAAATTAGGAGGGACTGTGATGGGACATGTTTTGTTGTTTTGTTTATTATATTTTTGTTTTTGTATTGTTTAAATATCATTGTATTTTACATTTGTTTGAATGTCCATGTCTACAAGTGTACCAATGTTTTGTTACTTGTCATGTGTGTTTTGTGCACCCCAGGAAGAGCAGCTGCTGCAAAAGCGAATGGGGTTCCGAACCCCTGGTTCTTGCCTGTTCATGTCACTGCAACGTTACACAAGCCCTTGATTAGGACTCTCAGAACCATTACATTACACATAAAACATTGGACGAAGGCATCTTCTGTATGGGGGAGTTGTGTTAAGAGCCCCGACATTCTGTCTCAATGTTAACACGCGTTGCTTGCGGTACGGTTTTAGAAGCATAAACACTGTATCTTTCATATTAGCGAGAAATAATTTTCAAAAAAATATAAAGACCTACACACTTTAAGGTTATGGCTAGTGTTCCCATACAGCCATATTTCCATGTTCCAGCGCTTGTTTACCGAAAACAGACTGAAGAGTGCACTACCTGTGCTAATTAGCTATCTCCGGACAGCTGTGTGTAAGCGTTAGGATGCCACAAACGTGTTGTCACTGAAAAATACTGTCAGCTGCAACTGTGTTGAACGTGGTTAAAAACAGTCTGCAGTAGTTGTGCATTTTGCAAATATAATTTTGATGTGATATGAAAGAGGGATTTATGTTAATAGAAGAGTACCGCAATTGAGAATCGATTCATGTTTAGAGGGAGTATTTGGATGCTTTGGCTTCCAGAGCCATTTCGTCTTTAAACAGAATATGTAAGGTCCTTGGACTATAAGGAGTCATGTTAGGCTCCTTTAGTCCAACATTAGGCTACGTTACACAAGAGAATAGTGACTAAACCATACAGGGGTCAGGGTTGGGAAAGGTGATCAGTCTGAGGCAACCTCTGCTGCCTTGGAACAGTTGAGCAACTGGTCACGATCTGCAAATAAAATACATCATCTAGTCTGATCACCAAAGTCTATATTCCCAACAGTGTCAAGATCAGGAATAGTAAAGTAAACATGGTATATTAAGGAAGCACACAGGAAATACAAATATAGGTCATGGCCTACATTGTCATGCCATGGCTTTTAGCCCACGTTCAGCTTAGTTCCATTTAAGTCTAGTTCTCTTTGGTGTTTCCTGAGTCACAGTCTGTCGGTGCTGTCAAACAAACTCATCGTCACTCATTATCATGCCTAATGTTTGGCTTGCCAATGACAGCATTGGAGTTGGCAATATAACAAAAACAGATCTGAGACCAGGCTACAGTACTTGTGGTGTTCACAGGTCCTAGAAGACTGGTTACTTAGTTGTAAGCAGTATGGTTATTACTCGACTCAGCTGCTCAATAGGCAAAGTCTAGCTGTAACCATATTGCTTTCACCTATACAGCTTAGAGATCTCTGTGAACACAAAAAGTAATTTTACACTCTGGCATGTTCAAAATGGAACCAGGCATGGGAACAAAACCATTATATGCTCTGTGATGTCACAGTAATGGTATATGAACAGAACAGCTCATCTGCTTTGACAGACAAAAGCAATAATGGAGCCATATTTCTGCTTTCTGCTGACCACACCACTGAAAGTTTTTTGCCATTACCCATAATGCTCAGGGAACAATCATCTCTTTGCATTGTCTCTTCACAATTGTGCTGCTGTACACACTAAGTAAGAAACACCAATCTATGAAATAGTGATAATTTCTAATCTACTTGAGTACTAACAAATTCATAGTTTTCCAATAACCATGGACAAAACAACCCATACACCTTATAAATAGTAACAGCCACACCATTGAAAAAATGTGTACATTTAATCACATTGAAGAATTGCCAAATGATTCAGGAGTAAACTGACATTTTTTAAATCACATTTCAGGGGCTACCAGGAACACAACTCCTTATTTTTATAATTAAGACATCAAAATCCAGATGTCATATCAGACCCACACTTCAAGTCTCTCACTGACTCCGAGTCTTGTACACAAAACCAAGATCTCAAGTTAAGATTAGACCCAATAATGTCCACAATACAGAAAGCAGGCCAGCAATTTATTTTCCCTCAACCATCACCATGTTCCATGTGGCTTGGCATCTTGTGTGCCCCGTGCCCCCAGTTATCAGGAGGAAAAATGTTTACCTTAGTTCAGAGCAAGATCTGGAGGTGGTCTTGCATTTAGACACTATACTCAAGTCTAATAATTCAGAATGGAATCTGGGGTGTTTTAATCTCTTAGACGTTAAGACAGCTATTTAGGGGAAGTTCTAGACCGGTTCACATTTGTGTACAAAGCGCTCTGAACACCGTAGGGTCCAGTGTCTTATAATACCAGAAAGCCTCTTTGGTCTGCTCTCCTCTACCACTCTCAGATAGACGCACACACACGTATTGCCAACATATTATCAATACAAAGATCAAACTCCACAAACCGTATGTTCTCAATAACAGATCCTTCTTACAATAGTAGGCCTATGTGATAATGTAAATCTGCAACAAATGATTTGTGCATGTCTTCTGGTAGAACTAGGTACAACTTCAGAGGTAAGTGCCAATTTTCAGTCACATTCCCATGTACTGCATTCAACTTCTCAACTCTGAATCTTAAAATCAAATGTTGTTGTAATTTGTCACAAGATCCTCTTGATTACCAGAGAGGTCAAGACTGTTGTATTCTAAAGACATTGGTCATTACACTAGGAAAGTAATCATGAAGCTTGAATCGACTGGCTGCTTGGTTGGGAGAGGAAAGCAGCTTTCTGCACACAAGATTCACACATGAAATGGAGAGCATCATGGCACTTCAAAATCACCTGTAGACTCATACACACAGGTCAATAAAAAAGGGTTGATGCAAGGTGAAAACATAGCTATATGAAATACAATTATAAAATCAAATAAATCACCTTAATGAATTTGGTTAATAATTTAACTGACAAGCTGTTTGATCTTTTGACCCGTTCTTGGAAGATTTGCCAGTCCGATTCCTATGCATGACACCAAGCAAAGAGGCAAACACTTTCAGATCAGCATGAATGTGTGTTACAAAGATCACAATCATAGTTGATAGCAGAGCCTGATCTTCAGTAATGAGGGGAGTAAATGACAGCAGACAATTAAATCAAATGTTTTTTTTTTATAGATTTCCTCCTCCAGTGAGTGTGTCTCCAGCAAAGGCAATCTGTCATTTTGGGAGTTGCTCACTGCTTAGACCCAAGGTTTACTGGGTCCCAAAAATATGCCAGTCAGTCACACATCATAAAACATATTGCACAAAAGTTTAGTTTGCAAAAACAATTATTTTTGCCCAGCTGTCTGTCCAGTCTGAATCAAAACCAAAAGGGACCATTTCAAAGCACCGCTTGCATCCTAGTTCTTGCTTCTCATACAAGGTTCTCATTTTAGATCATATTTCATCTCTTTATTACTAAATGTCAGTGTAATTTTAAATAAGTCTATATCTATGTTGGCGAGGTGTGTGTGTGTCTGCACAGTTTGTCACACTTCTCTGTGCCAGTGAGTATGTGTTTGGACATATTTCCTGCAAAATAATTTGACCACCTCTTCTCCACTGGTCTTGCAGTCCGTTCCAGTGCAGACGAGCCAACGGGCAGTAGTAGCAGTTATGTTATTATTACTTTTAAGGTTTGTTAATGCAGTTCCTAGAACAGAAAGCAAAGAAAGAATCTCCATACAAGGACTCGGGAAACAATAACAATGTGTGTCCTTTTGAACAAACTGACAAATTAACAAGCAAAACGACAGCAGAGAAAAGATGAGGAAGATCGGTGAACGCCAGTCGCGGGAACAGAGGGGGCACTTCTTGAACTCAGTTCTCTGTTCTGTGACGATGCCAGTTGTGTTTTTAGGTTCTGGCGTCAGTCGGTCAGTTAGTCACACATGGGCCACTTGGCGTCCCCTCCACTCTACCATTTTGTAGGCCTATGTTGGGCAGCGGAAGATGGCAGCTTAGTTAGCTGGGAGTGTTAACTGTGCATCTGTAGAAAGTAGAGCCTGGCTAGTGGTTCCTCCTAGTTTGGGGCCCATTGTCCCCATCCACAGACACACTCACCAAAGTGCTGTGCAGCATTGGGTCTCCTCCTCTATGCTCCTTTGTTCATGCCTCCTTTCCAACCATCACGGTGCACACACGTCAACTGACATGCTAGGAAATGTAAAAGAAAAAAAAACAGGCAAGTTTCCCTGGTGTGGTCAGCACAAACCAACCACCTCAACTCGCAGGTGCTCCTCATATTCTTCCATTTACCCCCCCACACTCTAAGAACAGAAGAATAGACTATGGAAGTGTACGTATTTGCTCACTTAGAGTCACTGTGTGAGAGTGGAACAGAGTGGGATCATGAGTGGAAGTCATGAGCTGCGTTGGGTCGGAGTTCACCCCTCTGTGCTGCAACACTGTTGAAACATGGGGGTTGTGCGTGTGTGTGTGTGTGTGTGTGGGTGGGGTGGGAGGAAGCCAGCAAGGAGCATGTGGGTGGATGGTTGAAGGGGGGGGCTCAGCTGGCTGCGGCACGGGACATGAGGTCCTCCAGAGCCTTTTCCTGGTCGTTGTTGTGCACCAGTAGCACCTCCTTGATGGTGTCCCTTTCAAAGCCCATCTCGCCGAACCGCGTCATCAGCGACAGGAACTCTAAGGCCTGAAGAAATCATGAAAAACATACATTGTAATTGGGAATTCTTGTTACGTATTGTTTAAAATGTAACTAGATTTTTATTTTTATTTTTTAAACATTTGCAAGGCGATCTATGAGAACCTGAACAGATCAATGATATTAGGCTGGTTTAGACAATAATTAGCTATCTGGTTAGTAACGTAGTAGTATAAGGTCGTTATTTATTTTTCATTTTGTCTTCGAGTGGCCTTACGCAGGAGCTAACGTTCATGAGTTTCACACCTTCTAATGTTGCTTGATCGGTTGGTAGGCCTATCAGCGGGCCAAAATGACATTAAGTGATACAAATATATTAACAGTATTGCAGCAATTTCTGCAGTTCAAAAATAAAATAGGTAGCAATGCAACCGATGCCCTATCCTAAACTGGTTGGAAGCGAGAGGCATCTTACTGTTATTCGTTAGCCATGTCATTTTGAGCCGCATCATGCTAGCCCTAGCCACTTGTCTTCACTGCCTACCAACACAGCTACACCAATCCAATGCTTTAAATCTTTGAGGCGGTGTGAATGAGTGCGCAGGTGAGGGGTGCAATATGGGATTGGGCTCCATTCAGCCTAGTAGTAAGAAACGCACGCAGTCTTTCCGCTTTCAACCTAGTCATCAATCATCGTTGAAGCGGACTTCTCAGATAAATAGTGATGTTGTTTTGTTTGATTAGGTAGTTAGTTGTCATTACTTCGAGCTCTGAATAACCGCTAATCAAGGATTACTTTGAGTGGTTTCAACATGGTCTCCATGACAATTTACTTTAATATGGACCCAAATAAATAAGACTGATAAAATCATGGGCAGGCTCAAAGATCTGATTGTCAGCACTGGGTACATGGTAGTCTTCACCATGGAGCACTTGGCTAAGGTAAGAATGTCAACCTAGTGGTTTGTGTGTTTGTTAGAAATCTCTGTGTGTTTGTCAGAGAGTGTCAAATTAATGAATATCAATATGAATTCAATCCTTCTTACCCACTGCCATCTGGGCCTTCAACAACACCAGGTCGTAGTTACATGCACTACCCAGTCCCTATCTGCTTTTACACACTAGTACTGTACTATTTTATTTGCCTCTACTGTTATATTTATGCTTTGTGCAATTGTCTTGTAGTATTTTTGTTTTTACTTTGCATGTATGAAAAACAAAAATGTAATATCTCAGCAGACAAGATTGTTCCTCCTCGCCATGGAGACGTCAGCAGCACTTTCCAGTACCCGTTAGATTACTTGAAGTTATTAATTACACTTTTGGATGGTGTAGCAATACACCCAGTCACTACGAAGATACAGGCGTCCTTCCTAACTCAATTGCCGGAGAGTAAGGAAACAACTCAGGGATTTCACCATGAGGCCAATGGCGACATTAAAACAGTTAGAGTTTAATGCCTGTGATAGGAGAAAATTGAGGATGGATCAACAACATTGTAGTTACTCTACAATTCTAACTGAAATGACAGAGTGAAAAGGAAGCCTGTACAGAATAAAATATTCCAAAACATGCATTCTGTTTGCAAATAAGTAATACTGCAAAAACATTTTGTACTGAATACAAAATGCTATGTCAAATATAACATTACTGAGTTCCACTCTCCATATTTTCAAGCATAGTGGTAGCTGCATCATGTTATGGGTATGCTTTGGACTGGGGAGTTTAAGATTAAAAAAAAATAAAACAGAATGGAGCTAAGCACAGGCAAAATCCTAGATGAAAACCTGGTTCAGTCTGCTTTCCACCAGGCACAGGGAGATTAATTCACCTTTCGGCAGGACAATAACCTAAAATTCAAGGCCAAATCTACACAAGTTGCTTACCAAGACAGTAAACATTCCCGAGTGGCCGAGTTAGCAATGGGCAAATATTGTACAATCCAGGTGTGCAATGCTCTTAGAGAGAAAGGGGATTCTACCATGTATTGACTCATGTGTGTGAATACTTACGAAAATTTGAAATTTGTGATTTAATAAATTTGTTAACATTTCTAAAAACATGTTTACACTTCGTCATCAGATGGGTGTGCAAAGCGGGTAACGAAATAAATACAAATACTATCTCAAGGCCATCAGAAATAGCCATTACTAACATTGCATGGCTGCTGCCAACATACTGACTCATCTCTAGCCACTTTAACAATGAAAAAATGTAGGTAATAAATGTATCACTAGCCACTTTAAACAATGCCACTTTATATAATGTTTACATACATTACTCATCTCATATGTATATACTGTACTCTATAGCATCTACTGCATATTGTATACGCCGTTCGGCCATCGCACATTCATATTTTTTTTATGTACATATTCTTATTAATTCCTTTACACTTGTGTAAATAAAACGCAGCATGTAACAATTTCAACGATTTTACTGAGTTAGTTAAGGAATTTATGGATTTCACATGACTGGGCTAGAGGGCAGCCATGGGTGGGTATAGGCCCACCCACTGGGAGCTATGCCCAGCAAATAAAATGAGTCTTTCCACCACAAAAGGGCTTTATTACAGGCAGAAATACTCCTCAGTTTCATCAGCTGTCCAAGTGACTGGTCTCAATCGATCCCGCACGTGAAGAAGCTGGATGTGCAGTGGTGTAATGTACTTAAGTAGTACTTTCAAGTATATTTACTTAAGTTGTTTTTTGGGGTATCTGTACATTACTATTTATATTTTTGACAACTAACTTAATGTACTTTTAGTTTCTTTTTTAAAAATAATGTACGTTTTACTCCATATGTTTTCCCTGACACCCAAAATGATTACATTTTGAATGTAAAAGGGTCCAATTCCAATCCAACTCTGATCTGGCAGTCACTAAACACATGCTTTGTTTGTAAAATATGTCAATGCTGGAGGGGGCCACTGGCTATTGGTGTTAAATAAATAAAAAATACACACACACACACACACACAGTGGGGAGAACAAGTATTTGATAACCTGCAAAATTGGCAGTGTTTCCTACTTACAAAGCATGTAGAGGTCTGTAATTTGTATCATAGGTACACTTCAACTGCGAGAGACAGAATCTAAAACAAAAATCCAGAAAATCACATTGTATGATTTTTAATTAATTAATTTGCATTTTATTGCATGACATAAGTATTTGATCACCTACCAACCAGTAAGAATTCCAGCTCTCACAGACCTGTTTTTCTTTAAGAAGCCCTCCTGTTCTCCACTCATAACCTGTATTAACTGCACCTGTTTGAACTCGTTACCTGTATAAAAGACACCTGTCCACACACTCAATCAAACAGACTCCAACCTCTCCACAATGGCCAAGACCAGAGAGCTGTGTAAGGACATCAGGGATAAAATTGTAGACCAGCACAAGGCTGGGATGGGCTACAGGACAATAGGCAAGCAGCTTGGTGAGAAGGCAACAACTGTTGGCGCAATTATTAGAAAATGGAATAAGTTCAAGATGATGGTCAATCACCCTCGGTCTGGGGCTCCATGCAAGATCTCACCTTGTGGGGCATCAATGCTCATGAGGAAGGTGAGGGATCAGCCCAGAACTACACGGCAGGACCTGGTCAATGACCTGAAGAGAGCTGGGACCACAGTCTCAAAGAAAACCATTAGTAACACACTACGCCATCATGGATCAAAATCCTGCAGCGCACGCAAGGTCCCCCTGCTCAAGCCAGCGCATGTCCAGGCCTGTCTGAAGTTTGCCAATGACCATCTGGATGATCCAGAGGAGGAATGGGAAAAGGTCATGTGGTCTGATGAGACAAAAATAAAAAGCTTTTTGGTCTAAACTCCACTCGCCGTGTTTGGAGGAAGAGGTATGAGTACAACCCCAAGAACACCATCCCAAACGTGAAGCATGGGAGGTGGAAACCTAATTCTTTGTGGATGCTTTTCTGCAAAGGGGACAGGACGACTGCACCGTATTGAGGGGAGGATGGATGGGGCCATGTATCGCAAGATCTTGGCCAACAACCTCCTTCCCTCAGTAAAAGCATTGAAGATGGGTCGTGGCTGGGTCTTCCAGCATGACAACGACCTGAAACACACAGGCAGGGCAACTAAGGAGTGGCTCCGTAAGAAGCATCTCAAGGTCCTGGAGTGGCCTAGCCAGTCTCCAGACCTGAACCCAATAGAAAATCTTTGGAGGGAGCTGAAAGTCCGTACTGCCCAGCGACAGCCCCGAAACCTGAAGGATCTGGAGAAGGTCTGTATGGAGGAGCGGGCCAAAATCCCTGCTGCAGTGTGTGCAAACATGGTCAAGAATGACAGGAAACGTATTCTCTCTAATTGCAAATAAAGGTTTCGGTACCAAATATTAAGTTCTGCTTTTCTGATGTATCAAATACGTATGTCATGCAATAAAATATAAATTAATTACTTAATCATACAATGTGATTTTCTGGATTTTTGTTTTAGATTCCGTCTCTCACAGTTGAAGTGTACCTATGATAAAAATCAGACCTCTACATGCTTCGTAAGTAGGAAAATCTGCTAAATCGGCAGTGTATCAAATACTTGTTCTCCCCGATGTGTGTGTGTTATATATATATATATAGTGCCGGTCTGGTTTGCATAATATAAGGAATTTTAAATGATTTACACTTTTAATACTTAAGCATATTTAAAACAATACTTTTACTTGAGTCATTTTCTATGAAGGCATCTTTACTTTGACCACTGTACTTTTTCCCACCACTGCGGATGCAAAGGTCCTGGGCTGGCGTAGTTACGTGGTCTGCAATTGTGAGGCCGGTTGGACTTACTGTTAAATTCTCTAAAAACAACATTTCTCCTATGGTCGAGAAACTAACATTAAATTCTCTGGCAACAGCTCTGGTGGACATTCATACAGTGAGCATGACAATTGCACATGTGACAAAACTGCAAGTTTTAGAGTGGCCTTTTGTCCCCCAGTACAAGATGCACCTGTGTAATGATCATGCTGTTTAATTAGCTTCTTGATATGCCACACCTGTCAGGTGGATGGATTATCTTGCCAAAGTAATTAATGTTCACTGGCATGGATGTAAATACATTTCTACACAACATTTGAGAGAAATTAGCTTTGTGTGTATGGAAAAAAATCAGGGATATTTTACTTCAGCTCATTAAAAAACAAACCAACACTTGAAATGTTGTGTCTATATTTTTGTTCAGAATAAATAGTGACAAATATTTTGAAACAATCAGTGTTGGTGTTCTTCTCTCAAGTGTTAATGGAATTTAAAAAAAATAACTATCTTAGAATGCAGTTGTAATTCTTTATTATTTTGTCCTCAGGGTCAGAAATATATCTGGATTTGGGACAGTTTGCAATTTTCAGAAATAGTCAATATCCTGATGTGAAGGATTTCCCTAGGCCACCACACATTTGAGAAGAAAGGTGGAGGGAGGAGAACGGAACATGCTTGGTGTATCTAAGTTCAGGGAAAACTGGAAGTGAACCTTACCTTAGGCCACTCAACATTTGTGTATTGAAACAGAGATAATGGAGTTGGCTGGCTAGTCATCTTAACCATCTTTGGTTCTGCATGCTGAGTTCATCTGTATAAACGTGCATATTAGTGTGTGACGGTAGAGACTGTGGGTGGACTCACCTTCTCTTCAGAGCACTGGTACATCTCTAAGCCCTCCTCTACAGCACTGGGCTCAAATCCCCGCTCACAAAGACGCGTATGAGTAAACAGGTACTCCAGCACCTGGGTCACAGGATGACAGACATTGTTGATCTTTTGGTGATGGCTTCGTGTGCAAGTCCAGACTGTCTATTTGCTAGGTGGTTTTACAAGCTGAGAGCAAGATAATTATGACTGCAAATATGATGACCAAATTCTTGGAGGTGAATCTATGAAATAGCTAATGTTGGCATTTAATAGAAATACATGAATATTCATTGTTGATTAGAGGGATAGCTAAATTCACATGATAAAATATTGTACTTGCGTGATGCTTGAGGACACTTTCATTTTGGAAGCTAGCTGTCAAACATATCAACTACCACTGTGTCATTCCATTGTTAGCTAATGTTTATTCAAATGTGTTTTTGTAACCTTTATTTAACTAGGCAAGTCAGTTAAGAACAAATTCTTATTTACAATGATGGCCTGCCCCAGCCCAACCTGGATGACGATGGGCCAATTGTGCGATGCCCTATGGGACACCCAATCACAGCCAGATGTGATACAGCCTGGATTCGCGTCTTGCACTGAGATGCAGTGCCTTAGACCACTGCACCACTCTGGAGTTAACTAGCCCCTAACGAGTGTCTCCTACAGTACTACTGTAATCAATCACTGCAATGCCATCATAGTGTTGAGGCATCAAACAAAGGTGATGGATGGTGTGTTTTGAGACCAAAGAAAACACTGCGTAAATGCAATTCATTTATTCACAAAAACCATCCTCAACTTGTTGCCTGGTGGACTTTTTTGTGAAGACAGACAATCACATAACGTAGACACCTGATGACTTCACAGTCAACCATGACACAGAAAATTCTCTGGGCGCAATGGGCAGTGAGTGAATGACAGCACAGAATCAAATAGAACATTTCTTTGTAACAGATCTGTGTAAAGAAAATGGGCCTAGCGTGCTGTGATCGGGAGGGAGAGCGGAGGGGCGTACCTGCTCCACATTCTTGCCTCGCCTCTGCATGGCCCGCAGGACCCCCTCGTAGGAGTACCCCATGGACACGATGGTCTCCACACATTGCAGCCCACTGGGAGACAGGTTGAGCAGTGCCGCGCCGCGCGGGAGAGGACCTGCATTTATCTTTGCAGAGAGAGTTTTTATAGCATCACATCTGTATAAGAGTCCAAAAAAAAGCATCTTCATCTGGTCCACAAAACCTCTAAGATTTTCAGAAGTTTGAAATAATTAAGCAATACATTTAGTCATTGAAACGAAGCAAAGCCCACTTCACCTTCTTTGTGTAAGCTTACCTGCTTTGGTGCCCCATTTTGAGTGTGCCTGGGTAGCTCCTCTGTCTTCTGCTGGGGTGCCGGTGGGCTGCCGGTGGATAGGCTAGGTGGTACAGGGGCTGGAGAGTAGGAGTCAAATAACAAGTCCCCTTGGTCCGACAGCTTGGGGAAGGTCAGCGAGCGGATGTTGCAGGGCCGGTCTGGGTCCATTGTCCGTCCCTGGGCCAGACTCCCAGCTCTGTCCATGTCCAGTTGCGCCACCAGCCCGTTGAGGGAAAAGGCAGTTTTTGCCGGAAGGCTGGTGGCGGAGAGTTGGGGTGGAGGCGTGCTGCCTCGCGATGCCAGCTCGGGCTGGGGTTCCCCAGGTGGGGATACAGACTGCTGCTGGGGCTGTGGCTGGCTCTGGAGGATGTTGCGCAGCTCCTCTCTATCGTCCAGCGTTTTCAGCTCCAGCTTGTCGAAGGGGTCCTCCTCGCGCTCAAAGTCAGCCAGGTTAAGGTACTGGGGCTCCGGGATGCTGGGAGTGGTCTGCCTGGCGGGCGCGGGCAGCGGGGTGAGGATGGCGTTGTGGCGCAGTGCAGCCATCAGCGGATTCAATGCGGGCGGGAGAGCATCCTGCTCCTCGGCGGGGCGAGGCCTCTTGCCCCCGCCGGCCAATCCCCCATCAGGGTCTTGTGCGGGGGGTGAGTGCTCCCTGCTCTCCAACTCCACCCTGGCCAACTCTGCAGCTCGGGCCTCCGCCGCCCTGGCTTCGGCCAGCTCCGCCCCCCAGCGCACACTCCTCCTCTCCAGGGAGAAGTCATACTGCAGTGCCCAAAGACAGACAACCAGCATGACTAGTTAGAGCGGCGCAGCAGACAAAGGACTAAAGGAATGGAGACTAATCAACCCAGGTGAATCTGGTTGAGTCATGAGATCTTATTTTCAACATTTACAGAGGTGCCCCCCTAATTAAAAAAAAATATTTATTTATATATTTATATATATATATATTTTTTTTACCTTTATTTAACCAGGCAAGTCAGTTAAGAACAAATTCTTATTTTCAATGACGGCCTGGGAACAGTGGGTTAACTGCCTGTTCAGGGGCAGAACGACAGATTTGTACCTTGTCAGCTCAGGGGTTTGACTTCGCAACCTTCCGGTTACTAGTCCAACGCTCTAACCACTAGGCTACCCTGCCGCCTAATACAGATTATTACAGGGAAGCTATAAAAATGACCAAGCACCCCATCATTGAAACGCTTGATGCAACAGTGACATAAATCAGAAGGCTTACCTGCAGGTCTGCAAGCACAGAGAGACAGTCGGGCAGGCAGAAGCCAACAGGAAGACCCACTTTGGCAGGGCAGCGGAACTTATCGTTGATTTTAAATGGAACGTCATCAAGGTAGCTGATGGGTCCTGAAAAAACAGGATGAATGAATGGCCTAAATGAAAAATGACACCATGATGCAAATGCAGGAATATTTTAAAACAAAATGAGCAGATGGAGAACAGAGGAAGAGGCCGAAAGACACACACTCACCATTGTGGTTATCAGACTTCCTCGCAGCCATTTAGAGTCTGTAAAACACAAAGGGCTCTTGAATGAACGAGAGATGCCTTAGAGGAAGCAGTGAGGGTGTTTTCACACAGTCCTATTTAAAGTGAACTCTGGGGTAAAAACAAAGAGCAAAAGAAGTCAGTTCTCTTTGTATTCACACTGCCCTTGCCTTTGAATGAGGACTCAACTCTTTTGCCAGTTCACTTCAACTATTTTGTGGTCCTCTTTGCATTCACATTGCTATGTTAAGAAAGGAACTAATATCTCTTTCCAACATGCCTCTGGGTTTTTACAATGTGTAGAACAAGCCATTCAATCAGAAAGCGTTATTGGACAGCTAGCTATACATTTTGTACGCTAATACATTGACAGCATTTAGTTAAAATATGAGACAGAATTGCAATCAGAAGATGCTATTAATATTTGCATTTGATTGGTAACAGAAGTGTTAAAACACAAGACAAAACATCAACACCAGATTCACCATTATGCAGAGCATTTGGAAGTACAGACCCCTTGACTTTATTTAGAATTTTTTAGACATTGTTACATTTCAGCTTTATTCTAAAATGTTTTATTTTTATAATCCCCTCAATCTACACACAATACCCCATAATGACAAAGCAAAAACAGATTATACAGTACCGTTCAAAAGTTTGTGGTTACTTAGAAATGTCCTTGTTTTTGAAGAAAAGCATGTTTGTATTGTGTGTGACTAGTGTGCATTGTGTATGTGTCCATTATGTGTGCAGAGTCAAAAAGGAGTCGATGCAGACAGTAGAATGTAACTACCTGGACTATCTATACACACAAAACTATGTGGACACTTATTCAAATGAGTGGATTCTGATATTTCAACTGTGGCTGACGAGTATATAAAAATGTGGCACACAGCCATGCAATCTCCATAGAAAAACATGGACAGTAGAATGGCCTTACTGAAGAGCTCAGTGACTTTCAATGTGGTGCAGTCTTAGGATGCCACCTTTCCAACAAGTCTGACAAATTTCTGCCCTGCTAAAGCTGCCCCTGTCAACTAAGTGCTGTTATTGTGAAATGGAAACAAGCTCACAGAACAGGAGCAACAACACCTCAGCGTGAAGTGGTAGGCCACACAAGCTCACAGAACGGGATAGCCAAGTGCTGTAGCATGCAAAAATCATCAGTCCTCGTTGCAACACTCACTACCGAGTTCCAACCTGCCTCTGGAAGCAATGTCAGCACAAGAACAGTTCATCGGGAGCTTCAAAAATTGGGTGTCTATGGCTGAGCAGCCACACACAAGCCTAAGAGTACCATGAACAATGCCAAGCATTGGCTGGAGTGGTGTAAAGCTCGCCACAATTATATTCTGGAGCAGAGAAAACGCGTTCTTGGGAGTGATGAATCACGCTTCACCATCCGATCTGATGCCAGGAGAATGCTACCAGTCCCAATGCCGTGTCAACTGTAAAGTTTGGTGGATGAGGAATAATGGTCTGGTGCTGTTTTTCATGGTTCGGGCTAGACCCCTTAGTACCAGTGAAGGGAAATCTTAATGCTACAGCATACAATGACATTCTAGCCACAAAGTTGGAAGCACAGAATTGTCAACAGTTTGGGGAAGGCCCTTTCCTGTTTCAGAATGACAATGCCCCTGTGCAAAAAGTGAGTTCCACACAGAAATGGTTTGTCGAGATCGGTGTGGAAGAACATGATTAGCCTGCACAAAGCCCTGACCTCAACCCTATCAAACACCTTTGGGATGAATTGGAACGCTGACTGCGAGCCAGACCTAATTTCCCAACATCAGTTACCGACCTCACTAATACTCGTGGCTGAATGGAAGCAAGTCCCCGTAGCAATGTTCCAACATCTAGTAGAAAGCCTTAGGCTGTTATAGCAGCAAAGGGGAGGACCAACTCCACGTTAATGCCCATGATTTTGGAATGAGATGTTCGACAATCACGTGTCCACATACATTTGGTCATGTAACATATTTGGCTAATAATTTAGCAGTCTTATGACTTGGGGGGTAGAAGCTGTTCAGGAGCCTTTTGGTCCAGTACTTAGCGCTCCAGTACCATTTGCCTTGTGGTAGCAGAGAGAACAGTCTATCATATTATGGGTATGCATGTAATCATTATGGACTGGGGAATTGTTCATGATAAAAATAAAAAAACGGAATGAAGCTAAGCACAGGCAAAATCCTAGTGGAAACCGGGATCAGTCTGCTTTCCACTAGACACTGATATGAATTCACCTTTCAGCAGGACAACCTAAAACACAAGGCCAAATCTACATGAGTTGCTTTCCAAGACAGTGAATGTTCGAGTGGCCTAGTTACCTGGGGTGGCAGGTAGCCTAGTGGTTAGAGCGTTGGGCCAGCTCGAATCCCTGAGCTGACAAGGTAAAGAAATCTGTTGTTCTGCCCCTGAACAAAGCAGTTAACCCGGGTGTTAACAAGGCAGTTAAACCACTGTTCCCTGGTAGGCCATCATTGTAAATAAGAATTTGTTCTTGGTTAAATTTATTTATTTTTAAAAGTTAGCTCATATTAATCTGCTTGAAAATCTGAAAATGATTGTCTAGCAATGATCAACATCAAATTTGTCAGACCTTGTAGAATTTAAAAAATAATCAAAATAAAATTGGCCAATGTTGCACAATCAAGATGCGGGAAGCTCTTTGCGACTTACCCAGAAAGACCCACAGCTGTAATCACTGCGAAAGGTCATTCTAACACTCACAGGTTTGGACACTTACCTAATACAATTTTTTTTTCAATAGATGTTATACAAATATTAATATTTCTTCCACTGACAGAGAAGTGTGTAGATTGATGAAAAAGAATAACAATACATTAATACCAATTTGTAACAAAGAAATGTGGAAAAAGTCAAGGTGTGTGAATACTTTCTGAAGGCACTGTAAATGTAAATATTTAGCCCAATTTCCTCATACCCCAGGAAAAATCCACTCTGTACTAGTACCCCATATATGTATTTTTACTTATTTAAACTAGGCAAGTCAATTAAGAACAAATTCTAATTTACAATGACGGAATACCCCAGCCAAACCCTCCCCTAACCCAGACAATGCTTGCCCAATTGTGCGCCGCTCTATGGGACTCCCGGTACCGGCCAGTGGTAATACAGCCCGGGATCGAACCCGGGTGTGTAGTGACGCCTCTAGCACTGTGGTGCCTTAGACCACTGCACCACTCAGTGCCCTAAAATGACTCAATTAAAAGTTTAAGTCACCCGGTAAAATTCTACTTGAGTAAGTCTAAAAGCAGCTGGTTTAAAACATACAATGGTGGGAAAAGTACTATGTAAAAGGTACACAAATTCCTTATATTAAGAAAACCAGACTGCACACATTTTTAAAACACTGTTTACTTATATGTAAGACGGCCCCCCCAGAAGCAGATCATACTTCGGGATCACAACACTTTTTAGGCAAGTAGTCTGAGATCCCTAAAGATTGGAAAGCTGCCGCGGTCATCCCCCTCTTCGATGGGGGTGACACTCTAGACCCAAACGGTTATAAACCTATATCCATCCTGCCCTAACTTTCTAAAGTCTTCGAAAGCCAAGTTAATGAACAGATCACTGCCCATTTCGAATCCCACCGCACCTTCTCTGCTATGCAATCCGGTTTTCGAGCTGGTGCACCTCAGACACGCTCAAGGTACTAAACGATATCATAATCGCCATCGATAAAAGACAGTACTGTGCAGCTGTCTTCATCGACCTGGCCAAGGCTTTCAACTCTGTTAATCACCGTATTCTTATCAGCAGACTCAACAGCCTTGTTTTCTCTAATGACAGCCTCGCCTGGTTCACCAACTACTTCTCAGAGTTCAGTGTGTCAAATCGGAGGGCCTGTTGTCCAGACCTCTGGCAGTCTCTATAGGGAGGTACCACAGGGTTCCATTTTTGGGCCGACTCGTTTCTCTGTATATATATCAAAGATGTCGCTCTTGCTGCGGGTGATTCCCTGATCCACCTCTACGCAGACGACACCCTTCTGTATACTTCTGGCCCTTCCCTGGACACTAGAGTTAACAAACCTCTAAACGAGCTTCAATGACACACAACTCTCCTTCTGTGGCCTCCAACTGCTCTTAAACGCTAGTAAAACCAAATGCATGCTCTTCAACCATTTGCTGCCTGCATCTGCCCGCCCGACCAGCATCACTACTCTGGACGGTTCTGACTGAATATGTGGACAACTACAAATACCTAGGTGTTTGGCTAGACTAAACTCTCCTTCCAGACTCATATTAAACATCTCCAATCCAAAATCAAATCAGCTTTCTATTTTGCAACAAAGCCTCCTTCACTCACGCCACCAAACATACCCTCGTAAAACTGACTATCCTACCGATCCTCGACTTCAGCTATGTCATTTACAAAATAGCTTCCAAACTGGATGCAGTCTATCACAGGGCCATCAATTTCGTCACCAAAGCCCCATATACCACCCACCACTGCGACCTGTATATGCTCTCGTCGGCTGGCCCTCGCTACATATTCGTCGCCAGACCCACTGGCTCCAGGTCATTGATAAGTCTATGCTAAGTAAAGCGCCGCCTTAGCTCACTGGTCAGATAACACCCACCCGTAACATGAGCTCCAGCATGTATATCTCACTGGTCATCCCCAAAGCAAAAACCTAATTTGGCCACCTTTCCTTCCAGTTCTCTGCTGCCAATGACGGTAACGAATTGCAAAAATCGCTGAAGCTGGAGACTTATATTTCCCTCACTAACTCTAAACATCAGCTATCTGAGCAGCTCACCGATCGCTGCAGCTGTACATAGCCCATCTGTAAATAGTCCATCCAATCTACCTGCCTCCTCCCCATATTGTTTTTATTTACTTTTCTGCTCTTTTGCACACCAGTATTTATACATGCTCATCTATCACTCCAGTGTTCATTTGCTAAATTGTAATTACTTCGCTACTATGGCCTATTCATTGCCTTACCTCCTCACGCCATTTGCACACACTTGTATATAGACTTTTTCCCCCCGATTGTGATATTGACTGTAAACTTGTTAATTTCATGTGTAACTCTGATGTTGTTTGTGTCGCAATGCTTTACTTTATCTTGACCAGGTCGCACTTGTAAATGTAAATAAAGGTTAAATAAAAAATACATTTAAAAAGTAATGGGTGGACTTATTAGCGTACCATGGAGCAAAATATAGCTCGATCAGTCAGAATGTCGATGCAGTGACAGTCGATGCAATGGCCACCCGTCCGTAGCAACATATTTTAGTGCACTTTACTCAAACCATAATCAACAAAAACACGTGACATTTTCAAGCAGCTATAGCTAGCCAACTGTAATCTCATCTTGGAAACATTGAACGAGTCATACTTTACTGACTGTAGACTGCTAGCTGGGTTGTCTCAGCTTGTGACCATCTACATAGTTAGCTGGTATTTTGAGTGATTTATCCTTGGAAAACAATTGGCGAGTAACTGTTAGATTAAGATAATTCAGGAGGAGAAAGATAGCAGACTAACATAGCATAGGACGGTAATTTAGTCAGCTTAACGTTAATACGTTAGCTACAAATGAGCTAACTAACTTTTTCATGACCAGCTAACGTTAGCTTGATAGCTGACACAAAATAACTCACAAGTTAACTCAAAGTCTGGAACATAGCTAGCTAGCTAGGAAGACAATCAGAAATAAAGAATATCCGATGTGGACATTTTAGATAACGTTAGCTAGCTAATGTTAGTTTGGTGGCCTGCTGGCTAGTTCACTCCCTCTCCGCCACCGCCCCTGAAAGAAATAGAGATAACATCTTCCATTAACCCCCTTACCCGTATTATCTGCTCCGTCTTGCTTCTCCAAAAACGTACGTACACCTCAAATCAAAGACACCTTCTTCAAACGTTATGTTAAAATGAATGTTATTGGAATCGAAATCTCTTTCATGCTTCATAGTGGAACGCCATCTTGATTCGCCTTCCTTCCTATGGTTCCTGTTTGAAGTCACGTTTTCACTTGATGACGACACAAGTGTAGATAAATAAACATACAGGGTGCAATGTAATTTTATTCACAGCATTCTCTCATCACATTGAATTGCACATAATAGTTTGTTGTGTACGTTTTTGTAATATTTTTATTCATAAAAAATGGAAAATTATACACTTTTGGACACAACCATAACAGAAATTGGACAACTAAATGTAATTTCTCTCAGAAAACACAAAATGTAATTTAAAAAACATAAAACAATTACATAAAACAATGGCACATGCCAGTGCAATGTATTGTATTTTTTTGTCTATCATCCTTTGGCAACACTGAAGAGATGTTCCCAGACATTTTCTTTATAAGATTTTTGTCACCCTACTCTGGATTCATTCATTATTTAATCCCCTCGAATATTGTCTGAACTGAATAGGGATCAGGAGATCATGATGGCTAGTCAATCAAGTTTTTACATGGAAACATGGTTAGTGTTCCCTTGAGAACCATAACCATGCCAATGTCGTTGAGTTTATTGATAATTTTCATAAAATAGTGACGAGCTTGGTGTCCAATGTTGGTATGATATTGCCCAAAAGCTTATCACCATGAGATACATCAGCATTATGCATGAAGACCTTTCAGAACAAAATAGCACTAAAGCTTCATCTGCTCACGGCTACAAATCTCTTTAAAGCCACAATCCTAAGGTTTGGTTTGGTATAAAGTTAAGGGATGGTGCTGGGGAAATGTAACCACTCTCAAATCCAAACCCAGGTCCATGTGACTGTTAGTCCCACACCTTATGCATTACATAAATAGGTCCAGGTAAGGTGTTGTACCAAGGTCACTAATCAACACCCTTCATTCTAAAAACATGTCCCCACACCAATATAACGAATTCGGGGGGTAGCCCAACTCAATCCTGAGTCTCTTGACGAGATGGCTGGGTGTTAGTCTATGTTCCCTACAATATGATATGCTAATTGAAATGACAATTGAACAGCAGGTAATATCCCAGATTGTGCCTTGAATGAAACTAAGATCAGCCACACACTTATATTCCTTCCAATCATTGCATCCAATCCAATGCATTGATCAAGGATAACATCAGAACTGACATTATCAAATCAATAGTGATGTCATCATCATCAACAGTCAAATGCAAGTGTACTGTACCACAGTAGCCTTTATGATGCAAAGATCCAGTTTAGGAAAATGCCTCAATACCTAATGATTGAGAGATCTAGATTATCATCATTTTGGATTGTCTATCCTTCCCATTAATTTGTGTAGCATGCTTTAGAGCCATATACAGTGCACTCGTGAAGTATTCAGAACCCTTGACTTTTTCCATATTGTTACGTTACAGCCTTATTCTAAAATGTATTACATGCTTTTTTTCCCCTCACCAATCTACACACAATACCATATAAAGACAAAGCAAAAACAGTTTTTGAGAAATGTTTGCAAAATTATAAAAAATGTAAAATGCAAATTTCACATTCACATAGGTATTCAGGCCCTTTAATCAGTACTTTGTTGAAGCACGTTTGGCAGTGATTACAGCCTCGAGTCTTCTTGGGTATGACGCTACATGCTTCTCACACCTGTATTTGGGGAGTTTCTCCCATTCTTCTCTGCAGATCCTCTCAAGCTCTTTCAGGTTGGATGGAGAGCTTTGCTGCACAGCTATTTTCAGGTCTCTCCAGATATGTTTGATCGGGTTCAAGTCCGGACTCTGGCTGGGCCACTCAAAGACATTCAGAGACTTGATCCAAATACACTCCAACGTTGTCTTGGCTGGAGCAGGTTTTCATCAAGGATCTCTCTGTACTTTGCTCCGTTCATCTTTCCCTCGATCGTGACTAGTCTCCCTGCTGCTGAAAAACATCCCCACTGCATGATGCTGCCACCACCATGATTCACTGTAGTAGTCATGCCAGGTTTCAGACGTGACGCTGAACCAATCCTGGTTTCATCAGACCAGAGAATCTTGTTCCTCATGGTCTGAGAGTCATGAGGTGCCTTTTGGCAAACTCCAAGCGGGATGTCATGTGACTTTTACTGAGGAGTGGCTTCCATCTGGCCATTCTACCATAAAGGTCTGATTGGTGGAGTGCTGCCGAGATGGTTGTCCTTCTGGAAGGTTCTCCTCTCTACAGTGGAATATCTGGTGCTCTGTCAGAGTGACCATCGGGTTCTTGGTCACCTCCCTGACCAAGGCCCTTCTCCCCCAATTGCTCAGATTGGTGGGGTAGCCAGCTCTAGGAAGAGTCTAGGTGGTTCCAAACTTCTTCCATTTAAGAATGATGGAGGCAATTGTGTTCTTGGGGACCTTCAATGCTGCAGATATTTTTTGGCACCCTTTCCCAGATCTGTGCCTCGACACAATCCTGTCTCGGAGCTCTACAGACAATCCCTTCGACATCATGGTTTGGTTTTTTCTTTGACATTTACTGTCAACTGTGGGACCTTATATAAGCAGGTCTGTGCCTTTCCAAATCATGTCCAATCAATTGAATTTACGACAGGTGGACCCCAATGATGTTGTAGAAACATTTCAAGGATGATCAATGGAAAAAAGGATGCACCTGAGCTCAATTTAGAGTCTCATAGCGAAGGATCTAAATACTTATGTAAAACTTTTTTTTAAATGTTTTCATTTTGTTATTATGTGGTATTGTTTGTAGATTGATGAGGATTTTTTAAAAAAAATTAGAATAAGGCTGTAAAATAACAAAATGTGGAAATAGTGAAGGGGTCTGAATACTTTACGAATGTACTTCAGAAAGTGTTCACACCTCTACTTTTTTCACATTTTGTTGTGTTACAGCTTGAATTTGAAATAGATTAAATGTTGTTTTTTTTGGCCTACACACCCCATTGTATCAAAGTTGATATATGTTTTTTAATTCATTAATTAAACATGAAAAGCTGAAATGTCTTGAGTCAATAAGTATTCAAACCCTTTGTTATGGTGAGCCTAAATATGATCAGGAGTAAAAAGGTGATTAACAAGTCACATAATAAGTTGCATAATAAGTTGCATGGACTCACTCCGTGTGCATTTATGGTGTTTAACATGATTTTTAAATGATGCCCCCATTCTCATCGATGTGTCTGTGGTTGCATCACTACCATCACTGCCTGGTATGGCAACTGCTTGGCCTCCGACTGTAAGGCACTACAGAGGGTAGTGCGTCCGACCCAGTACATCACCGGGGCCAAGCTTCCTGCCATCCAGGACCTGTATACCAGGCGGTGTCAGAGGAAGGCCCTAAAAATCATCAAAGACTGTTCTCTCTGCTACCGCACGGCAAGCGGTACCGGAGCGCCAATACTCTCTGTTTATTATCTATGCATAGTCACTTTAACTCTACTTATATGTACATATTACCTCAATCACCTCAACTAACCTGTGCCACCACACACTGACTATGTACCGGTACCCCCTGTACTGTTATTTTACTACTGCTCTTTAAATAAATCTTTATTTTTTTATTCAAGATGTATTTTTCTTGCATTGTTGGTTAATGGCTTGTAAGTAAGCATTTCACTGTAAGGTCTACTACACCTGTTGTATTTGGCGCATGTGACAAATAACATTTGATTTGATTTGTAAAAAAACACTATTATCTGTAAGGTCCCTCAGTCGAGCTGTGAATTTCAAACACAAACTCAACCACAAACACCAGTAAGGTTTTCCAATGCCTCGTAAAGAAGGGCACCTATTGCTAGATGGGTAAAAAAAGAACAATAAAGCAGACATTGAATATCCCTTTGCGCATAGTGAAGTTATTAATTACACTTTGGATGGTGTATCAATACACCCAGTCACTACAAAGATACATGTGTCCTTCCTAACTCAGTTGACGGCGACGATTTCATCATAAGACCAATGGTGACTAAAACTGATACACACTTTAATGGCTGTGATAGGGGAAAACTGAGGATGGATGAACAACATTGTAGTTACTCCACAATACCAACCTAATTGACAGAGTGAAAAGAAGGAAGCTTGTACATAATACGAATATTTCAAAACATGCATCCTGATTGAAACAAGGCACTGAAGTAATATTGCAAAAATTGTCGCAAAGCAATTAACTTTTTGTCCTGAATACAAAGTGTTATGTTTGGGGCAAATCCAATCCAACACATTACTGAGTACCACTCTCCATATTTTCAAGCATAGCGGTGGCTGCATCATGTTATGGGTATGCTTGTAATCGTTAAGGCCTGAGGAATTGTTCAGGATAAAAAATAAACAGAAGGGAGCTAAGCACAGGCAAAATCCTGGAGGAAAACCTGGTTCAGTCTGCTTTCCACCAGACACTGGGAGATAAAAACTTTTCAGCAGGACAATAACCTAAAACAAAAGGCCAAATCTTCACTGGAGTTGCCTACCAAAAAGAAAGTGAATGTTCCTGAGTGGCCAAGATTTGACTTAAATCTACTTGAAAATCTATGGGAAGACCTGAAAATGCTTGTCTAGCAATGATCAACAACCAATTTGACAGAGCTTGAAGAATATTGAAAATAACAAAGGAAATGTTGCACAATCCAAATGTGGAAAGCTCTTACAGACTCAGAAAGACTGACAGATGTAATTGCTGCCTAAAGGTGCTTCTACAAAGTATTGACTCAGGGACGTGAATACTTATGTAAATTCAATATTTCTGTATTTAATTTTTCCATAAATTTGCAAACATTTCTAAAAACATGTTTTCAAATCAAATCAAATCAAATCCAATTGTATTTGTCACATACACATGGTTAGCAGATGTTAATGCGAGTGTAGCGAAATGCTTGTGCTTCTAGTTCCGACAATGCAGTAATAACCAACAAGTAATCTAACTAACAATTCCAAAACTACTGTCTTATACACACAAGTGTAATGGGATAAAGAATATGTACATAAAGATATATGAATGAGTGATGGTACAGAGCGGCATAGGCAAGATACAGCAGATGGTATCGAGTACAGTATATACATATGAGATGAGTATGTAAACAAAGTGGCATAGTTAAAGTGGCTAGTGATACATGTATTACATAAAGATGCAGTAGATGATATAGAGTACAGTATATACGTACATACATACATACATACATACATACATACATACATACATACATACATACATACATACATACATACATACATATGAGATTAATAATGTAGGGTATGTAAACATTATATTAGGTAGCATTGTTTAAAGTGGCTAGTGATATATTTTACATAATTTCCCATCAATTCCCATTATTAAAGTGGCTGGAGTTGAGTCAATGTGTTGGCAGCAGCCACTCAATGTTAGTGGTGGCTGTTTAACAGTCTGATGGCCTTGAGATAGAAGCTGTTTTTCAGTCTCTCGGTCCCAGCTTTGATGCACCTGTACTGACCTCGCCTTCTGGATGATAGCGGGGTGAACAGGCAGTGGCTCGGATGGTTGTTGTCCTTGATGATCTTTATGACCTTCCTGTAACATCGGGTGGTGTAGGTGTCCTGGAGGGCAGGTAGTTTGCCCCCGGTGATGCGTTGTGCAGACCTCACTACCCTCTGGAGAGCCTTACTTACGGTTGTGGGCGGAGCAGTTGCCGTACCAGGCGGTGATACAGCCTGCCAGGATGCTCTCGATTGTGCATCTGTAGAAGTTTGTGAATGCTTTTGGTGACAAGCCGAATTTCTTCAGCCTCCTGAGGTTGAAGAGGCGCTGCTGCGCCTTCTTCACGATGCTGTCTGTGTGAGTGGACCAATTCAGTTTGTCTGTGATGTGTATGCCGAGGAACTTAAAACTTGCTACCCCCTCCACTACCGTTCCATCAATGTGGATAGGGGGGTGTTCCCTCTGCTGTTTCCTGAAGTCCACAATCATGTTATTATGGGTTATTGTGTGTAGATGGGTGAGGGGAAAAAACTATTTAATCAATTTTGAATTCAGGCTGTAACAATAAAATGTGTAATGAGTCACGGGGTATGAATACTTTCTGAAGGGTCGAGCATGCACCATCTCTTGGATTCGATAATGCTCTCTCCGGCACACCAAAAATAATCACACACGCACCTCTCATTGGTGACAAGACTAGCGTAAGCATTCTAACATGTTCTAGAGTGACTAACTTGTTTTTGCTTTAATGGTATTAGTTTGACAATGAGTAGGCTTACACAGACCAATTATCATTGAGGGTTATATACCCTAGATCAGGGTTTCCCAAACTTGGTCCTGGAGCCCCCTGGGTGCAAGTTTGGGTGTTGGCCCAGGCACTACACAGCTGATTTAAATAATCAAAGCTTGATGATGAGTTGGTTATTTGAATCAGCTGTGTAGTGCTAAGGCAAAAAACAAAACGTACACCCAGTAGAGGCCCCAGGACCAAGTGTGGGTAACCATGCCCTCGATTAGAATCTGTGCATGGGTTCCAATTCACCATATTTTGATGTCACTATTGACAGTCCATAGTCTCAACTCTATCTGTAAATTATACATACAACAAGTATAGGCCTAAACTACGTTAAATTATGTAAACTGTCATTGCATTACAAAACCTATCAGACAATAAAAAAATTGCACATCTGAGAGGACCGCGCATGTCGGACGTGAGTCTATCTACGCAAGTACGTAGTGGAGAGACAGACACGCGCAATGAAAGCCGGAAGCATCGATAGGATGAAAATAGAAATCGATCAAATTCAGTGTAGTTCCTAAGTGCAAAGCTTCGACGGACTGCCTTTTCCACGAAAAGTTAGCTCGATAAATTACAGACCTCTTGACGTGGCGGTGGAGGAAATGTTGTGGAGAGAGAAGGCCGTTTATTTTTTCAAGTTACTTGGTGGGGGTTGAGCTGACGTGTGGAGAAGTTCGAGCTGCCAGAAAAGAGCAGATAAACAAACAAGCAGGGAGTCAGCTGAGCGCCTGCCTGTCCAAACCGGGGCTAACGTTAACCAGGCGAGACTGGGTAAATGTCAGCGAGATCAAATCGTCGCTAGAGTTTTTGACCCAATAATGGCTAAAATAGTGTTCTAACGTTGGTGTTTACCCACACGCCAAGTTCAAAGAGTGGCACAAAGAAGAAAAATACCACGCGAGGACAACATTATTTCACTGTGTTCCTGTCGCCTAGCTTGATAGAACGAACACTGTCAACAACTTGATATGTACCATTGATTTGACTGTGCTTGCTTCAGCAGTTAGCAACAAAAGAAACGTATTGCTTTATCCCATTGAAACGGTACAATATAGTACAAACGCTGAGTGGATAGAGGTAATTCGTGTGTCATTAACTTGAATCCGTATGAGTTGTCAAAGGCCTAATCGTTGCAGTCAACGCCAGGCTTTGCTACACGAATACAGACCGAGCTTGTCCTGCTTTGAGTTAGTAACTAATGATTACATATGATGTTGCCGTTTGCTAGTCTCGTCATTGCCCCCTCTGTACTCAAACGGCATGCAACTTTTCCTTAATAGCCATAACTCATAAATCTTTTCGAACTTAAACTATTGTTTGTTTATATTGCTCATTAGGTCCCGGAAGTTTCCAGCTTAACCCCCTCCCGTATATGCATGTATAATATTGTTACAGGCCTATGTATTTATTGTAGCCAACAAGGCCCAGTTATTGTGCCGCGTTGATTTGCTTGCCTGAACTAGGAACATTTCTGACTTGCTAACTGGTTGAACGCAGCACGTGTATAACTAGAACCACTTAGCAAGTCTGACATTTACGAGTTTCCTAGTTCTGACTAACACGTGAACTTGGCATTGTTTGATTTGGTTGTGGCATTATTAAAACGTAATTCAATTAGCCAACCCACAAGGAGGAAATTCTGAAATTTGAGTGTTGTACACTTAAAGTTACCTGAACACCCCTTTCGCCTCTCTCCTTTCCCCTAATTTACCACTCTCCCTCTCTTTATGTGTCAGAAGTGGGATAGCCATGGCCCACCATTCGACGCCCAGCTCCCAGAAGGCCCTGATGATGGAACTCAAGTCCCTGCAGGATCAGCCGGTGGAGGGCTTCCGCATCGGCCTGGTGGAGGAGTCAGACCTTTACAACTGGGAGGTGGCCATCTTTGGCCCCCCTAACACACTGTATGAGGGAGGCTACTTTAAGGTGAGGCAACTGTGGAGGGATGGGGAGGGGAGGGGTCATTCATTCGATGCACAACGCATAGTTGTGTAGCATGTTTGTGCGTGTATGACGTGTTCAGGTGTTTCTCCCTCCTTTCTCACTCCCTGTCACTATTTCAGTCTTTCATTCTCCCACTCTCTCCTTTCCTATCCAGCTTCTCACCCCCTTCCTCCCTGGGCTCATCCTCACCCCCCCTACTCACCCGGCCTCTTTCCCCCTTGCAGTGTGATCGTTATGCTCCAGACTCCTATTTTTAGCTGTGGACGGATATAAATGGCATCTCAGCATAGAGGTAGAGAGAGAAGGGCATGATGAGGCTCTTCTCCTTTTTCCCTGTATAACTTATTCAGTGTGGCTAGTCCTCCACATTAGCATATCAGTTTGGTGTGTGAGTTCACATCCAGCCCAGGGCATGCAAACTCTTCCAAGAAGGCAAAACTGATTGCATTGACAGAGATGCAATGATCATTATAACATATTTTGTGAGTGATCTCATGGTCAGGTTGTATACTGGTTGTGTAAATGTTTTTTTGGCTACCACATATGTTTTCGTCTGGCTATCGGACCAGATAAACTGTCTTACAGATAACAAAAATATGCTTTTATATGATGCTTTCTCCACCATAAATCCAGTTAGAATGAGAATCATTAAATGTCATTATCACATTCCAACTTTTTCTGGATTTGTAGACTAGGTTTTCAGCTAGTGGTTGAGGCAGAGGTATGCCTATAACATGTAAGCTACTGTTTGCACCTGTTATAGGTTTAAAATATAGGTGCTGTAGAGGGAACTGATCCAAAAGGGGAGTGTAGTGAAGTGTCAAAGGTGAAGTTCACACTGACCTCAACATGTCTACACAGGGCATGTTTTGAAATGGTGCTAATGCTATCTGGAAGCAGAGCAGTGCTCCCCAAAGGGCTGGGGCTGCTGGACAGAATGTTCTCACACTTCTCTTTGGTTTAATTTTGATAGTGGATTCATTTATATAGTGGATTACACACAGTGGAGAGAGACAGTATATTTGTGTCAAATTGAATGGCTATGGTAGTGTGTCTAGATGGCACAGGCCTGGAATGGTGCACATATAACAAGCACTGTGTGTGATTGGATTTTGCTGAATTGGCACAATTCATATCGTGGGAGGTAGCGATAGAGAAGTACATTTAGTCACACGTGCATGCACATACTCCTGTACATGTACACATGCAGACACACACACATGGCATCCAATACACACTAAAATGACCTACAAACCAGGATCATTCTCATGCTGAATTGTATCTAACTGTAATTAGGGTTAAGGGTTATTTGGCTGTCAATTAAATGTTTGAAGCTGATGGCAATTTCTGTGTCTCTATCAGTCTCACATCAAGTTCCCCATTGACTACCCCTACTCTCCTCCGACCTTCCGTTTTTTAACAAAGATGTGGCATCCCAACATCTATGAGGTAAGAGTTAAGCCCAGTTAATGTATTCCCAATGTATATGAATTCAAACATATTTGAAGAGTTTTCTCCATCCAGAAGTTGACAGGTCGTGTTCCAACAGAACGGCGACGTGTGTATCTCCATCCTTCACCCTCCCGTCGACGACCCCCAGAGCGGGGAGCTCCCCTCAGAGAGGTGGAACCCCACTCAGAATGTCAGGTACCTCACCTAGCTCCAAACCTGGTTCAACATGTATAAATACTTGAGGTTTGCTTAATTTAGCTCAATGGAACAACTGAACCAATGGAATAGTCTTAAAAGTAAAAAGTCCCCCCCACCTTGCATGCGGGTCAAGCTATAAAACCAAAGTGTGTTTATCTATTTGAAATTATTTATTAGATGTATTTGATGTAGGTTGGTCACTTCATTGGTGCTCCCTGTGTATAGCTCCATTCTTGTGTTTTTGTGTTACTATTTTATTTTTAAACTCTGCATCATTGTGAAGGACTCGTAAGCAAGCATTTCACGCTAAATTCTACACCAGTTGTATTCGGCGCATGTGACAAATAATATTTGATTTGACTTTTACCAATTTTTAGCAGTTTTCCACAAAAAGACAATCAACATTTACAATATAAGTAGATACAAGTGACACTGGATTACATCGGCAGAAAGAGCCATTGACTTCACAACTTACTGGCTACTTGGGGGAGACAAATGCAATATGGTGTGTCATCATAACTGCTCAAATATGTGTCAAATGTTTAAAATGCAGAGCTTAGGAATAGACACAGTCCCTAACAGCAGTAAAAGTGTCAAAGACCACATTACCCTTCGTGGGACAATTCCTCAACCCCCGGGGCAGGTTGAAAGTTCTGAGTGTGTGTTAAAACCAACCACCCAGAGGAAGTTGCATCAAATGGAGCAACACTGGGGGATGGTCAGGTAACACTGCGGGATGGTGAGGTAACACTGCTCTCACAGAGGAAGTCAGGTCAGATAACTCACCTACTCAAGGAAAATGAAGGCCACATTACTTAGAAGGTAAGCTAAGGTAAATTGTGTACTTTAAGGTAATGTTCAGGTAATGGGTATGTTTTAGAGGACATAAAGTCATATTAGTGACGTGTGTGTGTGTACAGGACCATCTTGCTGAGTGTGATCTCTCTGCTGAATGAGCCCAACACCTTCTCCCCGGCCAACGTGGATGCCTCAGTTATGTTCCGCAAGTGGAGAGACAGCAAGGGCAAGGACAAGGAGTACGCAGAGATTATCAGGTAGGAAGAACATATGCACACAAACCCAACCATTGAGTACCTTTTTCACAACAAACAAGTTGGCTTACCCACACACTAGGGCTGACCTCATTTAGTCTACTGGTGGATTGTTTGGTCGATAGGCTGTTGGTCAACCAATATTTCATTTTCTTTCATGGTGCACAAGACGCCTGTCTCAGTGGATTAACCCATTGTGGAGGCTGTGGGGATGGCACAGTCCATCACTCTAAGACGTGATATGGAAATTGTATATGGCTATATTATGTAAAAATGTTGGTGAAACACTAATAAATCAAATATGATTTTATAACAAATGCCCTTTCTCTCGCGTTGGATACGGTCGCTGTCTGCTGTTCTGAAACATAATCTTCAGTTCCCTGTAGAATTGGAGCCTTTCCCTATGTTGCTACATGCATCATAACAAAGTTAACCATCATATTGTGATTGAGAACAATGCAGCGGAGGCAGCTGCCGCAGCAGGGACAAGACAGCCTTTTCCTCATCCTAATTGTCTAAGATAATTGAGGAGAGAAGAAGAAACCCCAACTTAATTAGGTCTATAATCAATAGCCTGGCTTTATAAATCATCCATATGTATGTCTAGATAAGTAAGACAGATCCTGCTTCTGTTGCCTGTTTGAGTGTTATTTATTTCATACATTTTTAAAAACCTTTATTTAACTAGGCAAGTCAGTTAAGTTCATTTAAGAACAAATTCTTAATTACAATGATGGGCACAGTGGGTTAACTGCCTTGTTCAGGGGCAGAACCACAGATTTTCACCTTGTCAGCTCGGGGATTCGAGCTTGCAACCTTTCGGTTACTAGTCCAACGCTCGAACCACTAGGCTACCTGCCGCCTCGTTTAGTAGCCTACTTATTCCGTGAGCACCAAGCCTCATGCAAAATATCACATAAAGCAATTTCACAGATTCTGCTGTTTTTAATCCTTGCTATGCTGTAATAAAGGCTTTACAATTTGTTTTTGTTAGAACAGACGGGTATTACTTATTTATTTACTGTTTATACTGTTCCAAACAGGCAGAACAATAATATTGTAATTTAACAGCACCTATTTGTCACACATAATATGCACCCAGGTCTCGCTGCTATACTCTCCTTTTTCTTGATCTCCTTATTGTTATTATTACAATTATTATGATCATCATTATAATAACTAATGTCATTATCATTAGTAGGCTTAGTATAGCAGCCTTGTATAACCACCATCGAGCCTTAGGCCTAAGAACGCATCCTGTTTAGTCTTAATACTGTAATTTACTTAGGCCTATAATTCAAAATTTATCGGCGAATCGATTATTAATTTGTTCATGTCATCACACAGCATACAAGACATTCATGTTTTGAAATGCAATCAATCATTTTAGTTTTGAAATCAAATAAGGGGAGCTTTGAATAATTAGTATGCTGTAATAAAGGCTATATACACTGCTCAAAGAAATAAAGGGAACACTTAAACAACACAATGTAACTCCAAGTCAATCACACTTCTGTGAAATTAAACTGTCCACTTGGGAAGCAACACTGATTGACAATACATTTCACATGCTGTTGTGAAAATGGAATAGACAACAGGTGGAAATTATAGGCAATTAGCAAGACACGCCCAATAAAGGAGTGGTTCTGCAGGTGGTGACCACAGACCACTTCTCAGTTCCTATGCTTCCTGGCTGATGTTTTGGTCACTTTTGAATGCTGGCGGTGCTTTCACTCTAGTGGTAGCATGAGACGGAGTCTACAACCCACACAAGTGGTTCAGGTAGTGCAGCTCATCCAGGATGGTACATCAATGCGAGCTGTGGCAAGAAGGTTTGCTGTGTCTGTCAGCGTAGTGTCCAGAGCATGGAGGCGCTACCAGGAGACAGGCCAGTACATCAGGAGACGTGGAGGAGGCCGTAGGAGGGCAACAACCCAGCAGCAGGACCGCTACCTCCGCCTTTGTGCAAGGAGGAGCAGGAGGAGCACTGCCAGAGCCCTGCAAAATGACCTCCAGCAGGCCACCAATGTGCATGTGTCTGCTCAAACGGTCAGAAACAGACTCCATGAGGGTGGTATGAAGGCCCGACGTCCACAGGTGGGGGTTGTGCTTACAGCCCAACACCGTGCAGGACGTTTGGCATTTGCCAGAGAACACCAAGATTGGCAAATTCGCCACTGGCACCCTGTGCTCTTTACAGATGAAAGCGGGTTCACACTGAGCACATATGACAGACGTGAGAGTCTGGAGACACCATGGAGAACGTTCTGCTGCCTGCAACATCCTCCAGCATGAATGGTTTGGTGGTGGGTCAGTCATGGTGTGGGGTGGCATTTCTTTGGGGGGCCCGCACAGCCCTCCATGTGCTCGCCGGAGGTAGCCTGACTGCCATTAGGTACCGAGATGAGATCTTCAGACCCCTTGTGAGACCATATGCTGGTGCGGTAGGCCCTGGGTTCCTCCTAATGCAAGACAATGCTAGACCTCATGTGGCTGGAGTGTGTCAGCAGTTCTTGCAAGAGGAAGGCATTGATGCTATGGACTGGCCCGCCTGAATCCAATTGAGCACATCTGGGACATCATGTCTCGCTCCATCCACCAATGCCACGTTGCACCACAGACTGTCCAGGAGTTGGCGGGTGCTTTAGTCCAGGTCTGGGAGGAGATCCCTCAGGAGACCAACTGCCACCTCATCAGGAGCATGCCCAGGTGTTGTAGGGAGGTCATACAGGCACGTGGAGGCCACACACACTACTGAGCCTCATTTTGACTTGTTTTAAGGACATTACATCAAAGTTGGATCAGCCTGTAGTGTGGTTTTCCACTTTAATTTTGAGTGTGACTCCAAATCCAGACCTCCATTGGTTGATAAATTTGATTTCCATTGATAATACTTGATTTTGTTGTCAGCATATTCAACTATGTACAGAAAAGTATTTAATAGGAATATTTCATTCATTCAGATCTTGGATGTGTTATTTTAGTGTTCCCTTTATTTTTTTGAGCAATATATACAAACATGCATACATACATGCATGAGGTTGACCGAGGAATCGGAATGGCCGATTTAATTAGGGACGATTTCAAGTTTTCATTACAATCGCATATCGGTATTTTTGGACACTGATTTGGCAGATTTTTAAAAAAGATTTAATTTGGCAGATTGTTTAAAACATTTTTTTTACACCTTTATTTAACTAGGCAAGTCAGTTAAGAACACATTCTTATTTTCAATGACAGCCTAGGAACGGTGGGTTTAACTGCCTTGTTCAGGGGCAGAACGACAGATTTTTACCTTATCAGCTCGAGGATTCAATCTTGCAACCTTACAGTTAATTAACTAGTCCAACGCTCTAACCACCTGCCTCTCATTGCACTCCACGAGGAGCCTGCCTGTTAAGCGAATCCAGTAAGAAGCCAAGGGAAGTTGCTTGCTAGCATTAAACTTATCTTATAAAAAACAATCAATCATAATGAGTAGTTAACTACACATGGTTGATGATATTACTAGTTTATCTAGCGTGTCCTGCGTTGCATATAATTGATGCGGTGCGCATTTGCGAAAAAGGACTGTCATTGCTCCAACGTGTACCTAACCATAAACATCAATGCCTTTCTTAAAATCAATACACAAGTATATATTTTTAAACCTGCATATTTAGTTAATATTGCCTGCTAACATGAATTTATTTTAACTAGGTAAATTGTGTCACTACTCTTGCAACAGAGTCAGGGTATATGCAGCGGTTTGGGCGGCCTGGCTCGTTGCGAACTGTGAAGACTATTTCCTAACAAAGACGGCCAACTTCGCCAAACGGGAGGATTTAACAAAAGTGCATTTGCGAAAAAAGCACAATATTTGCACGACTGTACCTAACCATAAACACCAATGCCTTTCTTAAAATCAATACACAAGTATATATCTTTAAACCTGCATATTTAGCTAAAAGAAATCCAGGTTAGCAGGCAATATTAACCAGGTGAAATTGTCACTTCTCTTGCGTTCATTGCACGCAGAGTCAGGGTATATGCAACAGTTTGGGCCGCCTGGCTCGTTGCGAACTAATATGACAAACATTTACGTAATTATGACAACACTGAAGGTTGTGCAATGTAACAGCAATATTTAGACTTAGGGATGCCACCCGTTAGATAAAATACGAAACGGTTCTGTATTTCACTGAAATAATAAACATTTTGTTTTCGAAATGATAGTTTCCGGATTCGACCATGTTAATGACCAAAGGCTCATATTTCTGTTTGTTATTATGTTATAATTAAGTCAATGATTTGATAGAGCAATCTGACTGAGCGATGGTAGGCACCAGCAGGCTCGTAAGCATTCATTCAAAGAGCACTTTTGTGCGTTTTGCCAGCAGCTCTTTGCTGTGCTTCAAGCATTGAACTGTTTATGACTTCAAGCCTATCAACTCCCGAGATTAGGTTGGTGTAACCAATGTGAAATGGCTAGCTAGTTAGCGGGGTGCGCGTTAATATCGTTTCAAACGTCACTCGCTCTTGGAGTTGTTCCCCTTGCTCTGCATGGGTAACCCTGCTTCGAGGGTGTCTGTTGTCGATGTGTTCCTGGTTCGAGCCCAGGTAGGAGTGAGGAGAGGTACGGAAGCTATACTGTTACACTGGCAATACTAAAGTGCCTAATAAGAACATCCAATAGACAAAGGTATATGAAATACAAATGGTATAGAGAGAAATAGTCCTATAAATACTATATTAACTACAACCTAAAACCTCTTACCTTGGAATACCTCTTACCTTGGAATATTGAAGTTTCATATGTTCCCATGTTCTGAGCGTTAGCTTTTTTACATTGCACATATTGCACTTTTACTTTCTTCTCCAACACTTAGTTTTTGCATTATTTAAACCAAATTGAAGATGTTTCATTATTTATTTGAGGCTAAATGGATTTTTATTGCTGTATTATATTAAGTTAAAATAAGTGTTCATTCAGTATTGTTGAACATGTTCAATTTGGTTTAAATATGTAATCGGCTTTTTTGTCCACCAATAATTGGTTATCGGTGTTGACAAATCATAATCGGTCGACAGATTATGATTTCTCAACACCGATACCGTTTAATCGGCAGATTTTTTTATTTTTTTTATTTTTATTTTTTTTAAACATATTTGTAAATGACAATTACAACAATACTGAATATTTTCCACCGATCTGATTTTCCCTCCTGAGCAACCAGTAAACATTTGCCTGTTTCGGTGTTCTTTTTCACATCCTTTACATTTTCACCTGTTACTGTTCTGAGTTTTTTTTATAAACAATTTATTAATGTGATCATGATAGGGCCTGACCCTATAGCCTATTGGTCACATGCATGCAATGCTTACATGTTGCATGTAAAGAGAGCAAGCGTTTAGGGAATGTTGTTTATAAACAAATTAGGGTTTTCGGTAATGACTTTTTTTCAGTTAAAATAATCAACTAAATGGCTGTAATGAGTGTTGCAGTTTCAGCACGGACTGCGCAATGCACACTTGCTGTGCTGTGGTGCCCTTTTGCTGCATTAGGGAGGAGAGCGCGACAACTTGTGTCAGTCACACAGGCTCTCACTGTAAAACATTTTTTTAACACAATGTGACCATTGGACTCTTTCTTGAGCCATTTGTGTCTTAATTATTTAATCAAACAATGTGCTTAAAGCATCAGACAAGCTCAGTGCGTATGTAGTTGGTTTTATTCAAACACAGGGTGTCTGTCAATAAGTTTAAATATTTTGACCAAACGATTGGTCGAAAGAACAGGATGACTCTCGGTTGACCAATATTTTTTTTTGCCGGGGACAGCCCTACCACACACACACACACACAGTGAGTAAGACCTTTATGACTTCTCTTCCCCTCCCACAGGAAGCAGGTGGTGTCCACAGTGGCGGAGGCGGAGCGCGATGGTGTCAAGGTACCCACCACGCTGGCAGAGTACTGCGTCCAGACCCGAGTTCCCTCCCAGGACAGCAGCTCAGACCTACTCTATGACGACCTCTACGACGATGACATGGAGGAGGAGGAAGAAGAGGATGAAGAGGAGGAAGATAATGACATGGAGTCAGGAGGAGAGGCAGGTGGGACAAGTGAAGGAGGAGGCGTCTCTACCCGCTGCTATGACGACGACCAGGAGGATTCTGGGAACGAGGACTCTTGATGATGATGATGATGATGATGGACGCCCTAAATTGACGCCTTACACCCTGCTACGTCCAATCCTAGCCTCCCTTCTGATCCTGTTAAGCTTAGAACATCCCCTAAGAATAACACATGTACTTTGTCTGGTACATTGATAGTCAAGTAATAACTGGACAAATAGGACACCTCAATTTGAGTGGATTCCAATTAAAGGCGCGTACAAAATGACAAATATTGAATATCTCAGCGAAATATAATTTGTGTAGTTAAAATTATATTTTTAGCACAGATGGAGTCAGAAATGTTTTAATTTCTCCTTTTGAAATGTGACTTTAACGCATGCATTTGGTTTCCTTACTCAATGGTCATATAGTCAAAGCCTGCCTCCCTGGTCTGATAGTTGTTGAACATAAACAAACAAACATCCAAACCCCAGGGGAGCTAGTTTGTTGCAAAATGTGCAGATAATCTCTGCCTTTAGGCTAAGATCAAGTGTAGTATCTGTTATTGTCAATTTAAAATCTGAACAAAATTTTAGAACGGGAAAATGGGCTTAATCTGTCTGCTCTACGGAACCACCCGGTATTGCAGTTTCTCTGGTAACGGAGCACACACAAGAAAGATGCAGCTAAATGAAATGTGGTGTTTGTATTGCTTTACAGCATTGGGTGCGGTTGCTTTTGTTTATGTCCAACAACTGTGCTTTTTGTCATGTCACTAGATGTATTTGCTAGAAGAATGTTCTGGGCTTAAATCTTAATTTTTTGGGGTCCACTCTTGGCCCCTTCATACCATGTTAATCTTTCATTTTGTGTTGTGCGTCTGGCTGTCTGGCGCTTTCTCTCAGTCTGTCTTACTGTCTGGATGGCTGAATCTCTGTTTTGTGTGGCATGCTGTCTTGTTCTGTCAATGTTTCCCTCTTTCTGTCTCATCACCCTCACTGCTTTGTCAGCCAGCCAGCCTCAGTCGTTCTGTCCGTTTGTGTGTTTGTTCACTCTTAAGGCGATCAACTTTAACCTACAGACACAACACAAACTCTGCCCTGACTGACTCCACCTTCACACCACACTTCCTGTTTCACCTCTGAACTCTGATCCCTGTAGAACTGGGGGGTCTTCATTAGGTACCAAAATGGACGGAAACAGGGATGGACTACCATCTTCAATTGTCCAGTAAGAAATGCTCATTTTTGTTTTCTGTAGCAAAATGTTATGACTGAGCCTTTATAAGATACTGAGAGGATATGCCGTCTCGGGCACAGAACCACAGGAGAGTTACATCCTCCTTCACTCTTTCCATCCATCCTTTCCCTGCCGCAGGGCCTCCATAGACTCTCACTGGGAAAGAACCAGGGATGTAGTGGAGAATAAACGCACCTTAACGCCAGCTACGCACCTCTATATGTTGTGAAAAGTGTTGTTGGCACTCATTCAGCGTTTACCCACCTTATGTCTTTACTACTACATCCCTGGAGAGGGCTCACTCAAACTGCTCCTCAGCTTGAGCTTGGTATTGTTTAAATTCTTTTTTTTCTTTTTTGTGGTTGTGTGTTTACAGAGGGAACTTCAAATCTCCAACAGCACTATCGATCCCCATGTCTCCTACATTTTTCACCTCCATTCAGGGTTTCCTTCTCTTTGTTATTTCTGTGTTGCCCTGTTCCGTTGGCCATGCTTCACAAAACTAAACCAGACCAGGTTCTTTGTCGTGTTCTTGATATGCTTTCTTGGAATTGGCGCAAACTCCTGGAATTCTATGCGAGCCAGTCAAGTGGTCAAAATGGAAAGTGAAATTGAATAAGTGGTATTCTGTATTTTAATCAACTATTTACACATGCCAAAAGGCATTAGCCATTGTTTATGTTATTTAGCACATATATAGCTGAAAGAGCACATTTAGTCATCAACAACATGTATCGGCCAGGAAAGTAGATTTTGCTAATTCGTGACTGAGCACATGCTGCATTGGTGATTCAGAGTTACACATGGAGCACAATTGCATTTTTTGGGTGGGAAAAAATGATGCTTCTTGGAATTCTGCTGCAAATACTTGGGTTGTGTAAGTGAGGTGACATCACAGACAAGTCAACCTATCATCTGTGCTCATTAGGCCTGCAGTTTTCACGTTTCCGTGCGTGTGTTTTACCATGACCCCATTCAATGGAACACAGAACCTGTTACACCTCGCATTCACAAGGAGGTGCTGGCCTGGATTCTATGCCAAGGAAATGTTTCATGACCACTTCCAGTAACGCCACAACCATCAGTCAGTTATGGATATGTGTGAAATATGTCCTGTTTTTAACAACTATAAGGGAGAGACTTGACAAATCAGTCTGAGGAAGACTAACAGAATCAAAATAAACTTTTCTCCTCCCTTGCTCTGTTGAACTTATGCCCTCACTGGGGCTGGCTTCATGTCAAAAAAATAGTTGACTGATGGATCACAAATAGATTGTTCTTCTCCTCAGCCACTGGACTTTCAGGGATATGATGTCAACGATCGGGACGAACCATGTCTCAATACTCTTTAAATGGCTTCCTCTCTTCGCCGCCTTTTTCTTCATGATCACTGATAGGTGAAAGGAATGGATACATTTCCACTAGGAAGGAAGCCATTGAGTATTGAGACCCAGCGTTCTTATTCTCACTGACTTTTGCCTTCTGTGTTGACGTGGAGCAGGCAGTTGGAACAGCGTTTACCTGGTTCTGAATCCTAGATCAAAATGACACTCGTTTAGAAGGACCACATGCTAGGCTGTCAAAATCTCACTATTGCGAAGTGTGTGTACTAGTGTTTGAGGAGCTTTTCCCTCTGTGGCTGAAAACGGTCACGTTTGGACAAACTACTTCACTGTTTCCACAGCCAGTGATATGGATGATGCAGTCCTCCTTTGTTTTGTAGTTTTTCATTTAATTATATCTTCCTATTGTGTTGTGAGGATGCAAATGTCACCTATTAAATTTATATTCTAAAAATGTTGAATTGACAGAATTGTCTGGAGTGTTGTCAATGGTACCAGTTTGTATTGAACTCATTTCTGTTTCTTAGAAAGCAGCTGCTGTACTTTGACATACTTTAAGAAATGGAAGAACAAATCATTTTGAAAAGCAGGACGTTTAAGTGCATATTTCTTCCTTAAACTATAATATCTGGTCTAACACAATTGTATAGGTGAATGCAGGGGTTCCACTACATGGTAAACATTGATCTGAGATGAACAGGTTGGAAGTATCCAAATGCCCACGTTTCTCAATCCCAAGAAACATTTCACTGATGTTGGTGTATCGGAATATACATTTAGACCCCCCCCCCATATTGAAATATTTTCTGAATGAGGTTGATCAACTTAACTCAAGCACAAGACGGAGCTGCTCTTCCTCCCGGGGAAGGACTGCCCGTTCCATGATCTCGCCATCACGGTTGACAACTCCATTGTGTCCCCCTCCCAGAGCGCTAAGAACCTTGGCGTGATCCTGGACAACAACACCCTGTCGTTCTCAACTAACATCAAGGCGGTGGCCCGTTCCTGTAGGTTCATGCTCTACAACATCCGCAGAGTACGACCCTGCCTCACACAGGAAGCGGCGCAGGTCCTAATCCAGGCACTTGTCATCTCCCGTCTGGATTACTGCAACTCGCTGTTGGCTGGGCTCCCTGCCTGTGCCATTAAACCCCTACAACTCATCCAGAACGCCGCAGCCCGTCTGGTGTTCAACCTTCCCAAGTTCTCTCACGTCACCCCGATCCTCCGCTCTCTCCACTGGCTTCCAGTTGAAGCTCGCATCCGCTACAAGACCATGGTGCTTGCCTACGGAGCTGTGAGGGGAACGGCACCTCAGTACCTCCAGGCTCTGATCAGGCCCTACACCCAAACAAGGGCACTGCGTTCATCCACCTCTGGCCTGCTCGCCTCCCTACCACTGAGGAAGTACAGTTCCCGCTCAGCCCAGTCAAAACTGTTCGCTGCTCTGGCCCCCCAATGGTGGAACAAACTCCCTCACGACACCAGGACAGCGGAGTCAATCACCACCTTCCGGAGACACCTGAAACCCCACCTCTTTAAGGAATACCTAGGATAGGATAAGTAATCCTTCTCACCCCCCTAAAGATTTAGATGCACTATTGTAAAGTGGCTGTTCCACTGGATGTCATAAGGTGAATGCACCAATTTGTAAGTCGCTCTGGATAAGAGCGTCTGCTAAATGACTTAAATGTAATGTAAATGTTATTGTGTTATCATTGCAGTTATCCAAAAGCCTTTGACTTTTCACTCCATTCGACACCAGCTCCCACTGTTGGACTCTCTACCTGAGGAACAGGACCTCTGTTCACCCCTGTTGTGTTCAGTGAGTTCCTATAGTCCTTGTTCACAGCCTGATGTGTGTAATTTACACATTTTGACTCCAGACTCATTGTCTCGTTTCCCCCTTCAAGCTGAGGTTCTATCATCCATGTTACATTTGGTCTGCCTTTTGTAGCACCAGTGAAGGTGTAGGCTGAGAACACAGGGATGTTTTTTTGTGTCGTAGAGGGTTGCATACCTGTAGTTCTTGTACAAATTGGCATGAAGTGGTTCTGGTCCTGGATGTTCCCATCAACCAAAATACTTGAGATTTTTGAAGTTTCCTCCATGAAGAATCCTTGGCACTCTGAAACGTCACTGAACCTCTCCACCACATGAGATCACAGGAGAGAAGAGAAGAGCGATGCGTTGGCATAAACACCCTCATCATCACCTGCATGAAGACTATTCCACTGAGATAAAAGTTCAGATGCTGATACCAGTTTGTGGAGTAGACTAGAGCCGAGTCTTGACTGGCTGCTTTAAATAGGTTTTCAACAGGATCCTTGAGATCGCAAGGCTGGAGGAAGTTTTGATTAATTTGCATCAGGTGAATAAGGGAAAGCCCCATGCGATAAATATTCTTCACCAACCTGGTCTCAAAGAATTGTATTTTCTGTACGTAAAGCAGAGACACTCCATTGAGTATATGTTATGCTTTGAATGGTGTGTATTAATTTGTGGATCTCCATCACACATTCCTTTTTATGTTACAAATTTGCAAAACGTACAATATGTTACGAATTCTGGCTAGATGGCTAATGTTATCTAGGCTAAGGGTAGGTTTAGGGGAAGGATTAGTTAACGTGCTAAGTAGTCACAAAGTAGCTCCTTAAGTTTTTGCCCCAACCATCTGTATTATGTAACCATACCAAACATATCATAGTAATTTGAGTTTCCCGGATTTACATTTACTTTGTTATGTCTAATCTATGAGACAGGCTGTCTTCACTCCTACCTCATTGCAGTTCCATGCATGTGGATTTCTGCCAACCTGAGTTAAACATGAACTTTATAAGAATAATATTGGTTAGAACAAAACAGTCTGTGTAGTGGATGTGAAAGTGGATTTGAACTCACCAGTAGCATGTTGGCTGGAGTGAATCAGTGACCTTCACCATGAGATCGAAAGTGACCGGATTATCTCTTGCTCTGTTGCCTAAAATGGTTGGCTTTGATTTACATGTGGTGTTGTATAGGTTACTCGTTCGATCTCTGTTCAGGCAGCACAAAATGCACTCTTACATCTGCATAGTTCAGAGTATGTAGCCCTTTTCTACGATTATGCAGTCAGGATATTACTTAGTTCTTCAGAGGGTTGAAGGGTATCCTGACCTGACGCTGCATGAACCCTGAAGTAGGATGGGTTGGCAAAAAACAGATTCCTGAGTCTAAATTTAACCCTCACATGGTAATCCGTCAAAGCATTTTTCTGTAACTAAAATCTTAATTTAAAGCTCAATCAGCAAAGTCAGTGGACAAGACATTTTTTCTACAGTAGGTATTTTTTGTTCACTTGGACATCCTTTCTCCTTTCATTACCCAAAATCATATTCTCTCTCACCTGAGGATCAGATGTTTCTTTGTTTGCCTTGCACTGAAAAAACCCTCTTATTTAAAAATGTGTTCAGGTTTCAATCTTTGGACTTGGAAAAGGGGGAAATTAAGTATTTTCATTCCTGGTTCAATCATTGTTAGGCAACATTAGTTGGACACATAGCCAGTCCTGGTCTCAAGCTCTCTCTCTCTCTCTGTTTCCTTCTCACCATTTTAATGCAATTCCTAATGAAAGTTTAATGAGCTGCTAGGCTATGCGATTATGGAAAGAAGAGTGAAGGTTCTGGTGTAGGAAAAGATCAAATGCCACAATGAGTTTACTGCAACTTTAAAAGGACACACAGTTTAACAGAATTTACTTCAGGTGAATTTAACCATATCCTTTTGCATTCACTGGAACTTGTTTAGGATGCCATTGGAACTGGTAGGTCTGAGGACTCAATGAGTTCCCATTGGATGTTGGGCTGCTCATTTGACCTGAAATATTGATCTAAATTCTTTATTGTCAAAAGTACCTCCCATCTGGTTTCTCAAGCATGAAATGAGCCACTGGTTGAATTGTGCCCTGGCTGACCGGAGAATGAATTGGTGCACCTCCTGTTAAATTCAACTTGTTTTTGTCTCCCCCTGGTGGTGATGTGTTGCAGGATTGCAGTACATTATAGGTGAGTGTGCAATTCTCAGCAGTAGTTGCCTTGTCCAATTAACTATCACATAGTTGTGTATAGATTTGCCCACTCATTGTGATCATAAATCATATTACTGTATATTTTCCATATATCTCAGGAGTAAAGGTGAAAGATTGGTTAGTCAATTCTGAAGTTGCATATTGAGAGGTCCATATTTAAGGGATGGTTTTTAATCTTGTTTAAAGTGCAAGACAAAAAGGTTATTGGTCATCACACAATGTTAACACATAAAACACTTATTGTGTCTATTGAATGATTTGGCCACTGATTCCCAAGCACAGGGGTAGTCAATAAAGTACAGAGGTTATCCTTTTCTGACCCTTAGTTTGGTGGCAATTCCTTGGGGGTATAAGTATGTGACACGGGGGTTCAATGACTTGCTTGGACCAAATTACCACCATAGAATTAGGAATTCTAACTCACTTTAGATTCACACTTTCTGTTCCATTAATTATCAAGGCTGTGCAGTCCCACAGACACTAGTCTCACGCATCTGTGCCCAATAGCCTGGGGACGAGGTTACAAACACGTTTTTTAAAGCTAGAGACTTGCTTTTGCAGCTTGCTCTTCACAATTCCTAGCACAACATTGTGTGTAGTAGTGTCTTAATGTTTCCCTTGCTCTGTGTCTAGGTGTTGCTGTGCTGCCCTCAGGCTGTCCTGTAGGTCTTTATGCTGGGCCAGGGAGCAGGCCTCCTCCAGCTTGGCCCAGCGGTAGTCCTGGTGCTCCTTCGACAACGTGACTGCCATCTTGGGGTCCCTCAGCTCCGCGAGCCAGTACAGAACCGTCTTGGGCCGCCCTCTCACCTCGTAGCGCAGCTCCTGGAGAAAGCCATCAACCACCTGCAGATGCTCCTCACGCAGCCCTGCTTCTTCCTGCGTCTCCCTCAGAGCGGTGGTGAGATCATCCTCCCCAGGGTCCACGTGGCCTAGAGACCAGCACAGGGTTATGTTCATTATGCACCAAACAAAAGAAAACGGACAAACAGGGAGGCACTTCCTGGCCTTGATCAATCAGAACCTTTTTGTTTTCTGTTGCAAAATGTTTTGCTACAGTGTGCCCAAATGACATAACAAAAGGCATTTGTGTGTTTCTAGATTTGATATGGGACCAAAGATAGTGCAAGCTAGAATAGAGCATGTATTCTACACCTTATTCTGCAAATTAGAGAACATGTGTCACAAAACATGACATGGGTCAGATGCCATGAATGGCATGTTGATTTTCATACTCCAGGTCGGTTTTAACAGGCGTAATGTAATGTCATAGTTATAAAACCCACAAGGGGACGATTGACAGTAGGCTACACCTCAAGTAAAGTGTTAGCTACTAAAATATGTAGCCTGCTGTCAATAGACCCTTATGACCCCCATAAGAGTGATATTATGCCTGTTATTTATAACAGGCCGAAAGGGTATGAACACTAATATGCCACTGATATGCACCATACCTTTGGGTGGGGTCCAGTGGTGCTTGCCATATGAAGTCTGTAGGAGGAGGTACTCAATGTTGTCAGGGGGAGGTGAAGACTGTGCCAGCCGACGAAACACAATGAATCCACACGCACGCAAGGCCATCACCTGCTGAAGCACAGAAATAGTGAAGACCTTCACTTTTCCCACATTTTTAAAGCCTTATTCTAAAATGGATTAAATTGTTTCCCCCCCCCTCATTAATCTACACACAATACCCCTAATGACAAAGAAAAAACAGGTTTTTAGAAATGTTTGCAAATGTATTAAAAACATTTTTTAATTTTCTGACCTTTTACTCAGTACTTTGTTGAAGCACCTTTGGCAGCGATTACAGCCTCAAGTCTTCGTCGGTATGACGCTACAAGCTTGGCACACCTGTAGTTGGGGAGGTCCTCCCATTTTTCTCTGCAGATCCTCGCAAGCTGTCAGGTTGGATGGGGAGCGTCGCTGCACAGCTATTTTCAGGTCTCTCCAGAGATGTTCGATCAAGTTCAAGTCCGGGCTCTGGCTTGGCCACTCAAGGTCATTCCGAGACTTGGCCCGAAGCCGCTCCTACATTGTCTTGGCTGTGTGCTTAGGGTCGTTGTCCTGTTGGAAGGAGAACCTTCACCCCAGTCTGAGGTCCTGAACACTCATAGAACAGGTTTTCATCAAGGACCTCGCTGTACTTTGCTCCGTTCATCCTTCCCTCGATCCCGACTAGTCTCCCAGTCCCTGGGAGACCACCACCACCATGCTTCACCGTAGGGATTGTATTGCCCAGGTGACAAGCAGTGCCTGGTTTTCTCCAGATGTGGTGCTTGGCATTCAGGCCAAAGAGTTCAATATTGGTTTTGTCAGACCAGAGAATCTTGTTTCTCATGGTCTGAGTCCTTTCGGTGCCTGTTGGCAAACTCCAAGTGGGAAGTCATGTGCTTTTTACTGAGGAGTGGCTTCTGTCTGGCCACACTACCATAAAGGCCTGATTGGTGAAGTGCTGCAGAGATGGTTGTCCTTCTGGAAGGTTCTCCCATCTCCACAGAGACTCTGGAGCTCTGTCAGAGTGACCATCGGGTTCTTGGTCACCTCCCTGACCAAAGCCCTTCTCCCCTGATTGCTCAGTTTGGCCGGGTGGCCAGCTCTCGGAAGAGTCTTGGTGGAGGCCACTGCAGACATTTTTTTGGTACCCTACCCCAGATCAGTGCCTGGACACAATCCTGTCTCAGTGCTCTACGGACAATTCCTTCTACCTCATGGCTTGGTTTTCGCTCTGACATGCACTGTCAACGGTGGGACCTTATATAGACAGGTGTGTGCCTTGCCACAGGTGGACTACAATCAAATTGTAGAAATATCAAGGATGATCATTGGAAACAGGATGCACCTGAGCTCAATTTAGAGTCTCATAGCAAAGGGTCTGAATACTTATGTAAATAAAGTATTTATTTGTTATTTTTAATACATTTGCTAAAATTTCTAAAAACCTGTTATTATTGGGTATTGTGTGTAGATTGATGAGGAAAAACAATCATTACATGCATTTTAGAATATGGCTGTAACGTAACTAAATGAGGAAAAAGTGAAGGGGTCTGAATACTTTCCGAATGCACTGTACATTCAAATGCATTTATGATCACTCAAACATTAACTCCATGATGACTTACTTCATGACACTCCAATGATTTTGTTATTTAACAATTAAGGCAGGCTGTACTAGGCCTAGTAGAGCGCACATTGATTTGAAAGACTGTTGTTGAATCATAGGCTACTGAAACTAGTCTATGAGTTCGTGGTTACTGTACATACAGTAGCCTCTCTAAAATGCAGCAAGCTATATAACTAAATTTACAGGATTTTAGAAATGTCCCCAAATAAACATAGACAACGCAAGACAATAATTCCACATCGTCTCGCCATAACCGTAAACTGTTAACACTGAATGCGGTAAAACTAGCGTTAGCATGACATGTTCTCTTGTCGCTGGGAAAATTGAATTTAGCCTATTGCTCGCTAGCTTGGTCTCACATTAGTCAACCATGTTTCCGAAATAAGTTATATCATTCACTACACTAACTTACTGTGAGATTACTCAAGTTACATCAGAAATACTTGTAAGAAGCCCGGGTGTTGATGAACATTTCTTGATTTCAGACACTCTTGAACGTAGCTTTCCTTATTGTAATTTCGCGTTCCCATTGACTGAATAGTTCGTGCTATTCCTGGGACGCTCCTACCTCTACACCTCTTACCTTAACCAAATTAAATGGTAACTTCAAAGGGGGCAGGGATGTCCCAACTCGAGGATAGCGTGAAAGTAGGCTGAATGTCCAAAGATACTTTTGAGGAAATAGGAAACTGCATTGATTACTATTAACGCACATTGACGACGCATGGGCAGCATACACAATGGGCCGCGCGTTGCATTTTGGGCGATTTGGGGACAAGGGGAGCATTCCTTCAAGGCGTGAATGGTAGTCTATTGGGCGCTAGCTCAAAAACCAAACATTAGCATTAATTTTGTGAACAAGAAGCACAACATTACAAATATTTTCAGAGATGTGAGATGATTAACTTGTTCGCTGTAATATCGCATAGCTTTGGAATCGTGACATTACGTATTGTAACGACCCTGGGTTTATAAGCGCGGAAATCGACGCTGCCGCTCGAGCATGCTTTTGCGGCACAGTCGATAGCGCGCCGGACCTCGGGCTAGAAGGTCGAGGGTTCGAGACCTGCTCCCTGCCTGTTTCATTACAGTATTTTCGAGGAAAAAGGGCATGTTATCATTTCGTTGGATAAAAAAAAAAATAAAAAAACTTAATTAACAAAAACAAAAATGACAGCGCATATCTCAAAGATAACATTGTGATAGCTAAGATGTTATTTGTATTATGAAATATTTAGCAGGCTATCACGGAATTCATGCAATGACTGATAACAATTAATCAATTGACTAAATAATACTGATAACATTCGATGTATTAAAAAAATGGTCTTACATCAAACATTCTAGTCTCTCTGTGCGAATATCCACCTTTTGTTAGAGATTTTTTTTTTAAACAACGTGCCCACTTGGGAGAGTGAGATGGGTAGATATGACCAACGGAAATGGGCCGGTGGGACAAGATAACGACAGGGTACCTCCTTATTAGACCAGGCCACTGGGTGCATCTAAAATGAGTTCATTACAACTTCAGTAAGAGAGGAGAACAAGCTGCTACCAAGGTAAAAAGAAAACACTATATGACATAATAAAATTAAAAAATGGAAATGTGTTTTTACTTTATTAAAGAGAAAAGGGAGTAGAGAGTAAGGGGGAGAGGAGGAGGGGTCGTTTTTAAATAAAAAAATCTTGTTTTAAAAATAAAATGCATCTTCTCTGGGTCAAATGATTATGGGCCTGAATACTTCAGAAAGTATTCACACCCCTTAACTTGGATTTAATAGCATTTTTTGTTGTCAACAATCACAAAATACTCTAGTCAAAGTGGAATAAATATATATATTACATTTTTATTTATGTAAAATAGAATCACCTTTGGCAGCGATTACAGCTGTGAGTCTTTCTGGGTAACCTAGATTGTACAATATTTGTCCATTGTTTTTAACAAAATGATTCCATCTCTGTCAAGTTCATTGTTGATCATTGCTAGACAGCCATTTTCAAGCCTGGCCATACATCGTAAAGCTGATTTAAGTCAAAACTGTAACTAGGCCACTCAGGAACATTCAATGTAGTCTTGCTAAGCAACTCCAGTGCATATTTGGACTTGTGTTTTAGGTAATTGTCCTGCTGAAAGTTGAATTTGGTTCCCAGTGTCTGTTGGAAAGCAGACTGAACCCAGTTTTCCTCTAACCCTTACAAAAAGTCCTACAGGAATCCCGTAGAATATATATACTGCAGGATTAGGAATTAAGACGCAAGACGCAGGCCTCCTAATTGTCCCTAGAATTTCTAAGCAAACAGCTGGAGGCAGGGCTTTCTCCTATAGAGCTCCATTTTTATGGAATGGTGTTGGAGGAAATTATAGTTGAAATGATTAATAATGTATACATTTCAATTAGAACCATTTATTCTGATACTATTATGTTATGATATGAAATGTATGGGCTCTTGGTTAAGCTGTTACTGAAAATGTAAGGAAAACAAATTAATTGTCTGTACCTTGCGGGAAGTTTAAGGGAGAGGGATGATGTATCTTTTCTGACAGATAAGAATGGTCCTTGATGTACCATTTGTGGAGGAGAAGATATCTTTTAGACAGATTGGAATGTCTGGTTTATGAGAGGAGTAGAAGACATCTCCGGACCTGAAAACACTGGGCTATTGTGGGAATCGGAGAGAGTGTGGGAAACTGATGATGTCATTTTTCAGTTTATAACCTGTGGAAATATGTGTATGTGGTTAGTACTCTCTGGAATTAAACGCTCTTACCTGGCTTTTAAGACGGGTCTCGATCTACTTCATGCATAATTAATGAACTTACACCTCATTAATGAACTAGAGAGAGTGCGAAATTGATTTTGGCTATAAAACATATAGGAATTTGGAAATTCCACTAACAAATGGTCTGCCTACCCATGTCAGAGACGCAAACTCGGTCTCAACCTTTAAGTCTTTACTGAAGACTCATCTCTTCAGTGGGTCATATGATTGAGTGTAGTCTGGCCCAGGAGTGGGAAGGTGAACGGAAAGGCTCTGGAGCAACGAACCGCCCTTGCTGTCTCTGCCTGGCCGGTTCCCCTCTTTCCACTGGGATTCTCTGCCTCTAACCCTATTACAGGGGCTGAGTCACTGGCTTACTGGGGCTCTCTCATACTGTCCTTGGAGGGGTGTGTCACCTGAGTGGGCTCATTCACTGATGTGGTCATCCTGTCTGGGTTGGCCCCCCTGGGTTGTGCCGTGGCGGAGTTCTTTGTGGGCTCAGCCTTGTCTCGTCTCAGGATGGTAAGTTGGTGGTTGAAGATGTCCCTCTAGTGGTGTGGGGGCTGTGCTTTGGCAAAGTGGGTGGGGTTATATCCTTCCTGTTTGGCCCTGTCCGGGGTGTTCTCGGATGGGGTCACAGTGTCTCCTGACCCCTCCTGTCTCAGCCTCCAGTATTTATGCTGTAGTAGTTTGTGTGTCGGGGGCTAGGGTCAGTTTGTTATATCTGGAGTGCTTCTCCTGTCAATCCGGTGTTGTGTGAATTTAAGTGTGCTCTCTAATTCTCTCTTTCTCTCTTTCTTTCTCTCTCTCGGAGGACCTGAGCCCTAGGACCATGCCTCAGGACTACCTGACATGATGACTCCTTGCTGTCCCCAGTCCACCTGGCCGTGCTGCTGCTCCAGTTTCAACTGTTCTGCCTTATTATTATTGGACCATGCTGGTAATTTATGAACATTTGAACATCTTGACAATGTTCTGTTATAATCTCCACCCAGCACAGCCAGAAGAGGACTGGCCACCCCACATAGCCTGGTTCCTCTCTAGGTTTCTTCCTAGGTTTTGGCCTTTCTATGGAGTTTTTCCTAGCCACCGTGCTTCTACACCTGCATTGCTTGCTGTTTGGGGTTTTAGGCTGGGTTTCTGTACAGCACTTTGAGATATCAGCTGATGTACGAAGGGCTATATAAATCAATTTGATTTGATTTGATATCGCACAGTATTTTTGTAAGGACTGAACCAAGTTTTCCTCTAGCCCTTACAAAAAGTCCTACAGGAATCCTGCAGAATATATATACTGCAAGAATAAGAAGTCCTGCAGGATATCGCACGGGATTTTTGGGGCCACTTTCCTATTGGACAATCCCTGCAGGATCCTGTAGGAATCATGCCGGTAGTCCTTCAGGAATACAATCCTGCAAGATTTCGTAGGACTTTTTGTAAGGAAGGATTTTGCCTGTGCTTAGCTCTATTCTGTTTCTATTTATCCTAAAAAACTCCATAGTCCTTGCCGATGACAAGCATACCAATCACCATTGGCCTCATGGTGAAATCCCTGAGTGGTTTCCTTCCTCTCCGGCAACTGAGTTAGGAAGGATGCCTGTATCTTTGTTGTGACAGGGTGTACTGATACACCATCCAAAGTGTAATTAATAACTGCACCATGCTCAAAAGGATATTCAATGTCTGTTTTTTTAAGCATCTACAAATAGGTGCCCTTCTTTGCGAACCATTGAAAACCTCACTGGTCTTTGTAGTGGAATCTGTGCTTGAAATTCATTGCTCAACTGAGGGACCTTACAGATACTTGTATGTGTGGGCTACAGAGATGGGGAAGTCATTTTAAAATCATGTTAAACACTATTAGTGCACACAGAGTGAGTCCATACAACCTATTATGTGACTTGTTAAGCACGTTTTTACTTCTGAACTTATTAAGACTTGCCATAACATAAGGGAAGAATACTTATTCAGCTTTTAATTTTTAATTAATTTGTAAACACTTCTAAAAACACAATTCCACTTTGACATTATGGGGTATTGTGTGTAGATCAGTGACAAAAAAATCTCAATTTAATACATTTTAAATTCACAACAAAATGTGGAAAAAGTCAAGGGGTGTTAATACATTCTGAAGACACTATAAATAGGCCTATATTATTTAGAATGCATCAGGCGATTAATATTTTTGCAACATGAAATATGCAGCTTACTACATGGCATGGTTTTGCCAGAGGGTGTTGGACATGTGGCACAGACTCCTGCTGCTCTTACTATTTATGTACTCTCAGAAATAACTCAACTTGAAATTGAATATACTCATTATTCCGCTCTGTAATACATCAAATACTTAAGGGTCAGATTCCATCAAGTAGCCATGAGAGATTTTCTACACTGTCACTTAAATTATATGGACATACTCACAGACACAACATATTCGTCACAAAGTCATCACTTTGTAATTCATGTTTTGAAGATGTGAGAAATCAAATACTTTATGTATTGCATCTGCCTTTTAGGCCAAAGCATTTTGTTAGTGTTTATATACTCACCATGAAATATTGAACTTTGTTTAAACTCTGTTAGGACAGTTGAAAACTATGCTAAAAATCTCCCATGTTATTCTACAATATGTAAGCAGTGTTTGGAATATCAGCATATCCATGGAGGAGAGGGAAGAAAGACAAGAGCCTGCAACAGGTTTGCACTTTGTGGGCAAGAAGGAGGACCTGTTAAAAGCCAAGCGAGACATACTTGTGCTCTATCACCAGGAGACATTCTACGCTCTGGACTTCCACTGCTACCGTAGAGTAACTGTTCCTTCATGTGCCTGAGTACCAGATCTGTTTGTGCGTCTTGTCATTACAACTCCTTTGTCATTAACCCCCTATACATGAGCTAACATACATCCTTTGTCCTCATCTTGACCCCATTATGATTGTGCTTACATTTTTAGACGTGTAGACGATTAAAAGACGCATAATGATCTAATTGTGATCTTCCAGTCTACCTCTGGAGGTAGTCAGGGACTCATTGTATCTGGATATTTTAAAAGTGTAAAAAGATATACAGTGGGGCAAAAAAGTATTTAGTCAGCCACCAATTGTGCAAGTTCTCCCACTTAAAAAGATGAGAGAGGCCTGTAATTTTCATCATAGGTACACTTCAACTAAGACAGACAAAATGAGAAGAAAAAAATCCAGAAAATCACTATGTAGGATTTTTAATTAATTTATTTGCAAATTATGGTGGAAATGAAGTATTTGGTCAATAACAAAAGTTTATCTCAATACTTTGTTATATACCCTTTGTTGGCAATGACAGAGGTCAGAAGTTTTCTGTAAGTCTTCACAAGGTTTTCACACACTGTTGCTGGTATTTTGGCCCATTCCTCCATGCAGATCTCTAGAGCAGTGATGTTTTGGGGCTGTTGCTGGGCAACACGGACTTTCAACTCCCTCCAAAGATTTTCTATGGGGTTGAGATTTGGAGACTGGCTCGGCCACTCCAGGACCTTGAAATGCTTCTTACGAAGCCACTCCTTCGTTGCCCGGACGGTGTGTTTGGGATCATTGTCATGCTGAAAGACCCAGCCACGTTTAATCTTCAATGCCCTTGCTGATGGAAGGAGTTTTTCACTCAAAATCTCAAGATACATGGCCCCATTCATTCTTTCCTTTACACGGATCAGTCGTCCTGGTCCCTTTGCAGAGAAACAGCCCCAAAGCATGATGTTTCCACCCCCATGCTTCACAGTAGGTATGGTGTTCTTTGGATGCAACTCAGCATTCTTTGTCCTCCAAACACGACGAGTTGAGTTTTTACCAAAAAGTTATATATTGGTTTCATCTGACCATATGCCATTCTCCCAATCTTCTTCTGGATCATCCAAATGCTCTCTAGCAAACTTCAGACGGGCCTGGACATGTACTGGCTTAAGCAGGGGGACACGTCTGGCACTGCAGGATTTGAGTCCCTGGCGGCGTAGTGTGTTACTGATGGCAGGCTTTGTTACTTTGGTCCCAGCTCTCTGCAGGTCATTCACTAGGTCCCCCCGTGTGGTTCTGGGATTTTTGCTCACCGTTCTTGTGATCATTTTGACCCCACAGGGTGAGATTTTGTGTGGAGCCCCAGATCGACGGAGATTATCAGTGGTTTTGTATGTCTTCCATTTCCTAATAATTGCTCCCACAGTTGATTTCTTCAAACCAAGCTGCTTACCTATTGCAGATTCAGTCTTCCCAGCCTGGTGCAGGTCTACAATTTTGTTTCTGGTGTCCTTTGACAGCTCTTTGGTCTTGGCCATAGTGGAGTTTGGAATGTGACTGTTTGAGGTTGTGGACAGGGTGTCTTTTATACTGATAACAAGTTCAAACAGGTGCCATTAATACAGGTAACGAGTGGAGGACAGAGGAGCCTCTTAAAGAAGAAGTTACAGGTCTGTGAGAGCCAGAAATCTTGCTTGTTTGTAGGTGACCAAACACTTATTTTCCACCATAATTTGCAAATAAATTCATTAAAAATCCTACAATGTGATTTTCTGGATTTTTTCCCTCATTTTGTCTGTCATAGTTGAAGTGTACCTATGATGAAACTTACAGGCCTCTCTCATCTTTTTAAGTGGGAGAACTTGCACAATTGGTGGCTGACTAAATACTTTTTTGCCCCACTGTAGATGGTAAAATCATTTAAATCATCATTATACCGCCATGGAAAATCATTAACAGGTGTTAATGTCCAGCCAATTTCACGAGCCTGCCCTCCCCAATTAAGGTGCCACCAACTTCCTGTGTTTCCAGGTAGACTTAACTCATCCAACTTGAGAAGGAGCTACAAGTCAAATGTGAATTATTATTTGTATTTCATTATCAAATGTCCATTATTATTTATATGTATTAAGGATCTCTATTAGTTCCTGCCAAGGCAGCACTACTCTTCCTGGGGTCCAGCAAAATTAAGGCACTTATTAAGGCACTTATTTTAAAAACATTACAATACATTCACAGATTTCACAACACACTGTGTGCCCTCAGGCCCCTACCACTACCACATATCTACAATACAAAATCCACATGTACGTGTGTGTATAGTGCATATGTTATCGTGTGTGTGCGTGTGCTTGTGCATGTGCATGTGCCTATGTTATGAGCCATCCTCCCCTCAGCGGCTTCCACTGCCTGATTAGCACAAGACTCCTGTGGTTCAGATAGTAAAATGAGTGCTGATGGCTTGTTTTCCTCCTATGGACAGGCTAGGCCGCATTCCGCCTACGGTCTAGAGTGTGTCCCGGGTGTTCAACACCAGAAGAAGAAAAACAACTCACATAATATAAAGAGATGATGTCTATCTAGATGTCATAGTGGACAGTAAGCTTAGTGGACCTACGCAATGTGTAGGTCTACTCATGTTTAGTAGTGGGATGAGTCTACCAAAAAGAGTCCAATAGCAATATTGCAATAGATTTTTAGCCTATTTATTTCACAATTTAATTTGTCAGGGGAATGGGAACAATAGCAAATCCGTGGCAGAGTCTGTCAGCAGGCCAAGCTTCCTACAGCCCTAGCCCCACCCATTGTTGCATGGTCATGGAGATGTTATTTTAGTTTGCACTGATCAAGGCACTGTCCATGGTAGGCTACTGAATGTTTGTGCCTGGGGCTAGTAAACTGCTGTTGCAGCCCTCCTGGCAGCTACATGCTTAAATAAAGGATGTTTTTTGGCAATCTACACTGAACAAAAATAGAAACGCAACTATTTCAAAGATTTTACTGAATTACATTTCATAGAGGGAAATCAGTCAATTGAAATCTATGGATTTCACATGACTGGGCAGGGGCGCAGCTGTGGGTGGGCCCGGGAGGTCATAGGCCCACCCACTGGGAACCCAGGCCTAACCCATGCGGAGTCAGGCCCAGCCATTCAGAATGAGGTTTTTCACCACAAAAGGGCTTTATTACAGACAGAAATACTCCTCACCCCCTCAATTATCTGGCAACAGCTCTGTTGGACATTCCTGCAACTGAGCAAGAGGTCAAGTACATTAGAGTGTCTGGTTTGAGAAACAGACGCCTCACACGTCCTCAACTGGCAGCTTCATTAAATAGTACCCGCAAAACACCAGTCTCGACGTCAACAGTGAAGAGGCGACTCCGGGATGCTGGCCTTCTAGGCAGAGTTGCAAAGAAAAAGCCATGTCTCAATAAAAATAAAAGATTAAGATGAGCAAAAGAACACAGAGTTCCTCTGCCCAGTGTCTGTGTTCTTTTGCCCATCTTAATCTTTTCTTAATGTGCTTTTCTTTCAATAAAAAATAGCATTTGACCCCAAACTTTTGAATGGTAGTGTACATATGAGATGAGTAATGCAAGATACAGTGCCTTGCGAAAGTATTCGGCCCCCTTGAACTTTGCGACCTTTTGCCACATTTCAGGCTTCAAACATAAAGATATAAAACTGGATTTTTTTGTGAAGAATCAACAACAAGTGGGACACAATCATGAAGTGGAATGACATTTATTGGATATTTCAAACTTTTTTAACAAATCAAAAACTGAAAAATTGGGCGTGCAAAATTATTCACCCCCCTTAACTTAATACTTTGTAATACTTAATACTTTGTTTGCTGCGATTACAGCTGTAAGTCGCTTGGGGTATGTCTCTATCAGTTTTGCACATCGAGAGACTGACATTTTTTCCCATTCCTCCTTGCAAAATAGCTCGAGCTCAGTGAGGTTGGATGGAGAGCATTTGTGAACAGCAGTTTTCAGTTCTTTCCACAGATTCTCGATTGGATTCAGGTCTGGACTTTGACTTGGCCATTCTAACACCTGGATATGTTTATTTTTGAACCATTCCATTGTAGATTTTGCTTTATGTTTTGGATCATTGTCTTGTTGGAAGACAAATCTCTGTCCCAGTCTCAGGTCTTTTGCAGACTCCATCAGGTTTTCTTCCAGAATGGTCCTGTATTTGGCTCCATCCATCTTCCCATCAATTTTAACCATCTTCCCTGTCCCTGCTGAAGAAAAGCAGGCCCAAACCATGATGCTGCCACCACCATGTTTGACAGTGGGTATGTTCAGGTATGTTCAGGGTGATGAGCTGTGTTGCTTTTACGCCAAACATAACGTTTTGCATTGTTGCCAAAAAGTTCAATTTTGGTTTCATCTGACCAGAGCACCTTCTTCCACATGTTTGGTGTGTCTCCCAGGTGGCTTGTGGCAAACTTTGAATGACACTTTTTATGGATATATTTAAGAAATGGCTTTCTTCTTGCCACTCTTCCATAAAGGCCAGATTTGTGCAATATCCTGTGGACAGAGTGTCCCACCTCAGCTGTAGATCTCTGCAGTTCATCCAGAGTGATCATGGGCCTCTTGGCTGCATCTCTGATCAGTCTTCTCCTTGTATGAGCTGAAAGTTTAGAGGAACGGCCAGGTCTTGGTAGATTTTCTTTATCCCCGCCTGGTACGGCAACTGCTCCGCCCTCAACCGTAAGGCTCTCCAGAGGGTAGTGAGGTCTGCACAACGCATCACCGGGGGCAAACTACCTGCCCTCCAGGACACCTACACCACCCGATGTTACAGGAAGGCCATAAAGATCATCAAGGACATCAACCACCCGAACCACTGCCTGTTCACCCCGCTATCATCCAGAAGGCGAGGTCAGTACAGGTGCATCAAAGCTGGGACCGAGAGACTGAAAACAGCTTCTATCTCAAGGCCATCAGACTGTTAAACAGCCACCACTAACATTGAGTGGCTGCTGCCAACACAATGTCATTGACACTGACCCAACTCCAGCCACTTTAATAATGGGAATTGATGGGAAATGATGTAAATATATCACTAGCCACTTTAAACAATGCTACCTTATATAATGTTACTTACCCTACATTATTCATCTCATATGCATACGTATATACTGTACTCTACATCATCGACTGCATCCTTATGTAATACATGTATCACTAGCCACTTTAACTATGCCACTTTGTTTACTTTGTCTACATACTCATCTCATATGTATATACTGTACTCGATACCATCTACTGTATGCTGCTCTGTACCATCACTCATTCATATATCCTTATGTACATATTCTTTATCCCCTTACACTGTGTATAAGACAGTAGTTTTGGAATTGTTAGTTAGATTACTTGTTGGTTATCACTGCATTGTCGGAACTAGAAGCACAAGCATTTCGCTACACTCGCATTAACATCTGCTAACCATGTGTATGTGACAAATAAAATGTGATTTGATTTGATTTGATTTGCAGTGGTCTGCAGTGGTCTGATACTCCTTCCTCCTTTCAATATTATCGCTTGCACAGTGCTCCTTGGGATGTTTAAAGCTTGGGAAATCTTTTTGTATCCAAATCCGGCTTTAAACCTCTTCACAACAGTATCTCGGACCTGCCTGGTGTGTTCCTTGTTCTTCATGATGCTCTCTGCGCTTTTAATGGACCTCTGAGACAATCACAGTGCATTCATACAGAGACTTGATTACACACAGGTGGATTGTATTTATCATCATTAGTCTTTTAGGTCAACATTGGATCATTCAGAGATCCTCACTGAACTTCTGGAGAGAGTTTGCTGCACTGAAAGTAAAGGGGCTGAATAATTTTGCACGTCCAATTTTTCAGTTTTTGATTTGTTAAAAAAGTTTGAAATATCCAATAAATGTCGTTCCACTTCATGATTGTGTCCCACTTGTTGTTGATTCTTCAGTAAAAAATACAGTTTTATATCTTTATGTTTGAAGCCTGAAATGTGGCAAAAGGTCGCAAAGTTCAAGGGGACCGAATACTTTCACAAGGCACTGTATGTAAACATGATTAAAGTGGCATTATTAAAGTGACTAGTGATCCATTAAATAAAGTGGCCAATGATTTCAAGTCTGTATGTAGGCAGCAGCCTCTCTGTGTTAGTGATGGCTGTTTAACAGTCTGATGGCTTCGAGATAGAAGCTGTTTTTCAGTCTCTCGGTCCAAGCTTTGATGCACCTGTACTGACCTTGATTTCTGAATAATAGCTGGGTAAACAGGCAGTGGCTTGGGTGGTTGTTGTCCTTGATGATCTTTTTGGCCTTGATTACCGTCGTGGGTGATGGAGCCGCTTCCGCTGCTTATGGAAGACATCCTCCTTCTCTTGAAGATAGTGGCATTTAACTACTATGGGTCTGGACAGCTCCCCATTCTTCAGTGCGGACTGTATGCTTCTGTGCGCATGGTCAAGGGTGGGGGTGTAATCGAGGCCGAGACTTTCCTGTAAAAGTTTAGCTATGGACAGGCTAGGCCGCATTCCGCCTACAGTCTCGAGTCCCTCTCTCATGCCGAAAATGTGACCGTTCCCCCGGTGCTGTCTGTTCTCAAGGTCCTCAACCTTGGAAGTGAGTTTGACGACATCTGATGATAGCCGGGTGACTTGCTCTTCCAGTGTCACCACTTATTCGGAAAATATTTGCGCCATCTTTCAGGCTATTCAGACGGAGTGTCACGTCTCGCTTCCTTAGCAGAGTCAATCTTTATGTAGACCTCGGTGGCGAGAATAGCTATTTGTGTGGATATGTCAGTGAATAGTGACTCCACCTTAGTCAGCAGTCTGTTCAGATTTAATGATAGCCGCCATTACCATGGCTAGGTCGGGGGGATCAGAGTCCGTGTCAGGTGAGCCCGAGACTTCAGCAGAGACCTGCTCCTTTGTGGCTAGCAGCCGTTGTTGTCTCGACATTTTACGATTAAAAGGCCAAAAATGTCAGATAAAAAGCCTGATTAGTAAATTGGGTTCGATTCCAAATGAAATGTTACAAAATGAACATGGTGACGGAGATGTTGGTCAAGTATTAATAGTATATTGTTCGCCCTTCACATGTTGCTGCTCACCAGCACCCCCAAGCCTACTACTGTTGTGCCGTCTGCAAACTTGATGATTGAGTTGGAGGAGTGCAAGACCATGCAGTCATGGGTGAACAGGGAGTACAGGAGGGGGATGAGCACGCACCCTTGTGGGGCCCCAGTGTTGAGGATCAGTGAAGTGGATATGTTGTTTCCTACCTTCATCACCTGGGGGCGGCCCGTCAGGAAGTCCAGGACCCACTTGCACAGGGCGGGGTTGAGACCCAGGGCCTCAAGCTTAATGATGAGCATGGAGGGTGTTGAATGCTGAGCTATGGTCATAGAACAGCATTCTTACATAGGTATTCCTCTTGTCCAGATGGGATAGGGCAGTGTGCAGTGTGATGGCGATTGCATCGTCTGTGGACCTATTGGGGCGGTAAGCAAATTGAAGTGGGTCTCTGGTGAAAGGTAAGGTGGAGGTGATATGATCCTTGACTAGTCTCTCAAAGCACTTCATGATGACAGAAGTGAGTGCTACAGGGCGATAGTAATTTAGTTCAGTTACCTTTGCCTTCTTGGGTACAGGAACAATGGTGGCCATCTTGAAACATGTGGGGACAGTGGAGGGAATAACTACACTGTTTGTATTCGGCCATATTCCCAGTCACCTTTCCATTGTTAAATGCAGTGGTTCACGCTTTCAGTTTGCGCGAATGCTGCCATGCGGCGATCATCTGTTCACCTACTCTGCGTCACACAAAGACACGGCGGTTGGAACCAAAAATCTCAAATTTGGACTCATCAGAGCAAAGGACAGATCTCCACAGGTCTTATGTTCATTGCTCGTATTTCTTGGCCCAAGCAAGTCTCCTCTTCTTATTGTTGTCCTTTAGTAGTGGTTTCTTGGCAGCAATTCAACCATGAAGGCCTGATTCACGCAGTCTCCTCTGCACAGTTGATGTTGAGATGTGTCTGTTACTTGAACTCTGTGATGCATTTATTTGGGCTGCAATCTGAGGTGCAGTTAACTCTAATAAACCTATCCTCTGCTGCAGAGGTAACTCTGGTGGTTCCTTAGCTGTGGCAGTCCTCATGAGAGCCAGTTTCATCATAGCGCTTAATGGTTTTTGCAACTGTACTTGAAGAAACTTTCAGTTCTTGAAATGTTCCAGATTGATTGACCTTCATGTCTTAAAGTAATGATGGACTGTTGTTTCTCTTTGCTTATTTGAGCTTTTCTTGCCATTATATGGACTTGGTCTTTTACCAAATAGGGCTATCTTCTGTACACCACCCCTACCTTGTCAAAACATAACTGATTGGCTGAAACACATTAATAAGGAAATAAATTCCACACAATAACTTTTAACAAGGCACACCTGGTAATGCATTCCAGGTGAAATGCATTCCAGGTGACTATCTGGGGCGGCAACGTAGCCTAGTGGTTAGAGCGTTGGACTAGTAACCGGAAGGTTGTGAGTTCAAACCCCCGAGCTGACAAGGTACAAATCTGTCATTCTGCCCCTGAACAGGCAGTTAACCCACTGTTCTTATTGAAAATAAGAATATGTTCTTAACTGACTTGCCTGGTTAAATAAAGGTAAAATAAAAATAAAAAAATCTTATGAAGCTGGTTGAGAGAATGCTGTCATCAAGGCAAAGGGTGGCTACTTTGAAGAATATATTTGGATTTGTTTAATACTTTTTTGGTTAGTGAAGATGATGATGATTCCATATGTGTTATTTCATAGTTTTGATGTCTTCACTATTACTCTACAATGTAGAAAATAGTAAAAATAAAGAAAAACCCTTGATTGAGTAAGTGTGTCCAAACTTTTGACTGGTACTGTATATTTTAGTTCAGTGTAGTTTCAAGCCCAAATAAATGGCCCTATGATGTGATTAAGACACCAGGGTTCCATTTCCCTGCCAGGCTATAGCCTATAGAATAGTGCAATGCCAAGCTATAGTCTATAGAATAATGCAATGCCATTTCAAATTCAAACTAAAGAGGTGACAGTACACACAAAAAAATCTGGGTTTCTTTGGGAAGGGTGATGGTTCAATGTGGAACCATAATGCCTCAAATAACCCTCTGAGCTCTTCAATGGTGCTTTGCAGTTCACCAAAGCGTTTTAAAATCTTTTTGTGATAATTAAAATGTAGGGTAGGTGGCTCATTAGAATGTTTTGGAGCATGGTTTACTCATAGCTCATTCCGGTTGATCTAATCTGTTGTGTTATGCCATGACATATTATATATGACTATGACCAGTGAATGGAATTGTGTCAATTGTGAACGGTTGACTAAATCAGTCAGTGGTTCTCAATTACCTCCTCAGGGACCCCCAGCTGTTCCAGAGGTAGCTAACTTCATTCACCTTAACACAATAATACCACCTATGGAATTTTAACAATATAATATGACTGTCCAGAATAAAAAACCCTGTATGGTTCTTCAAAAGGATCTACAAAGAACCTTTGAGATTGAGAAAGGTTATTTATAGAACCCTTCTCCATAAAGGTTATATAAAGTACCATAAGAAAGGGTTCTGTATATCCCCAAAATGTTTGTAACCATAGTGAAAGCCTGTTATGGTGCTATATAGAACCTTTTTTAATGTTTCTTTCTAGAACCTTATGAAAGGGTTATTTATAATAGCACCATACAGTTTCCATTTAGAACCTTGGGAGCATGGTTCTTTATTGAACCTTAAAAAAAGGGATCTATATACTGTAGCACCCAAAAAAGTTCCGCTATGGTTACAAGACAAATAACCCCTATCTGGTACTATTTAAAAGAAAAGAAAATAGTTCCTTTGAAAATCGAATCCACATATTACCAGCCAATTTCTCACCACAAAGGAGCATTATTATGCTTGGAGTTGAGAGTGATCGGCCTAGTTGTACTCTATCGGCCTTTGAATAGCAGAAGTCAGTGGTCCGGGAATTTGTGTGGGGGGCATATTAATATGCTCTCGTGCGTGAATGATCCTGTTTTCTTCTGCTGATCTGCAGTAACCTCTGATGCACGCGAATAGAGCCACAAGCCCTTATGTGACGCATTGCATTGCATCAAGACATGACAAATGCCCACGGTAACATAAAGCTGAGCACAATAATAACTAAGAAATTAAATATTATAATATAGTAATGCAATTCACAAACGTAGGCATGCACAATCAAACATTGTTGAATTATAGATGTTATTTTTTAGGAGAGTCATGTCATGGAAAGGTAGGTTAAATAGGCTCTTAGGCTTTATTTGGTTCCAGACAAGGGCACATTTGGTAAGCATTCCAGTGCAAAGTTTGCGACTGTTTCTTTTGAAGTCATGAATATGAAATAGAAAACATAATTTGTCAGTCATAGTGCAGGTCTGAGTTCACCAACTCTGTTTGAACCCTGTTCTTCTATGCAGAAGACTGTGTTAGCCTACTAAGCTAAAGGCTACTCATCGCACAAGCTGAAACACCTGCATTGCACTTCACCCCCCGCGTTGACCTCTTGTTCCTTGCAGAGATCCATCCAAGTCAGAACACCAATGTGACCCTGGGTTCGGACAGTGTTAGCCCGCTGAGCTAAGGTGCAAGGGCATTTGCTCTGGGAGTCAACGCAAATCTTCAGGTCTCACTTAAGCAAGATACTCTTCACATGAGTGTGGTTCACCGAACAACCCCTGCTAAATATAGGCCGAATGGCTACCCCCAAGCCATTAGACTGCTGAGCAATTAATCAAATGGCCACCCAGACTATTTACATTAAACTGCTGCTACTTGCTGTTTATTATCTATGCATAGTTACTTTACCTCCATCTACACGTACAAATTACCTAGACTAACCTGTACCCTCGCACAATGACTTTGGTACCCCTGAATATAGCCTCGTTACTGTTATTCTATTGTGTTACTTTTTATTAAATTTTTTACTTTAGTTTATTTAGTAAATATTTTCTTAACTATATTTCTTGAACTGCATTGTTGGTTAATGGCTTGTAAGCATTTCACAGCACAAAATTGATTTTATTTGTCTTCATGTCTGTCCCCTTGAGGGAACAACCCCATTAAGATCCTGAGGTTTGTCCAAAGGGGACTCTACCTACGGCACATAACTCATTAAAAGTGACAGACAGCTCGGTGCACTTAACATATCAATTCCTCTCACTTTTAGTGAGTTATGTGCAGTAGGTAGAGCCTACTGCAGTAGGTAGAGCCTACAGAGTCCCTACCTACTGCACATAACTCATTAAAAGTGAGAGGAATTGACATGTTAAGTGCACCGAGCTGTCTGTTTGAACTACTGGCACCCAGCTCGTACACCCATGCATACCCTACAAGACATGCTACAAGAGGTCTCTTCACAGTCCCCAAGTCCAGAACACACTATGGGATGGGCACAGTACTTCATAGAGCCATGAGTACATGGAACTCTATTCCACATCAAGTAACTGATGCAAGCACAAAAATTAAATTTAAAAAACAGATAAAAATACACCTTATGGAACAGTGGGGACGGTGGAGCTACACAAACATAGGCACAGCCACATGCATACACACACACTTTAACATGCACACTATACACACGTACACATGGACTTTGTATTGTAGATATGTGGTAGTGGTGGAGTAGGGGCCTGAGGGCACACATTGTGTTGTGAAACCTGTGAATGTATTGTAATGTTTTTAAAAATGGTATAAACCGCTTTCATTTTGCTGGACCCCAGGAAGAGTAGCTGCTGCCAATGGGGATCTGTAATAAATACAAATACTACAGTATCACACTGCATCAATCAATTAACACCAATTATTCCATCGGCTCAAGCTTAATTAGCATATATGCCAGCTTCAACACTGCTTCATTATCACGACATTATCACACCGTTATCTTCCAATTACCATACAATTATCATGCCATTATCATTGCATAAGGCACAGTGTCTTGGTGTGTAGGCCCTATTGGCGATCATGTCAGGACTTCAAGAATTGCAAGTCAATTACATACATTGATTGAGAGAGTAAATGAGCCTCATTCATTATACATGATCATAGATTGCTGAGAGGCGCAATGTTGGAATAGACAATTATCATGCAATCACTATATTATTATAGTGAGAATAGAGCGGTCCGGTGTTTGTCACTTTGTCGCAGTGACATGTTTTGACGATAATCCCTCCTAATTTCGCTTCTGTTGTTGGATTTATTTGTGTTCATAGCCACCGAATAATGCAAATCAAAGACCATGTTGTCAAACCCAATCACTTGCATTCATTATTATCTGCTGGAATAATAAGAATAAATAAGATTAGGTCAACGAACGGGCGAGTTTTTTTTATACATACTATGGAGAAAGCAGTGGGTGTGTTGAGAGGGCCACGTAAAGAGTGGACATTACAATGCAATTTGGGCTGCGCGTCATTTGTGGACGTGTGCTGCTGTTGGCGTGTATGTACTGTAAGTGTGTGTCTTTGTTGCTGAGTCAGGCGAGTCCACGCTCCAGAAGGTCTTTTGCTCTTTTGCTCTTTTCCAGTCCGTCCCCCTTCTCCCTCTCCCTCTCTCTCTCTCTGTATATTATCTCCCCACTTTTCTTCCTTTGCCCAGGGGACTTTGTTTTATAAGGTGACGTCCATTTTCATTGGATACGAGCCGTGACACGAGCCTCAGGTTCTGCTTTCTCCGCCTAGTTTTTTTATTTTCATTTTTTTCTTACTGATTTACAAATGGTTTCTTTTTTTAGCGCATTGGTAGTCCATGTCGCCGGCTAGATCCAAGCGGTGTTTACATTCTTGCAAGCCTGGACGCAGCGTCTCTATGCGGACAGGACATTACCGTAAACTGTAGGAGGTTGTGCTTTATGAATGAACAACGAGAAGGAAATACAACAATCCAAACGTGATCGCGGTGAGCGAGCCACGGATATGAGGGATTAGCGTAATTGTACCAGAGACTCATTGCGGAAAAGCCTTTCACTGCGGACTCATGTGAAAACGCATCGGGGGAGAACGTGTTTAAGAGGCATTGACCAGCGGAAAACCGTGGTGACCATGTAAGTTGCTCTCTGTACCTCCCCTTGAATGTAATGTTCTTGCACCACACATGTTTCGCCAAAAATAGGTTATAGGATTAGGCAATTGCTCAATGATAATAATATTTATAATAATAATAATAATGCAATTCTCCTCCAATTATTTTCTCATAAAAAAAAATCAGACTGAGTATCGCCTGTCAAGTGTCATTCGCTCAATGACACAACGTGATGCATTGTCTCCGTGATTGACATGTATAATAAGAGAAAAATGCACTTCTTAATTCCCTCCTTGCTGCATCCCTCACAGGAACAGCATTCGAGACATGTTCACCACACTTTCCCCTTAAATTACATCCCCTCCTTTGCTGCATTCAACAATGTATTTGAGAGACACATCACATTCACCCCCATGGTGTACCAGGTTTCGACTTTCACTGTGTCCCCCGCTGGTGTGCTTTGCTTACAGGTCCATTCATATTGTTGCGCTGGGGAGCGAGTGCCCCGGGGGAGCGAGGCCCGGGGAAGAGGCCATGGGTCAGGGCCAGCTCCAGGGGGGCCTGCTGTGGAGCTACTTGGGCCATGGAGCTGTGGCTGGAGGACCTGAGGAGAGCAGTCTGTCCAACTCGGCCTTCATGGAGTACACATCCCGCGTGTTTGGAGACGTCACTGTGGTGGTGCAGGACTGCCCTAGCTGGGTGTGTGTGTGTGTGTGTGTGTGTGTGTGTGTGTGTGTGTGTGTGTGTGTGTGTGTGTGTGTGTGTGTGTGTGTGTGTGTGTGTGTGTGTGTGTGTGTGTGTGGTGAGTCAGAGGGTTGTTATGTAGGTTTGGCCCTGGAGCTGTTAGGGTGGGTGATTGTGTGGGGGGCTGTGATAGAGTAAAGGGAAGGGGGGCTGGAAAAGGGGGAGTACAAGAAATGGGGTTAGAGAGTGTTACAAGTGAGAGACCAAATTACTTGCACAGTTCTGTAAGGTGATAAGAAATGATTGAGAGTTAAAACAGACAAGCAGGAAGACAATGACATCCTAATAAATGTTGTCCCCTTCAGCGTCGTCCCCTATGGGAGTGTTTTATTTGTTTAGTAAATTAACTCAGTTATCTTACTCTTGAAAGTTGTAATAGTAGAATGCACAAGGTGCAATTTCGAAATTGGATGGTGTATCATCAGTTTTTCTCTTGTCATTTGCATTTAGCATTTTAGTCATTTAGCAGACGCTCTTATCCAGAGCGACTTACATTTAGTGCATTAATCTTAAAATAGCTAGGTGGGACAACCACAAATCCCAGCTAGAATGTGGGGGTAGAGTGAAGTGCAAGTGTTGGTTTAGGGAAAAAAAATAAGCGAGGGTGGTTGAGGTGAGAAAGGGGATTCATTATTTAAGAAACTCTTTGAAGAGTTAGGGTTTCAGGTGCTTTTGGAAGATGGGAATCTGCTGTCCTAGCTTCAGGGGGAAGCTGGTTCCACCATTGGGGTGCCAGGATAGAGAAGAGCTTGGACTGGGCTGAGTGGGAGCTGCCCTCCCGTAGGGGTGGGAGGGCCAAGAGACCAGAGGTCGCAGAACGTGTTGCTTGGGTTGGGATATTGAGTTTGAGGGTGTAGGAGCAGTTTCTCTGGCTGCTCCGTAGGCAAACACCATAGTCTTGTATTGGATGTGAGCTTCGACAGGTAGCCAGTGGAGTGTGCGGAGGAGCAGGGTGACATGGGAGAACTTGGGAAGGTTGAAAAGCAGGCAGGCTGCTGTGTTCTGGATAAATTTCAGGGGTTTGATGCACAAGCGGGGAGCCCAGCCAACAGTGAGTTGGCAGAAGTCCAGACTGGAGATGACAAGTACCTGGATTAGGACCTGCACCGCTTCCTGTGTGAGGTAGTGTCGTACTCTACAGATGTTGGAGAGCATGAACCTGCAGGAGCGAGTCACTGCTTTGATGTTTGCAGAGAATTACAGGGTGTTGTCCAGGGTAACGCCAAGGTTCTTTGCACTCTGGGAGGGCGACACTGGGGAGTTGTCAACCGTGATGAGAGGTCTTTGAGCGGGCAGGCCTTCCCTGGGAGGAAAAGATGCTTGGTTTTCGTGAAGGTTGAGCTTGAGGTGGTGGGCTGACACCCAAGCTGAGATACCTGCCAGGCATGCAGAGATGCATGTTGCCACCCGGGTGTCGGGGGGAGTATTTGAGTGTCATCCGCATAGCAATGATAGGAGAGACCATGTGAAGATATGACAAAGCAGAGTGACTTGGTGTATAAAAAGAAGAGGGCATAGAACTGAGCCATGGGGGACACCAGTAATGAGAATACGTGGTGCAGACATAGATCCTCTCCACATCACCTGGTAGGAGTGGCCTGCCAGGTAGGATGCAATCGAAGAGTGTGCAGAGCCTGAGACGCCCAGCACTGAGAGGGTGGAGAGGAGGATCTGATGGTTCATGGTTCTCGAAGGCAGTGGATAGATCTAGGAGGATGAGAAAAGAAGAGAGAGAGTCAGCTTTGGCAGTGTGGAGAGCCTCCGTGACACAGAATCGACCAGTCTCGGTTGAGTGACCCGTCTTGAAGCCTGACTGGTTAGGTTCAAGAAGATCATTCTGAGAGAGATAATGAGAGTGTTGATCAGAGACAGCACGCTCAAGTGTTTTGGGAAGAAAAAAAAGAAGGGATACAGGATAAAGCATGCCTATCTATATAATGAATAGGAATTGGGTGGGTTGAGATGATTAGGCTACCTAGTGGTTAGAGCGTTGGACTAGTAACCGGAAGGTTGCAAGTTCAAACCCCCCAGCTGACAAGGTACAAATCTGTCATTCTGCCCCTGAACAGGCAGTTAACCCACTGTTCCTAGGCCGTCATTGAAAATAAGAATTTGTTCTTAACTGACTTGCCTAGTTAAATAAAGGTTAATATATATATATATATATATATAGAAAAGCACTACACCTCTCTCTATAAGCTTCACTTATTCAAATGTTTTACTTGAACCCTAAATGGTTCTCAAGTAGATTACTAAGAAAAGTTAATCCATTGTTTAAAAATTGCCTTTGCAGATTACCATGTCTCATTTTCTCTTTTTCAAACAAGCATTGCAGAGCTGGCAACAATTTCAATTTCATCCCCCTGAAAAGATAGAACAAATATTACAACAAATATTATAGCTGAACTCAAATGTGCTGGTTGATAAAATACCTGAATTTATGAGAAAGATGTTTGAAAAGGTATTTTGTTCTTAAATAATATTGTATATTGGAATGGTAGAGTTATGTCCTTCATGGAGTTATCAGAATTGTATGGGAAGGTCTGCTCAATCCAAGAGTACAACCAATTGATTATAGCATTACCCCCAAAATGGAGGAGGCAGGAGGAGGTAGGGAACTGGTTTGTCTGCCCAATATATAAAGGATCAAAACTGGCGAAGGAATAAAAATGGCATAAATAGGAAAGTATACAAGTTTCATTTGATGACCAGGATGTTGATAACTGTGCAATACCAATCGCAAAGTAGTTGGGAAGAGATTTTTGATGTACCGATTCTATGGTACAGGGTGTATGAGTTGATATATAAAACGACACAAGATTTAAGACTTCATGCTTTTCAGCTAAAATTATTATATAGAATTCTTGCCACCAACAAAATGTTGAATATTTGGGGCATGAAATCATCGAAGCTCTGCAGATTTTGTTTTGAGAATACAGAATCAATAGACCATTTACGTTGGTATTGCCCTCAAGTAGCCTGTTTCTGGTCTCAGGTTCAGGAATGGCTGAAAATGCATAGCATTGATCTAAAATTGACCCTAGAAATAGTACTGTTAGGAGATCTGGAGAGACTGGGTCAGTCAATTACTAATATACTAATACTCTTAGTGAAAGTATTTATCTTCAACAACTCTGTGGATTCTATTAAATTAGATTGAAATTGTACGTGAAACATCACAGCACAGTTGGAAGATATGTTCCGTAGAAATCCAAAGAGGGTGGCCAGCAGAGAGGTGGGATGGGCTGAGGGTTGGGATGTGGGTGGAATTGGAGACAAGTGGGAGTGGAGTTGCTGTGAATGATGGTCAAAGATAAAAGTAAAAAATAAAGTCAAAATAAAACATAGTAAAAAGTAAGCTTGAATGACATTGAGGGGCAGTGTTTTTACAGCTAATGCCGGTGTGCCTGAGGCTGATGCCGTGCAGGTGTTTGTACACATGCATATACACACACTCTCATTCAAATACACACATACACGAACACACACACATGTAATAGTGCCAGACATGCATTCAAACATATACAGTTGGCATCGCTGTTATGATTTTAGTTGTCCTTGATGTCCTTTGTTTATTTTTATGTTTTTGCATATTGTTGATTGCTGTTTTTCTTCTGCCATTTTCTTTTCTCTCTTTGGTTAATTTTCTTGGTTGTTGGTGCATTGAGGGGTTCTTGGGTTGGGGAATGGAATTAATTTGACATTTTATTTATTTATTCTCTTCTTGGGGGGGACTGGGAGGGGTCTCGGAAGGTTGAGGGACAGCTATTGGGGAACTGTGGGGGATCTTGGAGGGTTTGGGTTCAAGTTTTGTGGCCTGGTGGGAGAACTGTCAATGTGCCCTTGAGCAGGGCATTGACCCTGGATGCTTCTGTTTGTCACTCTAAATGGGAGTCAGTTGGATGACTGCTGTGGTGTAGTTGTTGAGTGGCTTCACTGCAAGTAAATCAAATAAAATCAAAATCAAATCAAATCAAATTTGATTTGTCACATACACATGGTTAACAGATGTTAATGCGAGTGTAGCGAAATGCTTGTGCTTCTAGTTCCGACAATGCAGTAATAACCAACAAGTAATCTAACTAACAATTCCAAAACTACTGTCTTATACACAGTGTAAGGGGATAAAGAATATGTACATAAGGATATATGAATGAGTGATGGTACAGAGCAGCATACAGTAGATGGTATCGAGTACAGTATATACATATGAGATGAGTATGTAGACAAAGTAAACAAAGTGGCATAGTTAAAGTGGCTAGTGATACATGTATTACATAAGGATGCAGTCGATGATGTAGAGTACAGTATATACATATGCATATGAGATGAATAATGTAGGGTAAGTAACATTATATAAGGTAGCATTGTTTAAAGTGGCTAGTGATATATTTACATCAATTCCCATTATTAAAGTGGCTGGAGTTGGGTCAGTGTCAATGACAGTGTGTTGGCAGCAGCCACTCAATGTTAGTGGTGGCTGTTTAACAGTCTGATGGCCTTGAGATAGAAGCTGTTTTTCAGTCTCTCGGTCCCAGCTTTGATGCACCTGTACTGACCTCGCCTTCTGGATGATAGCGGGGTGAACAGGCAGTGGTTCGGGTGGTTGATGTCCTTGATGATCTTTATGGCCTTCCTGTAACATCGGGTGGTGTAGGTGTCCTGGAGGGCAGGTAGTTTCCCCCCCGGTGATGCGTTGTGCAGACCTCACTACCCTCTGGAGAGCCTTACGGTTGAGGGCGGAGCAGTTGCCGTACCAGGCGGTGATACAGCCCGCCAGGATGCTCTCGATTGTGCATCTGTAGAAGTTTGTGAGTGCTTTTGGTGACAAGCAGAATTTCTTCAGCCTCCTGAGGTTGAAGAGGCGCTGCTGCGCCTTCTTCACGACGCTGTCAGTGTGAGTGGACCAATTCAGTTTGTCTGTGATGTGTATGCCGAGGAACTTAAAACTTGCTACCTTCTCCACTACTGTTCCATCGATGTGGATAGGGGGGTGTTCCCTCTGCTGTTTCCTGAAGTCCACAATCATCTCCTTAGTTTTGTTGACGTTGAGTGTGAGGTTATTTTCCTGACACCACACTCCGAGGGCCCTCACCTCCTCCCTGTAGGCCGTCTCGTCGTTGTTGGTAATCAAGCCTACCACTGTTGTGTCGTCCGCAAACTTGATGATTGAGTTGGAGGCGTGCGTGGCCACGCAGTCGTGGGTGAACAGGGAGTACAGGAGAGGGCTCAGAACGCACCCTTGTGGGGCCCCGTGTTGAGGATCAGCGGGGAGGAGATGTTGTTGCCTACCCTCACCACCTGGGGGCGGCCCGTCAGGAAGTCCAGTACCCAGTTGCACAGGGCGGGGTCGAGACCCAGGGTCTCGAGCTTGATGACGAGCTTGGAGGGTACTATGGTGTTGAATGCCAAGCTGTAGTCGATGAACAGCATTCTCACATAGGTATTCCTCTTGTCCAGGTGGGTTAGGGCAGTGTGCAGTGTGGTTGAGATTGCATCGTCTGTGGACCTATTTGGGCGGTAAGCAAATTGGAGTGGGTCTAGGGTGTCAGGTAGGGTGGAGGTGATATGGTCCTTGACTAGTCTCTCAAAGCACTTCATGATGACGGAAGTGAGTGCTACGGGGCGGTAGTCGTTTATCTCAGTTACCTTAGCTTTCTTGGGAACAGGAACAATGGTCGCCCTCTTGAAGCATGTGGGAACAGCAGACTGGTATAGGGATTGATTGAATATGTCCGTAAACACACTGGCCAGCTGGTCTGCGCATGCTCTGAGGGTGCGGCTGGGGATGCCGTCTGGGCCTGCAGCCTTGCGAGGGTTAACACGTTTAAATGTCTTACTCACCTCGGCTGCAGTGAAGGAGAGACCGCATGTTTTCGTTGCAGGCCATGTCAGTGGCACTGTATTGTCCTCAAAGCGGGCAAAAAAGTTATTTAGTCTGCCTGGGAGCAAGACATCCTGGTCCGTGACTGGGCTGGGTTTCTTCTTGTAGTCCGTGATTGACTGTAGACCCTGCCACATGCCTCTTGTGTCTGAGCCATTGAATTGAGATTCCACTTTGTCTCTGTACTGACGCTTAGCTTGTTTAATAGCCTTGCGGAGGGAATAGCTGCATTGTTTATATTCGGACATGTTACCAGACACCTTGCCCTGATTAAAAGCAGTGGTTCGCGCTTTCAGTTTCACGCGAATGCTGCCATCAATCCACGGTTTCTGGTTAGGGAATGTTTTTATCGTTGCTATGGGAACGACATCTTCGACGCACGTTCTAATGAACTCGCACACCGAATCAGCGTATTCGTCAATATTTTTATCTGACGCAATACGAAACATGTCCCAGTCCACGTGATGGAAGCAGTCTTGGAGTGTGGAGTCAGCTTGGTCTGACCAGCGTTGGACAGACCTCAGCGTGGGAGCCTCTTGTTTTAGTTTCTGCCTGTAGGCAGGGATCAGCAAAATGGAGTCGTGGTCAGCTTTTCCGAAAGGGGCGGGGCAGGGCCTTATATGCGTCGCGGAAGTTAGAGTAACAATGATCCAAGGTTTTACCACCCCTGGTTGCGCAATCGATATGCTGATAAAATTTAGGGAGTCTTGTTTTCAGATTAGCTTTGTTAAAATCCCCAGCTACAATGAATGCAGCCTCCGGATAAATGGTTTCCAGTTTGCAAAGAGTTAAATAAAGTTCGTTCAGAGCCATCGATGTGTCTGCTTGGGGGGGAATATATACGGCTGTGATTATATTCGAAGAGAATTCTCTTGGAAGATAATGCGGTCTACATTTGATTGTGAGGAATTCTAAATCAGGTGAACAGAAGGATTTGAGTTCCTGTATGTTTCCTTCATCACACCATGTCTCATTAGTCATGAGGCATACGCCCCCGCCACTCTTCTTACCAGAAAGATGTTTGTTTCTGTCGGCGCGATGCGTGGAGAAACCCGTTGGCTGCACCGCATCGGATAGCGTCTCTCCAGTGAGCCATGTTTCCGTGAAGCAGAGAACGTTGCAGTCTCTGATGTCCCTCTGGAATGCCACCCTTGCTCGGATTTCGTCAACCTTGTTGTGAAGAGACTGGACATTGGCAAGAAGAATGCTGGGGAGTGGTGCGCGATGTGCCCGTGTCCTGAGTCTGACCAGAAGACCGCCTTGTTTCCCTCTTTTTCGGAGTCGTTTTCTTGGGTTGCTCCATGCGATCCATTCCGTTGTCCTGTTTGTAAGGCAGAACACAGGACCCGCGTCGCGGAAAACATATTCTTGGTCATACTGATGGTGAGTTGACGCTGATCTTATATTCGGTAGTTCTTCTCGACTGTATGTAATGAAACCTAAGATGACCTGGGGTACTAATGTAAGAAATAACACGTAAAAAAAAACAAAAAACTGCATAGTTTCCTAGGAACGCGAAGCGAGGCGGCCATCTCTGTCGGCGCCGGAAGTAACGTATATTGTATGTTTCAGTTATTCAATAAAATAAAGTAAAAAAATAAATAAGGGATACAGGTCTATAGTTTCTGACGTCAGATGAGTCGAGTGTTGGTTCCTTGAAGAGGAGAGAGACATGATCCATTTTGAAATGAGGGGGGATGCAGCCAGTGGTCAGGGATGAGTTGATGAGGGAAGTGAGAAGATCTCCAGAGATGGTTTGGAGAAGGGAGGAGGGGATGGGGTCAATCTGGCAGGTTGTTGGGCGGCCAGACCTCACTAGTCATAGGATTTTGTCTGGAGAGAGAGGGCAGAAAGAAGTCAAGGCGTACGGTAGTTCTGTGTCAGTGGGACAAGTGGACTCAATAGGCTGAGTGAATGAGGAGCAGATGTCGTCAACCTTTTTTTCAAAGTGGTTGATAAAGTCGTCCGCAGAGAGGGAGGAAGGGGGGGTGGAGGATTAAGAAGGGTTGAGAAGGTGGAAAATAGTTTTCTAGGGTTAGAGGAAGAACCTTGATATTTAGAGTGATAGAAAGTGGCTTTAGCAGCAGATACAGAGGAAGAGAAGGTAGAGAGGAGGGAGTGAAAAGATGATAGGTCCTCCGGAAGTTTAGTTTACCTCCATTTTCGCTCAGATGCCCGCAGCCTTGTTCTGTAAGTTCGCAATGAGTCACTCCGCCATGGAGCAGGAGGGGAGGGCCGAGCCGGCCTTGAGGAAAGGGGGCAGTGCGAGTCAGTCATTGGATGCAGAAAGGGAGGAGAGTAGGGTTGAAGAGACAGAATCTGGAGAAAGGAGGGAGAAGGATTTAGCAGAAGGGAGAGATGATAGGATAGAAGAGTAGAGAGTAGTGGGAGATGGAGAGCGAAGATTACGACGGCGCATGACCATCTGGGTAGAGGCTGAGTGGCTAGGGTTGGAGAAAGGGAGACAGAAATGGAAAGAAAGTAGTGATCAGAGACCTGGAAGGGGGTTGCAGTGACATTAGTAGGAGAACAGACTCTAGTAAAGATGAGGTCAAGTGTATTGCCTGCCTTGTGAATTGGAGGGGACTGGGAAAGGGTGAGGACAAAAGAGGTAAGGAGGGGAATAGAGAGATCTGGAAATGTCAGGAGGTTGAAGTATCCAAGTACGAAGAGTGGTGAGCCATCGTCAGGAAATTAGCTTATCAAGGTGTCAAGCTCATTGAGGGACTCTCCAAGGGCACCTGGTGGGCGATAGATGATAACAATGTTATGCTTGAGTAGACAAGTGACAGTATGGAATTCAAATGAGTAGATTGACAGGTAAAAGAGGAAGAAAAGACAATCTCCACTTAGGACAAATTAGTAGCCCTGTGCCACCACTGCGATGACCAGATGCTCTTGGTCTATGAGAGAAAACGTAGTCAGATGAAGAGAGAGCAGCTGGAGTAGCAGTGTTCTCTGGGGTGATCTGTCAGGGCAAAAAAGTCAAGGCACTAGGTAGCATAGGCTGAGATTAACTCTGTGTTCTTGACTTCAGATCGGCAGTTCCAAATACGTCCAGAGACCTGGAATTTCACATGGGTTGTGCGCATAGGATACACTAAATGACACTGAACAAAAATATAAACGCAACATGTAAAGTGTTGGTCCCATGTTTCATGAGGTGAAATAAAAGACCCCAGAAATGTCCCATATGCACAAAAAGCTTATTTCTCTCATAGGTTGTGCATACATTTGTTTACATCCTTGTTAGTGAGCATTTCTCCTTTGCCAAGATAATCTATCCACCTGACAGGTGTGGCATATCAAGAAGCTGATTAAACAGAATGATCATTACACAGGTGCACAAAATGTGCAGTTTTGTCACACAACACAATGCCACAGATGTTTTGAGGGAGTGTGCAATTGGCATGCTGACTGCAGGAATGTCCACCAGAGCTGTTGCCAGTGAAATTAATGTAATTTTCTCTACCATAAGCCGCCTCCAATGTTGTTTTAGAGAATTTGTCAGTACATCCAACTTGGCTCACAACCGCAGACCGCGTGTATGGCGTTGTGTGGGGGTGAGCGGTGTGCTGATGTCAACGCTGTGAACAGAGTGCCCCATGGTGGCGGTGGGGTTATGGTATGGGCAGGCCTAATCTAAGGACAACGAACACAATTGCATTTTATCGATGGCAATTTGAATGCACAGAAATACAGTGATGTGATCCTGAGCCCCATATTCATAGTTTAGGTCCTAATGAATTGATTTCAATTGACTGATTTCCTCAATGAACTGTAACTCAGTAAAATTGTTGCATGTTGCATTTATATATTTTTTCAGTATTGAAGGGTTGCAGCCAAGGGCTGGGGAGTGTCTGTATAGCCTGCAGGGAGAGGAGCAAACAGGGTATAGAGAAAACACATACAGTTGACAAAGCTACAAAAGAACCAAAGGAAATCATCAGAAAATACACTATATATACAAAAGTATTTGGACACCCTTCAAATTAGTGGATTCAACTATTTCAGCCACAAACAATGCTGATGGGTATAAAGTTGAGCACACAGCAATGCAATCTCCATAGACAAACATTGGCAGTAGAGAGGTTGTTACTGACAATAGCATTTGATATTTTCAGTGGTATTGTTAACAAACACGCCACCATAAAGAAAATGAGAATTAAAAACTAGTTCAACCGTGATTTTGCAGAGTTCTCCACTTCAAGAATTGCATTTGGTGAAAGGTTCGGTGCATGCATACTCAGGCTGACTGACTATCGTTCAGGCAAATTAGAAATAAGTGCACTCAGGCTATACGGAAGGCCAAAGTTAGTTACTTGAAGGAGCAGTTCTCTCTCTGTGAGTCTAACCCCAAGAAGTTCTGGAAAACAGTTAATGACCTGGATAATAAACCCTCCTCCTCACAGCTGCCCATGTCCCTTAATGTTGATGATGTGGTTGTTACTGACAAAAAGCATATGGCTGAGCTCTTTAATCACCACTTCATTAAGTCAGGATTCCTATTTGACTCAGCCCTGCCTCCTTGCCTGTCCAACATTTCCTCATCTCCCACCCCTTCTAATGCGACTATCACCGATGCGTCTCCCTCTTTTTCCCCTGCCCTGCTACAAAGTTTCTCCCTGCAGGCAGTCACTGAGTCCGAGGTGCTAAAGGAGATCCTTAAACTTGACCCCAAAAATCCATCTGGGTCAGATGGTTTATACCCTTTCTTCTTTAAGGTTGCTGCCCTTTTACCCCCTTTTTTTCTCTCCCCAATTTCGTGGTATCCAATAGTAGCTACTATCTTGTCTCATCGCTACAATTCCCGTACGGGCTCGGGAGAGACGATGGTTGAAAGTCATGCGTCCTCCGATACACAACCTAACCAAGCCGCACTGCTTCTTAACACAGCACGCATCCAACCCGGAAGCCAGCCACACCAATGTGTCGGAGGAAACACTGTGCACCTGGCAAGAACTTGACTGGCCTGCACAGAGCCCTGACCTCAACCCGATGAAACACCTTTGGGATGAATTGGAAGCCAGGCCTAATCGCCCAACATCAGTGCCCGACCTTACTAATGCTCTTGTGCTGAATGGAAGCAAGTCCCCACAGGAATGTTCCAACATCTAGTGGAAAGCCTTCCCAGAAGAGTGGAGGCTGTTATAGCAGCAAAGGGGGGGACCAAATCCATATTAAGGCCCATGATTTTGGAATGAGATGTTTGACGAGCAGGTTTCCACATACTTTTTGTCATGTAGTGTAACTAGGTAGTAGGCAAGATCAGTGAGAGAGTGGTGTGGAGCCTTCCTCTCTTTCCTTCCTTGAATAACTTCACAGAGCAGTCTTTGTTTTTCAGACGGTCTTAGTATTTTCAATGAGACCGCCACTTACAGCTGCTGTTGAGCAACCAGGGGAGACTGAAGTACTAAGACTAATTGCTAATTATCTAGCAGAGGTGAAGAGCAAAGCTCCCAGTATTAATTGATGATTGCCTAGGAGAGGAGAAACCACTCCCCCTCCAATACAGCAACTGATTACCAAAACAAGTCACAAATTGCCCTGCACCTTATTCCTGGTTGATGTTATGAGCGGTCAGCAGTTCACACACCAAGTAGGCTACTGTGAAGTCAGGCAGCACTTAAAGTAGTTGGCCCTTGCAAACAAAAAGACAGTACTAAACAACAACAGATAAAGACAAAAAATATACTTATCACTCCTGGAGATGTATCCTAGAGATATCAGGAGTCCTCTAGCTATAGAATGAAGAACCTTAGAGAGCTATTTATAACTTGTCAAAAATGTCCAGATCAACTAGGCATTGTCAGCTACGTTTTGTAGCTAGGTTTTTTAGCCCATATATTTTGTAGTGATGTTCAAGTCACTCAAATATCACATGAGTACACATTAGACATGGTAAAATGTGTAGAATTGCAAGAAAATGTTTTAAAACTGCAACATTTTCTCTGCATCCCATGACAAAATGTGTAGAATGGCTGGAAATAGGCAGAGCTTTGTCTTCCACAACGGTGGCTAATCTTTTCCCTTTCAGGATAGATTTGATTAGTGGAGACAGACGGAGGTTGTCAGGGGCCAAGCCAAGCCAGTCCAATAAGCAGGCAGGGAAGAAAGGCCTTTGTTTTATCACAAGACCATTGTCATCATAAAGGAGTTAGTGAGTCACTCTGCCAGCCACTGTTGATGTTTGTTTACCCGGCTGGCTTGATTGTGACGCGTGCTCTTGAGATGTAACCGCATTTTGAATTCCAAAACCGTTTTTAGCAGAGGCAGCGGAACAAATCTAACCACTTCTTCTCTGAGGGCTTAGATGAGATAGCATGTAATTAAGCATACCACAGCTACTGTTACTATTTTCAATCTTTTTCCGGTATAAAACCTTTGGGGCCTGTTTGGTTTAGGCCAGACCTGGGTTCAAATTCTATTTGAAATCTCTTAAATATGTGGGTGTTGGCTTTAGCCTGCCTGGAGTATCACATGGGTGGGGTATAACTTTTCGAGGCTACTCTATTGGTTCCTTTAAGACAGGCAAGCTGAATCAAGCACAAATAAGGAAACTGAAATTATTTCCAAAATATTTGAACCCAGGTCTGATGGAGACTGATTGCAAGTCTCAATTTGCATTTCTTTTTAGTCCAGGATGAGGCTTAATCTGGGTCCGGGAAATGGCCCCTATAATGTTCATGCATTACTAATGAGTTGGTGTGTGTGTGGACAGGATCCGTTGGACAGTGACTGGGCCGGCGTGCGGAGTGTTCTAGAACAGGCTGACATCCTGGTTATCAAGTACTCGGTCAACGACAAGCTGGCCTTCCAGCAAGTGCGCAACGGATACGCCCCTAGACTTCGCCCCCTCCTACACCACTGGGGCATGCCTGTTATTCTGGTTGCTGTGGGCGCCCGCCTAAACGGTGAGATAACATTGGTCTATCTTCGACCACAACACCATTTTGTCCTGTTGTGTTCTTGTGCTATATTTTGTATTGCCGTGTACCAGTGACGGTCAGTGCCGTTTCAGATGAGGGAGGATTTTTAAATTTTTTATGATCATGGCCTTTTGTCTATTACAGCATATTGGATGACTGTCATTCATATTCCATTCACCCAGTTAAATGTAACAGCCAGCGATAGGTTTAGGCTACTACACTACATCAAATATTCCCTATACCCATCATGAGGTTGCTACAACCTAGCCTATGAATGAAAGTTTTCAACGTAGTTGCACACAGGTTGAGAGACACATTTGAGGTAACAAACAGTGAAACATGGACAGACAGTGACATTCAATACCGCCTTGCACACTCTTGCCTTCATCTAGCTAATCTAGGGTGTAATCATTAGCCCTACAGTTGCAAACAAGAGTTTCTATTGGAGAAATTCAGGTATGTTCATCCCCGTTTTGTGCCGTTTGCTTCTGCTGAAGAAACGTTTTTCAACAGAATTGGCAGAATGAATACACCCCTGATCACACGCACACACAGTTCAGTTTCATAGAATCCACATTGTATCCATTCTTGCGTCTACATTATGCATTCTCCTCCTTTCACCTCTTTCCATCTCCTGTGGACTTCAGTGCACAACACATCAGCTTTATGGGACCAGGCGAAAAAATCTTTCCAAGCAAAACCTGCTACACACAGCCTAGATCAAATAAAATGTATTTATATAGCCCTTCGTACATGAGCTGATATCTCAAAGTGCTGTACAGAAACCCAGCCAAAAAAAACCAAACAGCAAGCAATGCAGGTGTTGAAGCACGTTGGCTAGGAAAAACTCCATAGAAAGGCCAAAACCTAGGAAGAAACCTAGAGAGGAACCAGGCTATGAGGGGTGGCCAGTCCTCTTCTGGCTGTGCCGGGTGGAGATTATAACAGAACATGGCCAAGATGTTCAAATGTTCATAAATGGCCAGCATGGTTAAATAATAGGTCTGGGACAGGTAGCATGTCCGGTGAACAGGTCAGGATTCCATAGCTGCAGGCAGAACAGTTGAAACTGGAGCAGCAACACTGCCAGGTGGACTGGGGACAGCAAGGAGTCATCATGCCAGGTAGTCCTGAGGCATGGTCCTAGGGCTCAGGTCCTCCGAGAGAGAAAAAGAAAGTGAGAATTAGAGAGAGCTTACTTAAATTCACACAGGACACAAGATAAGACAAGAGAAGTACTCCAGATATAACAAATTGACCCTAGACCCCCGACACAAACTACTGCAGCATAAATACTGGAGGCTGAGACAGGAGGGGTCAGGAGACACTGTGGCCAAACAGGAAGGATATAACCCCATCCACTTTGCCAAAGCACAGCCCCCACACCACTAGAGGGATATCTTCAACCACCAACTTACCATCCTGAGACAAGGTCGAGTATAGCCCACAAAGATCTCTGCCACGGCACAACCCAAGGGGGGGGCGCCAACCCAGACAGGAAGATCACATCAGTGACTCAACCCACTCAAGTGACGTACCCCTCCTAGGGACCGCATGAAAGAGCACCAGTAAGTCAGTGACTCAGCCCCTGTAATAGGGTTAGAGGCAGAGAATCCCAGAATCCCGGGAACCGGCCAGGCAGAGACGGCAAGGGTGGTTCGTTGCTCCAGAGCCTTTCCGTTCACCTTCACACTCCTGGACCAGACTACACGCAATCATATGACCCACTGAAGAGATGAGTCTTCAGTAAAGACTTAAAGGTTGAGACCGAGTTTGCATCTCTCACATGGGTAGGCAGACCATTCCATAAAAATGGAGCTCTATAGGAGAAAGCCCTGCCTCCAGCTGTTTGCTTAGAAATTCTAGGGACAATTAGGAGGCCTGCATCTTGTGACCGTAGCGTATGTGTAGGTATGTACAGCAAGAACCAAATCAGAGAGATAGGTAGGAGCAAGCCCATGTAATGATTTGTAGGTTAGCAGTAAAACCTTGAAATCAGCCCTTGCCTTGACAGGAAGCCAGTGTAGGGAGGCTAGCACTGGAGTAATATGATAAATTTTTTTGGCTCTAGTCAGGATTCTTGCAGCCGTATTTAGCACTAACTGAAGTTTATTTAGTGCTTTATCCGAGTAGCCGGAAAGTAGAGCATTGCAGTAGTCTAACCTAGAAGTAACAAAAGCATGGATACATTTTTCTGCATAATGTTTGGACAGAAAGTTTCTGATTTTTGCAATGTTACATAGATGGAAAAAAGCTGTCCTTGAAATGGTCTTGATATGTTCGTCAAAAGAGAGATCAGGGTCCAGAGTAACGCCGAGGTCCTTCACAGTTTTATTTAAGACGACTGTACAACCATTAAGATTAATTGTCAGATTCAACAGAAGATCTCTTTGTTTCTTGGGACCTAGAACAAGCATCTCTGTTTTGTCCGAGTTTAGAAATAGGAAGTTTGCAGCCATCCACTTCCTTATGTCTGAAACACAGACTTCAAGCAAGGACAATTTTGGGGCTTCACCATGTTTCATTGAAATGTACAGCTGTGTGTCATCCGCATAGCAGTGAAAGTTAACATTATGTTTTCGAATGACATCCCCAAGAGGTAAAATATATATTGAAAACAATAGTGGTCCTAAAACGTAACCTTGAGGAACACCGAAATCTACAGTTGGTTTGTCAGAGGACAAACCATTCACAGAGACAAACTGATATCATTCCGACATATAAGATCTAAACCAGGCCAGAACTTTTCCGTGTAGACCAATTTGGGTTTCCAATCTCTTCAAAAGAATGTGGTAATCGATGGTATCAAAAGCAGCACTAAGGTCTAGGAGCACGAGGACAGATGCAGCGCCTCAGTCTAATGCCATTAAAAGGTATTTTACCACCTTCACAAGTCTCAGTGCTATGATGGGGTCTAAAACCAGACTGAAGCATTTTGTATACATTGTTTGTCTTCAGGAAGGCAGTGAGTTGCTGCGCAACAGCCTTTTCTAAAAATGTTGAGAGGAATGGAAGATTCGATATAGGCCGATAGTTTTCTATATTTTCTGGGTCAAGTTTAGGCTTTTTCAAGAGAGGCTTTATTACTGCCACTTTTAGTGAGTTTGGTACACATCCGGTGGATAGAGAGCCGTTTATTATGTTCAACATAGGAGGGCCAAGCACAGGACGCAGCTCTTTCAGTAGTTTAGTTGGAATAGGGTCCAGTATGCAGCTTGAAGATTTAGAGGCCATGATTATTTTCATCATTGTGTCAAGAGATATAGTACTAAAACACTTGAGTGTATCTCTTGATCCTAGGTCCTGGCAGAGTTGTGTAGACTCAGGACAACTGAGCTTTGAAGGAATACGCAGATTTAAAGAGGAGTCCGTAATTTGCTTTCTAATAATCATGAACTTTTCCTCAAAGAAGTTCATGAATTTATTACTGCTGAAGTGAAAGCCATCCTCACTTGGGAATGCTGCATTTTAGTTAGCTTTGCGACAGTATCACAAATACATTTTGGATTGTTCTTATTTTCCTCAATTAAGTTGGAAAATAGGATGATCGAGCAGCAGTAAGGGCTCTTCGATACTGCACGGTACTGTCTTTCCAAGCTAGTCGGAAGACTTCCAGATTGGTGTGGCACCATTTCCTTTCCAATTTTCTGGAAGCTTGCTTCAGAGCTTGGGTATTTTCTGTATACCAGGGAGCTAGTTTCTTATGAGAAATGCTTTTAATTTTTAGGGGTGCATCTGCATCTAGGGTATTGCACAAGATTAAATTGAATTCCTCAGTTAGGTGGTTAACTGATTTTTGTCCTCTGACGTCCTTGGGTAGGCAGAGGGAGTCTGGAAGGGCATCAAGGAATCTTTGTGTTGTCTGAATTTATAGCATGACTTTTGAGGCTCCTTGGTTGGGGTCTGAGCATATTATTTGTTGCAATTGCAAATGTAATAAAATGTCCGATAGGTCCGATAGTCCAGGATTATGAGGAAAAACATTAAGATCCACAACATTTATTCCATGGGTCAAATCTAGGTCCAGAGTATGACTGTGACAGTGAGTAGGTCCAGAGACATTTTGGTCAATACCCACTGAGTCGATGATGGCTCCGAAAGCCTTTTGGAGTGGGTCTGTGGATTTTTCCATGTGAATATTAAAGTCACCAAAAAATTTGAATATTATCTGCTATGACTACAAGGTCTGATAGGAATTCAGGGAACTCAATGAGGAAAGCTGTATATGGTCCAGGAGGCCTGTAAACAGTAGCTATAAAAAAGTGATTGAGCAGGCCGCATAGATTTCATGACTAGAAGCTCAAAAGACGAAAACGGGATTTTTGTTTTGTAAATTGAAATTTGCTATCGTAAATGTTAGCAACACCTCTGCCTTTGCGGGATGCACGGGGGATATGGTCACTAGTGTAACCAGGAGGTGAGGCCTCATTTAACACAGTAAATTAATCAGGCTTAAGCCATGTTTCAGTCAGGCCAATCACATCAAGATTATGATCAGTGATTAGTTCATTGTCTATAATTGTCTTTGAAGTAAGGGATCTAACATTAAGTAGCCCTATTTTGAGATGTGAGGTATCATGGTCTCTTTAAATAATGACAGGAATGGAGGTCTTTATCCTAGTGAGATTGCTAAGGCAAACACCACCATGTTTAGTTTTGCCCAACCCAGGTCGAGGCACAGACACGGTCTCAATGGGGATAGCTGAGCTGACTACACTGACTGTGCTAGTGGCAGACTCCACTAAGCTGGCAGGCTGGCTAACAGCCTGCTGCCTGGCCTGCACCCTATTTCATTGTGGAGCTAGTGGAGTTAGAGCCCTGTCTATGTTGGTAGATAAGATGAGAGCACCCCTCCAGCTAGGATGGAGTCCATCACTTCTCAGCAGGCCAGGCTTGGTCCTGTTTGTGGGTGAGTCCCAGAAAGAGGGCCAATTATCTACAAATCTTTTGGGAGGGGCAGACAACATTTTTCAACCAGCGATTGAGTTGTGAGACTATGCTGTAGAGCTCATCACTCCCCCTAACTGGGAGAGGTCCAGAGACAATTACTCGATGCCGACACATCTTTCTAGCTGATTTTACACGCTGAAGCTATTTTGCACTTGGTGACCTCTGACTGTTTCATCCTAACATCGTTGGTGCCGACGTGGATAACAATATCTCTATACTCTGCAGTTTTAGCTTTAGCCAGCACCATCTTCAGATTAGCCTTAACGTCGGTAGCCCTGCCAACCGGGTAAACAGTATGATCGCTGGATGATTTGTTTTAAGTCTAATACTGGGGGTAATGGAGTCATCAATGACAAGGGTTTTCAATTTGTCAGAGCTAATGGTGGGAAGCTTCGGCGTCTCAGACCCCGTAACGGGAGGAGCAGAGACAAGAGAAGGATCGGCCTCAGACTCCGACTCGCTGCTTAATGGGGAAAACCGGTTGAAAGTTTCTGTCGGCCGAATGAGCGACATCGGTTGAGCATTCCTACAGCATTTCTCTCCAGAAACCATGAGAAAGTTGTCTGGCCGCGGGGACCGTGCGATGGGAGTTATACTAACGTTACTATCTGTACTTACTGGTGGCACAGACGCTGTTTCATCCTTTCCTACACTGAAATTACCCTTGCCTAACGATTGCGTCTGAAGCTGGGCTTGCAACACAGCTATCCTCGCCATAAGGCGATCGTTCTCCTGTATATTATGAGTACAGCGACTGCAATTAGAAGGCATCATGTTAATGTTACTACTTAGCTTCGGCTGTTGGAGGTCCTGACGAACCGCATCCAGATAAAGCGTCCGGAGTGAAAAAGTTGAATGAAAAAAAGTTGAGTTGAGGGAAAAACCCAAAATATAAACGGGAATTAAAAAGTAAAAACCGTAAAGTTGTCAGGTAGCAAAGTAAGGTTGGCAACAAAACGCACAGCAACACGTAAACAAGTCTGCAAGTTGTCGTTGTCACCATATTAGCTAAAGTAACGTCATAGTCAGCATAGCTAATAGAACTAACGCGTTCGTGAACTCACTACAATCATGCAGTAATGTTACAGTATACAGTCAGCAAGCAGTTACACCGGTAGGCCCTGGTGGCAATAAATTAGTTAAACCAAAAGCTTACCTTGACTTGGAACAGTTCCAGTGTTGTGTTGGATAGTCATAGCCAGCTAGCTAACATAACATCCCTCTGTTTGAGCAGGGTGTTTTTGTAGGCTAAACTAGCTAGCTGCATTAGAGGAGTTAGAGCCCTGTCTATGTTGGTAGATAAGATGAGAGCACCCCTCCAGCTAGGATGGAGTCCGTCACTCTTCAGCAGGCCAGGTTTGGTCCTGTTTATGGGTGAGTCCCAGAAAGAGGGTAAATTATCTACAAATTCTATCTTTTGGGAGTGAAACTGAAAAAAAATTACACACTCTCTCTCGCTTGCTTCTCCTTCATTTAGGAATAAATTCATGTTAAAAACTGCACAACTACTTTCTTTCTCTCCCCTTGAGTCAACTACTCATCACATTTAATGCACTGCAGTGCTAGTTGGCTGTAGTTTATGCTTTCAGTACTAGATTAATTCCCTGAACCTTTGATTGAGTGGACAACATGTCAGTTCATGCTGCAAGAGCTCTGATAGGTTGGAGGACGTCCTCCGGAAGTTATCATAATTACAGTGTAAGTCCATGGCAGGGTGTGAGAACCGTGAGCATCCTAGGTTTTGTATTGAAGTCAATGTACTCAGAGGAGGACAGAAGCTATCTGTCCTCCGGCTACAGCATGGCGCTACCCTGTAGAGGGCTGTTGAGGCTACTGCAGACCTTATTTGGAAAATAGTGTGTTTTAATCTATTATTTAGTGACGTGATTATATTTAGTATGGTTTTATCTAAAAAGTTTTTAAATGTTTTAAAATGTTTATTTTTATTAAATTCACTGAGGAGGATGGTCCTCCCCTTCCTCATCTGAGGATCCTCCACTGCCATGTACTTACATTTACATTACATTTACATTTAAGTCATTTAGCAGACTTACCACATGCCAGGTTGCCATTGTCTTTATTAACCTGCCTGGTTAAATAAAGATTACATTTTGTATAATGAGTGAATGGGGAAGTTTTGTTCAGCAGTCTTACAATCCATTTCAGTCAATGGTTCCATCACAGCACTTTTAGAAACACGACATTGACTGGATTTGAGGCCTCTCACACCAGTCATAATAGGTTATTGCTTCCAACCATGTTAATGCCATCTGACATAACTCTGTTACGATGCAATAAACTGAAACTAAACTAATATCATCCAAAAATATAATCTATAGCATTTTGTGTCTTTTGAAAATATGGCTACATTACATATGGTAGGAGCAGAGGAAATGGCTGAAGGAGTGGATTTGTCTTTTCAGTTAAGAGGATGATTCTCATTTTATGATTAAATCTCAAACAGGCCCCAGGCTTTTGCATCTAAGTAATGTGTCTTCGTGGTTTAAACAGCAAACAAACCAAGCATAATCTGGTGCAAGAAAGAAGTAGGCAAAGTCCAAACCCTGACACCCACACACACATTGAGTGGTACAGTGACACCTGGTATTACCCAGGTCAGTGGTGTTAAACTAGCAAAGTATTAACCATCATGCCCACTTTAATGTCTATGCTTCTGTGTCCCCATCTTTTTTATTTCAGTGGTGTAAACGAATACACCACATTCATGATGGGTTATTTTTAGCTTGGTGAGATGCTTTAAGATCTTGCCAGAGCTTCATTGCAAGATGATAATAGTATTTGATAACTCTTTGGTGGTGAGAGAGGGGTCTTGTGGGATGGTGGTGGATCTGACACCGTGTTTTTGTATTGTTTTTTCGCTGCTTTATTGTCTGTGCTAAAGCTATCCCCAAAAGAATGTGGCGGATGACAGCTGCGTGCAGTTGTTTCCTGTTGCCTTGGTTAGGTGACTTAGGGCAAAATCATTGACACACACACACACACACACACACACACACACACACACACACACACACACACACACACACACACACACACACACACACACACACACACACACACACACACACACACACACACACACACACACACACACACACACACACACACACACACACACACACACACACACACACACACACAACAGACAGTGTCTACCTTTCACTCTATGCCTGCAGTTTTATTAGCAGAGTGATTTATTCCTTGCATTTGGCACTGAGCAGACCGCCCCACTATGTCTCGCTCTCTGGCTCCTTCATCACATCTTTTTACTTCTCCCTACATTTCCCTCTTAAATGTAATCCAGAGTCCACAGACGCAGAGATGTGATAATCCGGCTTCCCATTGTGACATAGCTGCATGGCTCTGAGTCCACCATCCGCAAGGGACTCAAAAGCCCAAAACGCACACCTCCCCAAAAATCCCAACCAACGCGGCTCTGCGTACGTGTCCTCTATTAATTTGAATGGGGTGACTGTTGGAGAAATTGCTAAACCCCACTGAGAATTTGAAAAGTATGAACGGTCCAATATTCTAGAACACTGCTGTGCTTACAAGTACACATTTAGGATGCTGATAGATGTGTAATTTTTTCTTTATATTCTCGCTCTCTGACTTTGTCTCTCCGCATGTAGGCTGAATTATGCATATGCAGGGTATGCCTATGCATGCATTGTAAATCCATCTGAATGTCAGTATGTGCTTATCTATGATGGATAAAATATAATCGTGAGATTTTCTGCTGGAAGTTTTGTGGGTGGTACCGTGTTTTTGAGCACTGTGTACATCACAGGAAGTTGGTGGTACCTTAATTGGGGAGGACGGGCTTGTGGTAATGGCTGGAGCGGAATTTGTGAAATGCTATCAAATGTCACATAGTTTCCATGTGTTCGATGTCATTCCATTCACTTTGTTCCGGCCATTATTATGAGCTGTTCTCCCCTCAGCAGCCTCATGTGGTGGACATTTAGAGCAGGTACATCTCATCCTGTCTCACCTCTCCCGTCCTCTCACTGTCTAGATGAGGGGCCCCCCTGCACATGCCCCCTATGTGCATCAGACTGGAGCAGCTGTGTCCCACACAGCGAGGGCCTGCAGCTCTCTAGGGACCTGGGGGCCACTTATCTGGAGCTACCCTCCCTCAACCATGTCTTTGTGAGCCGCTACTTTGGCAGCGTGGTGAGTGTCGGCATCTGCCAGTTATGAAATTATCATTGTGTGATTTATGACTGGTGTGTGATCAATGTTATCATTCATCATTGATGATGAAGAGCAGGGATGCAATGCCAGGCCTCACGGGCCTGATTGGTGTCAAACCTTCGCCCCAGCCCCAGCTAACTCAATTTTCTTTTTTCTTTTTTCTTTTTTTCTTTTTACCTTTATTTAACCAGGCAAGTCAGTTAAGAACATATTCTTATTTTCAATGACGGCCTGGGAACAGTGGGTTAACTGCCTGTTCAGGGGCAGAATGACAGATTTGTACCTTGTCAGCTCGGGGGTTTGAACTCGCAACCTTCCGGTTACTAGTCCAACGCTCTAACCACTAGGCTACGCTGCCGCCCCTAACCCCATTAATCAACTAATCATATGATCTTCAGTATAGAATGCAATTAGCTGTGTTTGCTAGGGGTCGGGAAACAGTGTCACACCACTCCGGCCCCCGAGGACTGAATTTGCTCATCCCTGATGTAGATGGCAGAGTATTATGTTATTGGCCATAGTGGAGATAAAAATGGGACTGGATGCAGTGTGATTATAAAATTAACTGTGTCACCATTTTATTTTGGTGTGTATGTTTATGCTAACTAGGGTGTGTTTGTATTTGTATTCAGCTGGAGTACTTCATGATTCAATGTTTGAAGCAGAAGGCCAACGACCGTCCAGAAAAGAGGCGAGGCAACAAGCTGAATGAGCCCCGCCCCCCTCATCTGGAACAACCAGGTGAGAGAGAGACTGTAATACTAGAATAGGGCACCTTTAAATCAGTTCTATGCGTATATTATATAAACTTTACTTGTGGTGTTCCTCAGGGTATAATTCTCAACCCGTTCTATTATATCAACTTTACTTGTTATGTTCCTCAGGGTATAATTCTCAACCCGTTCTATTATATCAACTTTACTTGTTATGTTCCTCAGGGTATAATTCTCAACCCTTTCTATTATATCAACTTTACTTGTTATGTTCCTCTGGGTTTAATTCTCAACCTGTTCTTGTTCTCCCTGCACATGCTACTGTTGTTATAAACATGCTACGAGATGTTTTGAATTATACATCTATTTTTTCTTCTGATATTCACCCGACTGTATGTGACTACATTGTAACCAATCACTTACACAGTTGGGTGTTTTAACCAAATGTATAGTAGACACAGAATAGTCAAACTACAACATTTCTACAGCTGGACCAATCTAATAGATACCTTACTTTTGGGGGATTTATTTTGCATAGATTCAAGGTCTGTGAGATCTGAGATGAGAATATCAGGACTATTTTAGCTCATGGGATTAATTAGGAATTATGAAAAGAGAGTAATTGCGCATATCCAAACATGCCAGAGGAGCTGAATAAATAATTGGGGAGTTTCCTGCCCAAATGGGATCTTCGACTGAAGGTTAGTGAAAATACATCATTATACAGGTGACCTGACCAAGATCATATCATGTTGGTTGAAACTTTGCCGCTGTATTTTAAGCTTCAGTAGATGATCACATTTTGGTTGTAGCAAACTGAGTGTACATTTGCTTCCTTTTCTCAATATAGACACACATTTTCACTGCTTTATCAAAGTTTAGAATGATCTGTTAGTCAGCCCCTCACCCTATAGTGTTCATTCTTTGTTTGTTTATTCCTGTGAATGTGTAGTACACATACTACACCCATCTGTGTTCATGTACAGAGCACACGGCTAAGCTACAGTAAACTTACTAAATATAGCAGCCTTGCCATTTAGCCACTATGTCTGATGAACTTTGACTTGGTGATTGACAGCGAAGGGCAGCACTGCCAAAGTAGGTGGGTGGATGGGTTGGCTTGCCTGGGGCCCGTCCAACTCTACTTAACTCTCTCTCGCTCTGTCGTGCAACATCCATTAAATATGAAGTGCATTGATTCCTGGAGAAGCTTTCCTGTAAACCAGGCCAAAACTGAGTGTCAATAAAAAAGTGATGAGGTGCACAGGGGTGCAGCGTGGATTAAGCATAAATAGGATTATAAGGACATTGATTTACCTTAACACTGTCTCTGTTTACCTTCCACCTAATACTCTGCTTTTCCCTCATCCCCTCGCCCAACTCTCTAATCTCTCTCTTTCTCTCCCTCTCTCCATCCATCCAGCACGTCTTCCCCCCATCCGAGTGGAGGAGTCCAGCTTCTCTCAGGACCTACAGTGGCTGTTGGAGCGCGGCGTCCAGTTTGCCGATGTAGCCTTCTACGCTGGGGACTCTGGGAAGGAGCTGGGCTGGGGGCACGCCGCCGTCCTCTGTGCTGTCAGCCCCTACTTCAGACAGCTGTTGCTGGGGCCCAAGGCCAGGGAGAGGCCCATCTCGCGTTGCGTTTGCCGGGGGGACGGCCGGGGAGACGGGGGACCCCCATCACTGCTCTCCACCTGGGATGGGGGTCTGGGCAAAGAGGATGGGTTGCGCCCTGATGGGCATCTGGCTGGACGGCTATCACGCCTGGTGGTAAAGGACCCGCTGCTGTGCCTGTGCCTGTGGGAGACGCTCATGTTCCTCTACCGAGGTAAACTACTGGTTCAAGTGCTGTTCGCTATAAGCACGTGGAGCAGAGATAGAGAGCGAGGCTGTAGCGAAGTGAGATAATGTTGTCTTCTTTTATCATGGATAATTTACCATCACTGTATGAAATCTACTGCTACGACTATCTGCAGTCTCCATTCTGTGTGTTTCTAAACTAATTGTATTTGTCACGTGCCGAATACAACAAGTGTATACTTTCCCAACAATGCAGTTAGAAATAAAATGATCAAATAGATAAAAAGAAAATAACAAAATACACAATAAAATAACAATAACGAGGCTATATACAGGCTGTATACAAGGAGCACTGGTACCGAGTCAGTGTACTGGGGTACAAGGTAGTTGGGTGAATGATTGAGGTAGTATGTACATTTAGGTTAGATTAGGTGATTTACTTTAATCAATGTACATGTACACTATATATACAAAAGTACGTGGACACCTCTTCAAATTAGTGGAGTTGGCTATTTCAGCCACACCTGTTGCTGACAGGTGTATAAACTTGAGCACACAGCCATGCAATCTCCATAGACAAACATGGTTAGTAGAATGGCCTTACTGAAGAGCTCAGTGACTTTCAACATAGTACCGTCATAGAATGGAATGGTACTATTCCGACTGGTCAGTTTGTCAAATTTATGGCCTGTTAGAGCTGCCCCAGTCAACTGTAAGTGCTGTTATTGTGAAGTGGAAAAGTCTAGGAGCAACAACGGCTCAGCCACAAAGTGATAGGCTGCACAAGCTCACAGGATGGGAGTGCTGGAGCACATAGCGTGTAAAAATGGTCTGTCCTCAGTTGCATCACTCACTACTGAGTTCCAAACTTCCTCTGGCAGCAACGTCAGCACAAGACCTGTTCGATGGGTTTCCATGGCCAAGCAGCCGCACACAAGCCTAAGATCACCATGTGCAATGCCAGGCATCTGCTGGAGTGGTGTAAATTTAGCCGCCATTGGACTCTGGATCATTGAACACCCGTTCTCTGAAGTGATGCATCACGCTTCACCATCGTATCATCGTACTGATCTGGGTTTGGCAGGATGCCAGGAGAACTCTACCTGCCTGGATGTCAACTGTAAAGTTTGGTAGAGGAGGAATGATGGTATGGGGCTGTTTTTGATGGTTCAGGCTAGGCTTAGTTTTAGTGAAGGAAAATCTTAACGCTACAGCATACAATGATATTCTAGACGATTCTGTGCTTCCAACTTTGTGGCAACAGTTTGGGGAAGGCCCTTTCCTGTTTCAGCATGTCAATGCCCTCGTGCACAAAGCAAGGTCTTGACCTTGGCCCCATCGAACACCTTTGGGATGAATTGGAACGCAGACTGTGAGCCAGGTCTAATCGCCCAACCTCACTAATGTCCTTGTGGCTAAATGGAAGCAAATCCTCGCAGCAATATCTAGTGGAAAGCCTTCCCAGAAGAGAGGAGGCTGTTATAGCAGCAAAGGGAGTATCAACTCCATACTAATGCCCATGATTTTGTAATGAGATGTTCGACGAGCAGCTGTCCACATACTTTTGATCCTGTAGATAGGAGTGGAAAACTGAAAGTCTGAGTAGCCATTTACTTAATTGCTCAGTAGTTTGATGGCTTGGGGTTGAAGCTGTTCAGGAGCCTTTTGATCCCAGACTTTGCGCTTCGGTACAGCTTGCTGTGTGGTGACAGAGAGAACAGGCTTTGACTTGGGTGGCTGGAATTTTTGAAAAATGTTAAGCCCTTCCTCTGACACTGCCTGGTATAGAGGTCTTGGGTGACAGGGAGCTCGGCCCCAGTGATATACTGGACCGTACATACTACCCTCTGTAGTACCTTGCGGTCCGATGCTGAGAAGTTACCACATCAAGTGGTGATACAGCCAGTCAAGATGCTCTCAATGTTGCAGCTGTAGAACTGAGGGCTCATGCCAAATCTTTTCAGCCTCCTTAGGGGGAAGATGTGTTGTCGTGCCCTCTTCACGACTGTGTTGGTGTGTTTGGATCATGACAGGTCCTTAGTGATGTGGACACCGAGGAACTTGAAGCTCTCGACCGTCTCAACTTAATCCATGTCGATGTGAATGAGGGTGTGCTCAGCCCTCTGTTTCCTGTAGTCCACGATCAGCTTCTTTGTCGTGCTGACGTTGAGGGAGAAGTTGTGTGTATTTGTGTGTGTGTGTTGGCTGTGGCTTTTCTCATTCATTATGGAAAGCGATTACTGTAGTGCTCAAGTTGGCAAGCTGGGACCTGGCTGATTCATGCCTTTACATACATGTAAGGAAGAGTGACTGTCTGAGCATACGGTGTGTGTGTGTGTGTGTGTGTGTATGTGTGTCTGCAGCTAAATGTATTTGTCTAAATGGCATCTCTGTGAATTGCTTATGTGTGCGCTCACATGCACGCCTGTGTGTGAGAGAAAGTGGGGATATTTGAGAAACAGAATGGAATTGAATAACTACCCGCAAAACATCAGTCTCAACGTCAACAGTGAAGAGGCGACTCCGGGATGCTGGCCTTCTAGGCAGAGTTGCAAAGAAAAAGACATATCTCAGACTGGCCAATAAAAATAAAAGATTAAGATGGGTAAAAGAACACACACTGGACAGAGGAACTCTGCTTAGAAGGCCAGCATCCCGGAGTCGCCTCTTCACTGTTGAAGTTGAGACTGGTGTTTTGCGGGTACTATTTAATGAAGCTGTCAGTTGAGAACTTGTGAGGCGTCTTTTTCTCAAACTAGACACTAATGTACTTGTCCTCTTGCTCAGTTGTGCACCAGGGCCTCCCACTCCTCTTTCTATTCTGGTTAGAGCCAGTTTGTGCTGTTCTGTGAAGGGAGTAGTACAGTGTTGTACGAGATCTTCAGTTTCTTGGCAATTTCTTGCATGGAATAGCCTTAATTTTTCAGAACAAGTATAGACTGACGAGTTTCGGAAGAGAGTCCTTTGTTTCTGGCCATTTTGAGCCTATAATCAAACCCACAAATGATGATGCTCCAGATAATCAACTAGTCTAAAGAAGGCCAGTTTTATTTCTTCTTTAATCAAAACAACCATTTTCTGCTAACATATGCTAACATAATTGCAAAATAGTTTTCTAATGATCAATTAGCCTTTTAAAATGGTCAACTTGGATTAGCTAACACAACTTTCCATTGAAAGACAGGAGGGATTGTTGCTGATAATGGGCCTCTACGCTTATGTAGGAAAATCTGCCGTTTCCAGCTACAATAGTCATTTACAATGTCTACTATATTTCTGTATACTATATTTCTGATAAATTTGATGTTATTTTAATGGACAAAAAAATTTGCTTTTCTTTAAATAACAAGGACATTTTCTAAGTGACCCCAAATTTATACACACACACGTTTGGGGTCACTTAGAAAATGTCCTTGTTTTTTAAAGAATATATTTATATATTTATTTTTATATATGTCTGTCTGTTTCTGTGGTATATATGAGTGTTTGTGTGTCTGTGGTTCTGGTGTGATCCAGGGGCGTGGGAGTGGGAGCACCTCCAGGAGGCCATGGGGGAGAAGCTTAACAACTCTCTGGCCGTGGCTCAACTCATGGACCGCATCCGCTCCTTCCTGGGCAGAGACAAGGTGACCTAGAAGCTTGAACAGATACAAATGCACGCACGCACCCTAACCCCGATATAACACAATATGTGGCTCTGGTCAAAAGCAGTGCACTAAATGATTCATTTGGGATAGGTTAAACTCTCAGATTGAGCCAAGGGAATGTGATGTGGAACTTAACATCAGGAGACGTGACATGCAGGGTAATAATTAGATCTGGTGATGAGGGTTGAGTTCATTCTTTTTCAATTCCATCAAAAACGAAGTGTCACTTTTGCACTAGTTCTTATCAAGGAGCATTTCATATGTTTGGTTTCAAACCATCAGTGGAATTTACTAAGCAGCTGAAAATCAATGATCCATGCGATGTTATAACAAAATGCAGCATAATGAAGCCATGAGTTTGATATGCAGACTGCTCTGGAAGCGAGCCTGCCTGCCAGTCTGTTTCAGCATTAGCCAGCTCCATTGAGGCGGTCTTGGCAGTGAGGCCAGAGACAGTGGAGTTACCAGCTGCTGAGGCAGGCTGTTAGACAGGCTATTTTGATGCCACTGGGGAGCTGGATATGGAAGCTCTGAATGAAATGGCACTTATGCTTGTAAACACCTACAGTGGCGGAATTCTCAGACTTAACCCACGCTGTGTGTGTGTGTGTCGGTTTGTGTTTGTGCACACATGTTCCTGTGCATGTTTGTAGGGTCCCAGGGACACGCCCAACGCCCGGGCCGCCCAGCTTGGTCCTCAGTCTCTGGTCAACCTCTTCAATTCTCCTCTCTACTCTGATGTAATTTTTATGGTGCAAGGCAAGTTCACACATCCCAGACAATTACATGTAGTGCCAGGTCACCTTTTTTTATTAAACATGATTAGCTGATTCCTTCATTGGGGCTCTCAGGGAGTCAGTCAATTTCATATTATTGCACCGAATAGAGAAAATGCCGTCAACATAATTCAGGGTACTTCGTATGACATGCACTTGCTATACAATAACCACAGTGCTAGAAGGTCCTTTAGAAATGTATGTACAAATCATGTATTTTTTGTGCAATTATTGTATCTTTTTGGGGGTATAAACACTCAGTAATGTTAAAAATCTCCTGATATTATGTTACAGATGTGTGTGCACATTTTTAATGCCTTTGATGCAGCAACTGTACATTTTTCTTTTTAACAATGAGAAACTATTGCATGGTGACGCCAAGCTCCAAGTGCGTTAGCAATCATTTACAATAACCCATATAATGAAATGCATTTTCATTCTGCTCCTGACACTTCAAAATGTCAAATTTGCTTCACCTGCGCTGCATCCAACTATAGAGAGTACTTTCATGAGTGTAACAATGCCTGTCATTAGATGGAAAATACTTCAAGACAACCATTATGTCATGCTCTATAGCGGTCATAAGGTCTGGGTTAATTAAAATGACCCATTCCTGAAAGGCATCAATTCATAACTATGACAGTTTTAGATTCAATTCACCTTGCACCTAGACTGTGTATGAGAAGATCATTCAGTAGATATGATTGGCTGATGTGAAGCTGTAATGTGGAAGCTTGTCAGAAAAGTACAAGAAACCAACAATAGCTGTAGCTGTTATCCTCAGCGGTATCGTGAAAACCTTCCCTCTTACAACTGGGGTATGTCAGGGAAACAATTAGCAACATGTTACCGAAAACCGCCATTCAACCTCTCTCCTCCAGCAACTTCTCCCCGAGGTCTTGCTGTGAAGGAGACTGTATAAAGGATAATGGATTCTAATTCTCAGTAAGTTTGTCAAAATAAGGATTACACTTAAAAACAGACTGTGTTTCAGGGAGTGTGTTACCGGCTCACCGGGCGGTCCTGGTGGCCCGCTGTGATGTCATGGCGGCTATGTTCAGCGGGAAGTATGCGGAGGCACGGAGTCGGGTGGTGCCCATCCACGGAGTCTCCTCTGACACCTTCCTCTCCTTCCTGGAGTACCTTTACACTGACACCTGCTGTCCTGGTGGGTCCACTGCAGTGCAGGAACAAAAACAGGCTCATTATAGGCCGGGGCCCACCCACTTTAGACTGCTGTGTATGAAAACGCTACTACCGGTAGCTGTCAAATTCTTTCTTCCTCCGCCCTTGTTTCCTCAATTTCTCGCCTCACTTCCAATTTCATTGGAAGGGGAGGTCCGGGGGAGGGACTGTGGATCCTCTTCACCAATGTGCTATGAGGGGAGTGTGAGTAATTGAGGAAACAAGGACGGATGAAGCAAGAATTTTTCGCACACAGCCCAGGGGTGGCTTACCCTCCTCCTGGACAGCTACGGAGTATGCAGGCTTTTGCTGCAGCCTTACTCTCACTCAGTGTTTCAAGCTTGATGAGTTGGTTATTTGAATCAGCTGTGTAGTATTAGGGCAAAACAATTAAACGTGCACCCAGGAGGGGACGCAAGACCAAGTTTGGGAAACCCTGCTCTAACCAACACTTGGATTCAGAAAATTAAGGTCATTATTATGAGCAGTTGATTCTCTAGAAGCAGGTGTGATTCAGCAGGGCAGGAGAAAAAGCTTACAAACCCAGGAGAACAGAATCCTAAACTTAAGATAAAGATGTATTTCTATCTGCAACCTGTCAGTGAACATGCCCCAGGTCCTCAGTGCTGCTCAGTACAGGCTGGGAAAATTAATGGCGGTGGATTTGCACTCTCAGATGGAACTAACAGTATCTCATAAGCCCCAGAGGGATTTGACTGACAGCTCCCCCAAAATGATTGACAGGCTGGGGGAAGATCAAGAGCAATTGGAGTGGACACCGTGACACTACGATATGATGGATAGTAATGTAGGCCAATTTGTTTGAAGGGGGAGGGATTTTGTGTGTTTGTGATGTTATCTTGGGGTTGATATGTTTCCCAGTTGGTTAATGTGATATGACAGTACAGCGGCGTGTGTGTGTTATAAATCAGAAGTGTGCATTTCAACCACAATTTACAATCAAATTTGTGCATGAGTATGAACATTTTCTAAACGAGGTTCCACTATGTTTGACTGTGTGTGTGTGTGTGTGTGTGTGTGTCCAGCCAGTGTATTGCAGGCCATGGCCGTGCTGGTCTGTGCAGAGATGTACCAGGTGAAGCGTCTGCAGCACCTGTGTGAGGTGTGTGTATGCGCCTACCTCCAGAGCATGCCTAGCCGAGAGCTGGCATCAACCGGCATCAGTGTGATCCGCCTTCTCCGCAGAGCTAAGGTTTGTGCGTGTGTGTGAGATATACAGTTGAAGTTGGAAGTTTAGCCAAATACATTTAAACTCAGTTTCACAATTCCTGACATTTAATCCTAGTAAAAATCCCATTTTAGGTCAGTTAGGATCACCACTTTATTTTAAGAAAATGAAATGTCAGAATAATAGTAGAGAATGATTTATTTCAGCTTTTATTTCTTTCATCACATTCCCAGAGGGTCAGAAGTTTACATACACTCAATTAGTATTTGGTACCATTGCCTTAAAATAGTTTAACTTGGGTCAAATGTTTCAGGTAGCCTTCCACAAGCTTCCCACAATAAGTTGGGTGAATTTTGGCCCATTCCTTCTGACAGAGCTGGTGTAACTGAGTCAGGTTTGTAGGCCTCAATGCTCGCACACGCTATATAGGTTCTGCCCACAAATGTGTTATAGGATTGAGGTCAGGGCTTTGTGATGGCCGCGCCAATACCTTGACTTTGTTGTCCTTAAGCCATTTTGCCACAACTTTGGAGGTATTCTTGGGGTCATTGTCCATTTGGAAGACCCATTTGCGACCAAGCTTTATCTTCCTGACTGATCAAATCAAATTTATTTATATAGCCCTTCGTACATCAGCTGATATCTCAAAGTGCTGTACAGAAACCCAGCCTAAAACCCCAAACAGAAAGCAATGCAGGTGTAGAAGCACGGTGGCTAGGAAAATCTCCCTAGAAAGGCCAAAACCTAGGAAGAAACCTAGAGAGGAACCAGGCTATGTGGGGTGGCCAGTCCTCTTCTGGCTGTGCCGGGTGGAGATTATAACAGAACATGGCCAAGATGTTCAAATGTTAATAAATGACCAGCATGGTCGAATAATAATAAGGCAGAACAGTTGAAACTGGAGTAGCAGCACTGTCAGGTGGACTGGGGACAGCAAGGAGTCATCATGTCAGGTAGTCCTGGGGCATGGTCCTAGGGCTCAGGTCCTCCGAGAGAGAGAAAGAAAGAGAGAAGGAGAGAATTAGAGAACGCACACTTAGATTCACACAGGACACCGAATAGGACAGGAGAAGTACTCCAGATATAACAAACGGACCCTAGCCCCCCGACACAAACTACTGCAGCATAAATACTGGAGGCTGAGACAGGAGGGGTCAGGAGACACTGGCCCCATCCGAGGACACCCCCAGACAGGGCCAAACAGGAAGGATATAACCCCACCCACTTTGCCAAAGCACAGCCCCCACACCACTAGAGGGACATCTTCAACCACCAACTTACCATCCTGAGACAAGGCTGAGTATAGCCCACAAAGATCTCCGCCATGACATAACCCACCCAGACAGGATGACCACATCAGTGAATCAACCCACTCAGGTGACGCACCCCTTCCAGGGACGGCATGAGAGAGCCCCAGTAAGCCAGTGACTCAGCCCCTGTAATAGGGTTAGAGGCAGAGAATCCCAGTGGAAAGAGGGGAACCGGCCACGCAGAGACAGCAAGGGCGGTTCGTTGCTCCAGAGCCTTTCCGTTGACCTTCCCACTCCTGGGCCAGACTACACTCAATCATATGACCCACTGAAGAGATGAGTCTTCAGTAAAGACTTAAAGGTTGAGACCGAGTTTGCGTCTCTGACATGGGTAGGCAGACTGTTCCATAAAAATGGAGCTCTATAGGAGAAAGCCCTGCCTCCAGCTGTTTGCTTAGAAATTCTAGGGACAATTAGGAGGCCTGCGTCTTGTGACCGTAGCGTACGTGCAGGTATGTACGGCAGGACCAAATCAGAGAGATAGGTAGGAGCAAGCCCTTGTATTGCTTTGTAGGTTAGCAGTAAAACCTTGAAATCAGCCCTTGCTTTGACAGGAAGCCAGTGTAGAGAGGCTAGCACTGGAGTAATATGATCAAATTTTTGGGTTCTCGTCAGGATTCTAGCAGCTGTATTTAGCACTAACTGAAGTTTATTTTGTGCTGTATCCGGGTAGCCGGAAAGTAGAGCATTGCAGTAGTCTAACCTAGAAGTGACAAAAGCATGGATTAATTTTTCTGCATCATTTTTGGACAGAAAGTTTCTGATTTTTGCAATGTTACGTAGATGGAAAAAAGCTGTCCTTGAAATGGTCTTGATATGTTCTTCAAAAGAGAGATCAGGGTCCAGAGTAACGCCGAGGTCCTTCACAGTTTTATTTGAGACGACTGTACAACCATTAAGATTAATTGTCAGATTCAACAGAAGATCTCTTTGTTTCTTGGGACCTAGAACAAGCATCTCTGTTTTGTCCGAGTTTAAAAGTAAAAAGTTTGCAGCCATCCACTTCCTTATGTCTGAAACACATGCTTCTAGCAAGGGCAATTTTGGGGCTTCACCATGTTTCATTGACATGTACAGCTGTGTGTCATCCGCATAGCAGTGAAAGTTAACATTATGTTTTCGAATAAAATCCCCAAGAGGTAAAATATATAGTGAAAACAATAGTGGTCCTAAAACGGAACCTTGAGGAACACCGAAATTTACAGTTGATTTGTCAGAGGACAATCCATTCACAGAGACAAACTGATATCTTTCCGACAGAAATGATCTAAACCAGGCCAGAACTTGTCTGTGTAGACCAATTTGGGTTTCCAATCTCTCCAAAAGAATGTGGTGATCGATGGTATCAAAAGCAGCACTAAGGTCTAGGAACATGAGGACAGATGCAGAGCCTCGGTCCGATGCCATTAAAATGTCATTTACCACCTTCACAAGTGCCGTCTCAGTGCTATGATGGGGTCTAAAACCAGACTGAAGCATTTCGTATACATTGTTTGTCTTCAGGAAGGCAGTAAGTTGCTGCACAACAGCCTTTTCTAAAAGTTTTGAGAGGAATGGAAGATTCGATATAGGTCAATAGTTTTTTATATTTTCTGGGTCAAGGTTTGGCTTTTTCAAGAGAGGCTTTATTACTGCCACTTTTAGTGAGTTTGGTACACATCCGGTGGATAGAGAGCCGTTTATTATGTTCAACATAGGAGGGCCAAGCACAGGAAGCAGCTCTTTCAGTAGTTTAGTTGGAATAGGGTCCAGTATGCAGCTTGAAGATTTAGAGGCCATGATTATTTTCATCATTGTGTCAAGAGATATAGTACTAAAACACTTGAGCGTCTCTCTTGATCCTAGGTCCTGGGAGAGTTGTGCAGACTCAGGACAACTGAGCTTTGAAGGAATATGCAGATTTAAAGAGGAGTCTGTCATTTGCTTTCTAATAATCATAATCTTTTCCTCAAAGAAGTTCATGGATTTATCAAATCAAATCAAATCAAATGTATTTATATAGCCCTTCGTACATCAGCTGATATCTCAAAGTGCTGTACAGAAACCCAGCCTTATCACTGCTAAAGTGAAAGTCATCCTCTCTTGGGGAATGCTGCTTTTTAGTTAGCTTTGCGACAGTATCAAAAAGGAATTTCGGATTGTTCTTATTTTCCTCAATTAAGTTAGAAAAATAGGATGATCGAGCAGCAGTAAGGGCTCTTCGGTACTGCACGGTACTGTCTTTCCAAGCTAGTCGGAAGACTTCCAGTTTGGTGTCGCGTCATTTCCGTTCCAATTTTCTGGAAGCTTGCTTCAGAGCTCGGGTATTTTCTGTGTACCAGGGAGCTAGTTTCTTATGAGAATTTTTTTTTAGTTTTTAGGGGTGCAACTGCATCTAGGGTATTGCGCAAGGTTAAATTGAGTTCCTCAGTTAGGTGGTTAACTGATTTTTGTCCTCTGGCGTCCTTGGGTAGACAGAGGGAATCTGGAAGGACATCAAGGAATCTTTGTGTTGTCTGTGAATTTATAGCACGGCTTTTGATGTTCCTTGGTTGGGGTATGAGCAGATTATTTGTTGCAATTGCAAACGTAATAAAATAGTGGTCCGATAGTCCAGGATTAAGAGGAAAAACATTAAGATCCACAACATTTATTCCATGGGACAAAACTAGGTCCAGCGTATGACTGTGACAGTGAGTGGGTCCAGAGACATGTTGGACAATACCCACTGAGTCGATGATGGCTCCAAAAGCCTTTTGGAGTGGGTCTGTGGACTTTTCCATGTGAATATTAAAGTCACCAAAGATTATAATATTATCTGCTATGACTACAAGGTCCGATAGGAATTCAGGGAACTCAGTGAGGAACGCTGTATATGGCCCAGGAGGCCTGTAAACAGTAGCTATAAAAAGTGATTGAGTAGGCTGCATAGATTTCATGACTAGAAGCTCAAAAGACGAAAACGTCTTTTTTTTTTTTGTAAATTGAAATTTGCTATCGTAAATGTTAGCAACACCTCCGCCTTTGCGGGATGCACGGGGGATATGGTCACTAGTGTAGCCAGGAGGTGAGGCCTCATTTAACACAGTAAATTCATCAGGCTTAAGCCATGTTTCAGTCAGGCCAATCACATCAAGATTATGATCAGTGATTAGTTCATTGACTATAATTGCCTTTGAAGTAAGGGATCTAACATTAAGTAGCCCTATTTTGAGATGTGAGGTATCATGATCTCTTTCAATAATGACAGGAATGGAGGTGGTCTTTATGCTAGTGAGATTACTAAGGCGAACACCGCCATGTTTAGTTTTGCCCAACCTAGGTCGAGGCACAGACACTGTCTCAATGGTGATAGCTGAGCTGACTACACTGACTGTGCTAGTGGCAGACTCCACTAAGCTGGCAGGCTGGCTAACAGCCTGCTGCCTGGCCTGCACCCTATTTCATTGTGGAGCTAGAGGAGTTAGAGCCCTGTCTATGTTGGTAGATAAGATGAGAGCACCCCTCCAGCTAGGATGGAGTCCGTCACTCCTCAGCAGGTCAGGCTTGGTCCTGTTTGTGGGCGAGTCCCAGAAAGAGGGCCAATTATCTACAAATTCCATCTTTTGGGAGGGGCAGAAAACAGTTTTCAACCAGCGATTGAGTTGTGAGACTCTGCTGTAGAGCTCATCACTCCCCCTAACTGGGAGGGGGCCAGAGACAATTACTCGATGCCGACACATCTTTCTAGCTGATTTACACGCAGAAGCTATGTTGCGCTTGGTGATCTCTGACTGTTTCATCCTAACATCGTTGGTGCCGACGTGGATAACAATATCTCTATACTCTCTACACTCGCCAGTTTTAGCTTTAGCCAGCACCATCTTTAGATTAGCCTTAATGTCGGTAGCACTGCCCCCTGGTAAACAGTGTATGATCGCTGGATGATTCGTTTTAAGTCTAATACTGCGGGTAATGGAGTCGCCAATGACTAGAGTTTTCAATTTGTCAGAGCTAATGGTGGGAAGCTTCGGCGTCTCAGACCCCGTAACGAGAGGAGTAGAGACCAGAGAAGACTCTGCCTCTGACTCCAACTCGCTGCTTAATGGGGAAAACCGGTTGAAAGTTTCTGTCGCCCGAATGAGCGACACCGGTTGAGCGTTCCTACAGCATTTCCTCCCAGAGAAAGGTGTCCGGCTGCGGGGACTGTGCCAGGGGATTTATACTACTATCTGTGCTTACTGGTGGCACAGACGCTGTTTCATCCTTTCCTACACTGAAATTACCCTTGCCTAACGATTGCGTCTGAAGCTGGGCTTGTAGCAAAGCTATCCTCGCCGCAAGGCGAGTACAGCGACTGCAATTAGAAGGCATCATGTTAATGTTACTACTTAGCTTCGGCTGTTGGAGGTCCTGACGACGAATCGTGTCCAGATAAAGCGTCCGGTAATTAAAAAGTAAAAACCGTAAAGTTGTCAGGTACCAAAATAGGTTGGCAACAAAACGCACAGCAACTCGAAAACAAGTCTGCAAGTTGTGACCGGAAATGAAGTCAACAAGTGGTATCGTGTCTTGAGATGTTGCTTCCATATATCCACATAATTTTCCAACCTCATGATGACATCTATTTTGTGAAGTGCATCAGTCCCTCCTGCAGCAAAGCACGACCACAACATGATGCTGCCACCTCTGTGCTTCACGGTTGGGATGGTGTTCTTCATCTTGCAAGCATCCCCCTTTTTCCTCTAAACATAATGATGGTCATTATGGCCAAACAGTTATATTTCTGTTTCATCAGACCAGAGGACATTTCTCCAAAAAGTACGATCTTTGTCCCCATGTGCAATTGCAGACAGTAGTCTGGCTTTTTTATGGCGGTTTTGGAGCAGTGGCTTTTTCCTTGCTGAGCGGCCTTTCAGGTTATGTCGATATAGGACTTGTTTTACTGTGGATATAGATACTGTTGTACCTGTTTCCTCCAGCATCTTCACAAGATCCTTTGCTGCTGTTCTGGGATTGATTTGCACTATTCGCACCAAAGTACGAATCTCCTTCCTGAATGCAGCTCCAGAACGCGTCTCCTTCCTGAGCGGTATGCCGGCTGCGTGGTCCCATGGTGTTTATACTTGTGTACTATTGTTTGTACAGATGAACGTGGTACCTTCAGACATTTGGAAATTTCTCCCAAGGATGAACCAGACTTGTGGATGTCTACAATTTTTTTCTGAGGTCTTGGCTGATTTCCTTTGATTTTCCCATGATGACAAGCAAAGAGGCAGTGAGTTTGAAGGTAGGCCTTGAAATACATCCACAGGTACAACTCCAATTGACTCAAATTATGTCAATTAGCCTACCAGGAGCTTCTAAAGCTATGACATACTTTTTCTGGATTCCAAGCTGTTTAAAGGCAGTCAACTTAGTGCATGTAAACTTCTGATCCACTGGAATTGTGATACAGTGAAATAATCTGTCTGTAAACAATTGTTGGAAAAAAATACTTGTCATGCACAAAGTAGATGTCCTAACCGACTTTCCAAAACTATAGTTTGTTAACAAGAAATTTGTGGAGTGGTTGTAAAACGAGTTTTAATGACCTCCAACCTAAGTGTGTGAACTTCCTACTCCATTCCAAATCGACCCCTACTCCTTAACCTCTCCACACTCCTATATATTTAAAACATTGGATTGGTGGAAGCAATATGGTGAAGATTCTCACAACCATAAAATCATATTCAGATATACAGGAGTGCCTAGAGCAGGGCTGTTCAAGTCCGGTCATGGTGGGCCAAATCACTTCTGGTTCATGTTTTTAACTGGTAGTTAATTGCACTCACCTGGTGTCCCAGGTCTGAATATCAGTCCCTGGTTTGAAGGAGGGCATGAAAACCAGACGTGTTTTGGCCCTCCAGGACCAGAATTGAACTGCCCTTTCCTTGAGGAAGGATTTGCTATTCAGCAAGAGAGTGTGTATGTGTTCTCTCTTCTGTGTATGTGGCTAGCTCCCACAATTCTCAATGGTCTCCTTTCCTTCACAACCTGACGAAGACCATGGGTCTATCATCTGACCATGGTTCTAAATAATATTCCTCTGCTTGTATTCGTTCCTTATCTGCACTGACAAACTTCTCCAGCAGCATCCTCCACAGTGGTTTCCAGAGAGATGAGACAAGGAGAAAACACTTCAGACTATTGAGATGCACCCCTTGAGGTTTCAACAAGGTTTATAACTCTGTGCCAATAAAGAGAGAAATTATTAAATAATGCTAGTAATTTTTATTTTTTACAATCCTTAGCACAAACATGAGAGGATGTGGTTGGTGAAAGCCACTTGTATCCTAAGCTGTGAAGCGTTTCTACCATTGTGCTGTCTGTCACCTATCCAGCTTTCAGGTCATTGGTTAAAAAAGCTTGAGGCAAGGAGAGCATATGCATGCACACACACTTCACAGGGTTGGAAAATGACATTTTCCATGTGGAAGTCATTGTTGTATTCTGTCTTGCAGTTTCTATTTTAAAAGCTACAACATAGCTGACTTACCACCTCCATATCCCTCTTTTTAGTGACAGTACATATTTCCTCAAACAGCTGACACGTACCACATGTACATGCGCACCAATGACCCATTGTTATTCGGGATACTCGAGTATTCTGTTTTTGAGTTGATGCATATAAACATCATTTTGTTAATCTCGGTTATGAGAAACCTGGATAAGAAGCCTGGGTTATGCCGATTTTAGACTTGATACTATGGCATGTAAACATTTTAGCCCGTTTTACTGTTTTTCTCAGTCTGTGGAGTCCGTTTTGCATATCATGGATGTTGTGTGTTGATGTTTTCGTCTGATTGTGAAACAAATAACTTAAAGTAACCTGAGTAGTTTGATCCACCATAATAATGAATTTGGCTGATAGTCCGTATTGGACCATATAGCCTACTGGCTACTTTCACCCCTAATTTAGACACGTTTCTGTTTCTAATTCCCGACATTTGGTGGGCCATTTATTTGTCAACTATAGTTAGATACATGCATCTTCTCTGCTGTTATAACATGTTGCCATAAAGTAGTGCTCCACAGAATATTGTCTTAACTAGATTACTAATGAATTATATCAATGTAACAACGGTAAAGTTGTCTTTCGTTTAGGGACTGGGGAGAAAAACACTAACTCAAACAGTGAAAAGATTCCTGTGCAAAATGTCATCAGTTTGACTGGTTTTAAGAGAAAGAAAAGTCCAGAAAACAATTTAACACGTTTCTGATAAGATTTCAGTTGGTCTGGTGTGCATATTTTATGCGGTTGAAATACTGTCTGCTTGCATAAGTGTCTTTATGTAACAAAAGTTACAGTACATTTGCATTTTCTCATGAGATGCTGAAATAAATAATTTATCCACTCATGTTAGAGACAAAATTAACATGTGTTTGATCATTTTAATGAAAGAAATGCATACTTCTGCAGGAGTTAATATTACGGTACATATGAGAGGTTATAAGCCTACAGTCAGTGTCCATACTTCAGTAACTAAGCCATTTAAACATTTGGAATATTCGGTTCATGGATTCAGGCATACTCGTGAGTGGGAAATCAAAAGGTGCATGTGAAAAACTTATCCCAAATAAAACCTGAAGCGGGATATGAGCTACTTACTATCAAGAATACTATGAGTATGTAAACGTGGTCACTGTTCCCCTCTCTCTCACAGTGCCACAATGCAGAGCAGCTGTATGTATGGCTACTCCACTTCATAGCCAATAACTACCTAATCTTCAGCCACAAGCCTGACTTCCTGGAGCTCTCAGGTGAGAAACCATAGGGCAGATCACAGGGAATATTAATAAGTCAAAGCTACTTACTGGTGTTGCAAGCCCTATGCGTCGACCAACTGAGCAATTGGACCTGCATGACAGTCACCATAAGCTATGGCTGATGCAAGCTGTTGTGAAAGCTAATGGCTTTTTGTATATCATTTATCATATGATAAAGTGAACTGTAAACCCATTCAGTAGACATACTGTCAGTTTTAATAGCACAGATTGTTAAGTGGAGGACACATTCTGAAAGGGGACATATTACAAGTTAGATGAATAATTATGACTGCCGATGTAGTGGAATAGTGGATTGCTAAAGCGTGTAAAAAAACATTTACACCTTCCAATTTGGTAAATAGGGCTTGTACACCTACGACGCTAAATTGGCGTTCACCTTTCCTAATGCCTGTCAAGCCACGAGGTCCCTGGTTATGACAGATTTTGAAGACACACACTGGTTAATAAGCACACAATCCACGTTTAGTAGCATCTACAACAGGATTATTTCCATTAACAATGTCATCGCACACAATATATCAGGTCAAATAGATGGGTCTGGAAGGGCACAAGTGAAGAGATAAAGACTAGAGTAGGCCTACACATTCACACTGGTGCAGTTCTCAGGTGTAAGCACAGGGGTATCAGGCATAACACTTAGGCGGCTTGATGGCTTCATTGAAAATGTTTGTTTAGGCAATGATAGAAAAATGTATCCTGGCACTGTTTGTGTGCAAGAGCGAAAGGTTGACATGTCGCCATGGTGATATCATCACGGCAACCTTGTGTTTTTGTCATCTCGGTTGACAGAGGAGGAGCGGGAACAGGTGGAGAGATTGCGCTGGCCGTCCCGAGGCTACCTGCAGGAGCTGAGCGAGTATCAGCAGCGCCGACGCAAACTCAAGAAGTCCCGCTGTCTCGTCATGTGACACCCACCCGCCGCCACACCCTGGAGAAATAGTGAGAGACCGAGAGGAGAAGGTGTGGGGCAAGAAACAGAGGACAAAGAAGAGGGGGAAAAGGTTGGCAGGGAGGACTTGAGAGAGAATGAGAGAAGACGCTATAAACAAACCAGACTTTAATTCTAAGCTATCTGCCTCAATTGGACAGTGAATAAGGGGAACAAAAAGCTAGGCAGCTTGGGAAAAGAAGACCCAGAGGGTTGAGTGTGGAGCAGAAAAGGTCAAAGGGCGACGTCAACGGGAGGTGAAAAGCAAGACTGACGCACCCTGGTCCTTTAAGATCAACACGTGACTGTCTTTGGGACAAAATGACTGATCTATTTAATCAGGGAGAATTTCAAAATGACAGACTTGAGTGGAAAAAAGAAAATGGCTACATTCCAGGTTTATCTTTGCAGTCACGGTGGCTGCATATTTCAGAAGATTGCTATAGCATACTTGTGGTTCCTGAGATGTAAAGCCATCTTCAGGTAATGTGCAGCTGCAAAAACAACCTGTCTATAGAGGATGCATCTATGGCCCGGAGATTGGTAGAAAAATGGCTGTGTCCATGGAGACCCATAACCCTTTAAGGCAAATTAACTGTGTATCCATGTAGAATGGACAGTGATCATCTTTGCCATCTCCACACAGGCGATACATATATTTTTATTTAAGCGAAAACGGTGCTCAACTGAACATATGTGCACGGGAAACGTTCAAAGGAAAAGGCTGAAACGCATCTAAAACGTTTGGGAGTGTTCTGTCTAATGAACGTGACCATTGATTGCGCATCTATAGAGGATGTCTATTTAATCTATGGACACAATCCTTCAGTCCCAAATCAACCCCATGGCACTACACCCTACACACTTGTTAATGTCCACTTCCTTCATATCCATAATGGTTCCTCAAGAAATGTCTAGGGCTATAGTTGATTTGGGTCGAGGCCACCATAACTGTGAGTACATAGTGGTCCTACATGGTTGTCTTACTGGGTTCTTCTGCAATGCTAGAACCTCAAAGAGAGCACCCATGTTTAACAGCATTGGGGCACCTGGAGACTTAACACGCACACACGTTCATTGAAACCCTAGCCAAACAACACCTCTGGTTTGACCACACCTCAAATGTGTATTTTTTTTGCCATGAGATTATAATTGGATGGCGCTGAAACTATTTTTGTACTGTGTACTGCCTGTACCAGGGGGTGTTTTGTAAAGTCTGGAGTGGAGCTAACTGCATGTGGAGACTAGAGGGTGTAGGTGTTTTATTTGGTGACCATCCGGTCATGGGATGGTTGTGTACAGTGATAATTGTGACCTGAGTCACTTGGAATAAAAACATGTTTTAGTAAAACACGTTGGCACACCGCCTACTGAATCGTTATTGTACATCTGAAGACATCCCTTACTGAGCAGTCACAAGTGTGTTAGTATGCATTAATAATGCACATACAGTATGTCATGTGTTAAAGGTTAGTCTGAAGCTTAGTTGCTTCTGTTGAATTTAAACTGTATAAACTCATACACACAATATGACTTGAAACAATTTCTAACCCCCCCCATGCTACACACACACACACACAAATCAAATGTATCTATACAGCCCTTCTTACATCAGCTGATATCTATCTCAGTGCTGTACAGAAACCCAGCCTAAAACCCCAAACAATGCAGGTGTAGAAGCTCAGTGGCTAGGAAAAACTCCCAAGAAAGGCCAGAACCTAGGAAGAAACCTAGAGAGGAACCAGGCTATGAGGGGTGGCCAGTCCTCTTCTGGCTGTGCCGGGTGGAGATTATAACAGAACATGGCCAAGATGTTCAAATGTTCATAGGTGACCAGCAGGGTCAAATAATAATAATTGCACAGTGGTTGTTGAGGGTGCAACAGGTCAGCACCTCAGGAGTAAATGTCAGTTGGCTGTTCATAGCCAATCATTCAGAGTATCTCTGGTGTCTCTAGAGAGTTGAAAACAGCAGGCCTGGGACAGGTAGCACGTCCGGTGAGCAGGTCAGGGTTCCATAGCTTCAGGCAGAACAGTTGAAACTGGAGCAGCAGCTCAGCCAGGTGGACTGGGGACAGAAAGGAGTCATCAGGCCAGGTAGTCCACACACAGGCAGCAATTGCTACATGACATAGGCCGTACATCAGGGGTACTCAACTACTATTTGAGAATGTCCGGACATATGTCATTTATTGGCTCAGTGAAAAAAAAACACCTCGCGACACAACTGTTCCCACCCCTTTTTTAGAAATGTTGCCATTTTGAAGCTCATTCCTTGCAATTCTACACATTTTGCCATGGGGCAGAGAGAAAATCTTTGAGTTTTAAAGCAAATGTCCTGCAATTCTAAACATTTTGCCATATCTTGGGTGTGTTGGGATACCTGAGTGACTCAACAAAATCAATGTGGGCCTCCTGGGGGTTGAGGCCTCTGGGCATGTAATCTGGCAATGATAACTACAATACTTAGAAATGTCCAGTTCCACTACTTAGCTGACACGTTAAAATTAGCTCTAGGTTCTGTCAGTAAATGATATAAGAGGAAATATACCCACGCACTACCAAATTCATTTAGAAATGAATGCCTGTGCATTGTACTATTACAATTCTCAACAGCAGCAAGTTAAAAGTATTCATTTTTTAAGCCGGGACCCTCGGTCTATATTGACCCTGTTCGTTGAGTATGGCTGCAGTCCACTATAATACAGCGTTTCTCAACATTTACTGTACCAGTGAAAGTCTTCCTCGTTTTTTTATTGAGCTCATGTTTAAGACACATACAACATGTAAAAGCACCACTGGAGATACAACTTACCACCATAACTGTGCCTCTTACCTCCCTGTGTTTATTGCTCTTCCATATAGAGCCAACATATTAGGGAACTGGCAGTACATCCGTGTCTCTTTTCTTCCTACCTCCACTGCACTCACCCCTGAGCTGTCTCAGCTAAGCTTAGCATACTATCCCACAGCAATGGTACCAGAAGACCAGGGGACCACAATGCTTGTGCTGGGCCCAGAAACATCGTAGTTGTGAATGAATAAACACATTAGATAAAGCAGAAACTACTGCCTTATAGATTACATACCTTAAGAAAGCCTAACTACTTATATTGCAAATATAAATGCCGGGCAGTTATAGATGTCTCTCCCTATCCTAAGGGTTAATTACTATTACAGTGCCAGTCAAAAGTTTGGACACCTACTCATTCAAGGGTTTTTCTTTATTTTTACTACATTGTAGTACATTGTAGAATAATAGTGAAGACATCAAAACTATGAAATAACACATGGAATCATGTAGTAACCAAAAGTGTTAAATATATTTGAGATTCTTCAAAGTAGCCACCCTTTGCCTTGATAACAGCTTTGCACACTCTTGGCATTCTCTCAACCATCTTTATGAGGTAGTCACGTGGAATTTCAATTAACAGGTGTGCCTTGTTAAAAGATACATTTGTGGAATTTTTCTTTTTTTTATGGGTTTGAGCCAATCAGTTGTGTTTTGACAAGGTAGGGGTGGTATACAGAAAATAGCCCTACTTGGTAAAATACCAAGTCCATATTATGGCAAGAACAGCTCAAATTAGCAAAGAGAAAAAAACAGTCCATTATTACTTTAAGACATGAAGGTCAGTCAATCGGGAAATTGTCTAGAACTGAAAGTTTCTTCAAGTGCTATCGCAAAAACTATCAAGCACTATGATGAAATTGGCTCTCATGAGGACTGCCACAGGAAAGGAGGACCCAGAGTTCATTAGAGTTACCAGCTCAAATAAATGCTTTGCAGAATTTCAGTAAGACATCTCTGAACAGTTGATGTTGAGGAGACTGTGTGAATCAGGCCTTCGTGGTCAAATTGCTGCAATGAATCCACTACTAAAGGACACCAATAATAATTTGGGTGGCAGGTAGCCTAGTGGTTAGAGCGTTGTGCCAGTAACTAGGTATTAATAATGAGATCGAATCCCCGACCTGACAAGGTAAAAATCTGTTGTTCTGCCCCTGAACAAGGCAGTTAACTCACTGTTCCTAGCTAGGCCGTCAATGTAAATAAGAATTTGTTCTTAACTGACTTGCCTAGTTAAATCAAGGTTAAATAAATAAAATAAGAGACTTGCTTGGGCCAAGAAACATGAGCAAAGGACATTAGACCAGTGGAAATCTGTCCTTTGGTCTGGTGAGTCCAAATTTGAGATTTGTGGTTCCAACCGATGTGTCTTTGAGACGCAGAGTAGGTAAACAGATGATCTCCGCATGTGTGGTTCCCACAGTGAAGCATGGAGGTAGTGTAATGGTGCTTTGCTGGTGTCAGTGATTTATTTAAAATTTAAGGCACACTTAACCAGCATGGCTACCACAGCATTCTGCAGCGATATGCCATCCCATCTGGTTTGCGCTTAGTGGGACTATCATTTGTTTTTCAACAGGACAATGACCAACACACCTCCAGGCTGTGTAAGGGCTATTTGACCAAGAAGGAGAGTGATGGAGTGCTGCATCAGATGACCTGGCCTCCACAATCACCCGACCTCAACCAAATTGAGATGGTTTAGGATGAGTTGGACTGCAGAGCGAAGGAAAAGCAGCTAACAAGTGTTCAGCACGTGTGGGAACTCCTTCAAGACTGTTGGAAAAGTATTCCTTATGAAGCTGGGTGAGAGAATGCCAAGAGTGTGCAAAGCTGTCATCAAGGCGAAGAGTGGCTACTTTGAAGAATCTCAAATATAAAATATTTTGATTTGTTTAACAATTTTTTGGATACTACATGATTCCATATGTTATTTCATAGTTTGATGTCTTCACTTATGTAGAAAATAGTAAAAATAAAGAAAAACCCTTGAATGAGGTGTGTCCAAACGTGACTGGTACTATATATATATATATACACACTGCTCAAAAAGATAAAGAGAACACTAAAATAACACATCCTAGATCTGAATGAATGAAATATTCTTATTAAATACTTTTTTCTTTACATAGTTGAATGTGCTGACAACAAAATCACACAAAAATCAAAAATTTGTAGACATCCACATGTCTGGTTCCTCCTTGGGAACAATTTCCAAACGCCTGAAGGTACCACGTTCATCTGTACAAACAATAGTACGCAAGTACAAGCACCATGCTGCTGTCATATCGCTCAGGAAGGAGAAGCATTCTGTGTCCTAGAGATGAACGTACTTGGTGTGAATAGTGTAAATCAATCCCAGAACAAAAGCAAAGGACCGTGTGAAGATAGCCCTCCAACACCACTTCCAGCAGCATCTGGTCTCCCATCCAGGACCAACCCTGCTTAGCTTCAGAAGCAAGCCAGCAGTGGTATGCAGGGTGGTATGCTGCTGAATGAAGCCACTACTCCAAAACGGCCATAATAAAGCCAGACTACGGTTTGCAATTGCACATGGGGACAAAGATGGACTGGTGCACTTCACAAAAGAGATGGTATCATGAGGTAGGAAATGTATGTGGATATTTTTTATTTATTTCACCTTTATTTAACCAGGTAGGCTAGTTGAGAAAAGTTCTCATTTACAACTGCAACCTGGCCGAGATGAAGCAAAGCAGTTCGACACATACAACACATGGAATAAATAAACATACAGTCAATAATACAGTAGAAAAAGTCAATATACAGTGTGTGCAAATGAGGTAAGATAAGGGAGTTAAAGCAATAAATAAGCCATGGTGGCAAAGTAATTACAATGTAGCAATTAAACACTGGAGTGATAGATGTGCAGAAGATAAATGTGCAAGTAGAGATACTGGGATGCAAAAGAGCAAGATAAATAAATACAGTATGGGGATGAGGTAGTTGGATGGGCTATTTACAGATGGGCTATATACAGGTGCAGTGATCTGTGAGCTGCTGTGACAGCAGGTGCTTAAAGCTAGTGAGGGAGATATGAGTCTCGAGCTTCAGTGATTTTTGCAGTTCGTTCCAGACATTGGCAACAGAGAACTGGAAGGAAAGGCGGCAAAAGGAAGAATTGGCTTTGGGGGTGACCAGTGAGATATACCTGCTGGAGCGCGTGCTACGGGTGGGTGCTGCTATGGTGAGCTGAGATAAGGCGGGGCTTTACCAAGCGGAGTCTTGTAAATGACCGGGAGCCAGTGGGTTTGGCGACGAGTATGAAGCGAGGGCCAGCAAACGAGCGCATACATGTTGCAGTGGTGGGTAGTATATGGGGCTTTGGTGACAAAACGGATGGCACTGTGATAGACTGCATCCAATTTGTTGAGTAGAATGTTGGAGGCTATTTTGTAAATGACATCGCCGAAGTCAAGGATCGGTAGGATGGTGACTTTTACGAGGGTGTGTTTGGCAGCATGAGTGAAGAATGCTTTGTTTCAAAATAGGAAGCCGATTCTAGATTTAATTTTGGATTGTAGATGCTTAATGTGAGTCTTGAAGGAGAGTTTACAGTCTAACCAAAAACCTAGGTATTTGTAGTTGTCAGAACCATCCAGAGTAGTGATGCTGGATGGGCGGGCAGGTGCGAGCAGCGATCGGTTGAAGAGCATGCATTTAGTTTTACTTGCATTTAAGAGCCGTTGGAGGCCACGGAAGGAGAGTTGTATGGCATTGTAGCTCGTCTGGAGGTTAGATAACACAGCGTCCAAAGAAGGGCCAGAGGTATACAGAATGGTGTCGTCTGCGTAGAGGTGGATCAGAGAAACACCAGCAGCAAGAGTGACATCATTGATGAATACAGAGAAGAGAGTCGACCCGAGAATTAAACCCTGCAGCACCCCCATAGAGACTGCCAGAGGTCTGGCCAACAGACCCTCCGATTTGACACACTGAACTCTGTCTGAGAAGTAGTTGGTGAACCAGGCGAGGCAGTCATTTACGAAACCAAGGCTATTGAGTCTGCCGATAAGAATGTGGTGATTGACAGAATCGAAAGCCTTGGCCAGGTCAATGAATACGGTTGCACAGTAATGTCTCTTATCGATGGCGGTTATGATATCATTTAGGACCTTCAGCGTGGCTGAGGTGCACCCATGACCAGCTCTGAAACCAGATTGCATAGGGGAGAAGGTACGGTGGGATTTAAAATGGTCGGTAATCTGTTTGTTAACTTGGCTTTCGAAGACCTTAGAAAGGCAGGGTAGGATAGATATAGGTCTGCAGAAGTTTGGGTCTAGAGTGTCTCCCCCTTTGAAGAGGGGGATGACCGCGACAGCTTTCCAATCTTTGGGAATCTTAGACGATTGAAGCAACATCTCAAGATATCGGTCAGGAAGTTAAAGCTTGGTCGCAAATGGGTCTTCCAAATGGGACAATGAACCCAAGCATACTTCCAAAGTTGTGGAAAAATGGCTTAAGGACAGCAAAGTCAAGGTATTGGAGTGGCCATCACAAAGCCCTGACCTCAATCTTAAAGAAAATTTGTGGGCAGAACTGAAAAAGCATGTGTGAGTAAGAAGGCCTAGGCCTATAAACCTGACTCAGTTATATCAGTTCTGTCTGGAGGAATGGGCCAAAATTCCCCCAACTTATTGTGGGAAGCTTGTGGAAGTCTACCTGAAACGTTTGACCCAAGTTAAACAATTTATAGGCAATGCTACCAAATATTAATTGAGTGTATGTTAACTTCTGACCCACTGGGAATGTGGTGAAAGAAATAAAAGCGTGATCCTAACTGACCTAAGACAAGGAATTTAAGACAAGGAATTTGTACAAGGATTAAATGTCAGGATTTGTGAAAAACTGAGTTCAAATGTATTTGGCTAAGGTGTATGTAAACTTACGACTTCAAGTGTGTGTGTGTGTGTGTGTGTGTGTGTGTGTGTGTGTGTGTATGTTTCTTTTTTTGTGAATTTCGACCAGCCCAGAATTGCCAGACGACCAATCCGCCCATGGCAGCAGTTGTGACTGACAGCTCAACTGGTGAATATTAGACATTCTGTACATAGGGATCTCTATGCATATACAAATATTTATTTTGCTACATTAAATACAGTGTCTTATAAGCCTATGTGGGCTGCGCATCCTGAAAATGCATGTTGTGATGCATTTGATTTAATCTAATAGATGAAAATCATAGAAGCACAGAGGCTGAGGGATACCTTGATGCAGGTGAAAGAGCTTGTTTCACTCTTCACTTCCTTCTGCCTTGTATACTGCATATGACACATGCATTGCAAACAATCTAATCTTGCGTTTGCTCTGAAGGGGGAGGGCTGGACCTATGCTACCAATAATTCAACCCATGCATGTTTTATTCAGTTATTGAGGAAGAATATCCATATGCTGTACCTTGGTTGAAGCTTATGACAAAGAAAATATACAGAAGTTTTGCATCTGTTGGCAATCCTGAGCCAAAAAGGGTAAACTACAAGGACAGACATATTATTTAAATCTACATTAGGGCCTTAGGCTATGTGTTGTCTCAAGGTGGTTGTAGAGGACCTGTTTGGCCAGCAGGTGATGTGGTTCTCTGGTCCCGGTCCTGAACTCTGGTCTCCAACCTCCTGAAGCACCACCTCGGCTCCACCCAGTCTGGGGGCCTCTCAAAGAGACAAATGACTCCCTCATACTCTCTCCCCACCTTCCAACTCTACAAATTAATCCTTTGCGCTTCCCTCTCCTCACTCCCTTTTGTGTGTGTCTGTGCACATACCTGGGGTAGTGTGTGTGCATCACTACAGAGCGCCAATGGACTGCAGCATCCCCTCCAGTTTCCCACTCTCATCCAGCTCTGCCACATCACTGCACCCTCTCACACATTCCTCACCGATAAAAACCTGTGGGACCAACAAACACACACAGCAAAATATCATTAAGAATCGCAAAAGCATAACCAGTATTTCTTAGGTCATGTAAAGTATTTCATGAGATGCGGAATACTCATGATGTCCATCAACTGGCCAGCATTAACCAAAAATGAGACTTAGAGGAGGACTAGAACAAATCTATCATGTTCGGCATAATACTGTACATCTGTGTTTGATGATCGCTGCCCTATTCATTGTTGATGGGATATGTAAAAGACTGAAATCAATATTTCAAATTACTGTGTAATGTATCCATACATGCAGGACAATTCACTTGAGGTCAGGTGAATGTGAAGCTGTGCATGAGCAAAATGCTACCTTCTTTACGGATTCAGAATTCAGGGATGAGGGCTAGCGAAATGAATATGAATAGTTTGAGCTTCAAGCCAATCAATATTCATGGATTGCGTTGTCATTGAGATGGCTGATCAAAACACAAACAAGAAAATTAACATGTACAATATTTGTCTGCTTATTGTTGGAACGACAATACAAATGACATTGCAAAAAATGGAGACGTCGAGTTATTACGCTCGTCATGAACTCCAAAGAGCACTTCTCAAAAAGCTTAAATTGAGTGTAACCAATGTGAAACGGCTAGCTAGTCAGCGGTGGTGCGCGCTTTTTCAATCACTTGCTCGGGCCGTGGCTTTTGTGGAGCGATGGGTAACGATGCTTCGTGGGTGACTGTTGTTGATGTGTGCAGAGGGTCGCTGGTTCGCGCCCGGGTATGGGCGAGGGGACGGTCTAAAGTTCTACTGTTACATGAGCGACATCTATATTTGAACTCGCGCGCAACTGTCTAGATACAAATTTGCATGCAGTATTGTTCACACAACAAAAAATGAATAAGGTATTGAAAGACTCGAATAAGAAACTCACCGTCTGAGCCCCAGTTATCTCCAAAAAGGTAGTCCTGTAAACTGCTCATATCTCTCCGTCCTGTGATAATCAATCAATTCTAAATGCCCAGCTTTGAATGGAAAAGGGAGGGTGGATGCAACTCAATATTGGGAAAGTGTTCTTAATGTTTTGTACAGTCTTTAAAAAAAAAATCATTATTCCTTATGGCAGCAGCGGTGGCCAACCCTGCTCTAACACACACCAGGAGTGTTGAATAAGAAACTCATACTTTGACAAGACCTCTTTAGCAGTCACGCAATACGCGTACAATGTTTTTTAGAAATATTGTAACTTTGTCTCCCCTAAATTTAGTTTCCACAAATTCCAGTGTCATTCTGACGTTGGTTAAAGACAAAAACGAATGCCTTGGAAATGTTATATGAAACGCTCGGGCAAACAATTGATCAGTAAACTTCGGTATAGCGTCAAAAAAGGTGTGTTTATTATAAACGAAGGATATCCCACATTTTAAAACTGCAGCGTGGTATTATTTTTGATACCCTGTCATTTTTTTCGATCCATGTAGAACACTGAAATCGCAATTATGTTATCCTTTTCTTTTTATCCGTGTAAAAAAACAAACATAGATCATTCAACCACATCTCATGTAGGCAGATGCAGTCATAAGGCTTCACTATGCTGAAAGATTGATTTACTTCCTATTTACATGTTAGGCGTGTACAGTACAAGTAAAAAGTTTGGACCCACCTACTCATTCCAGGGTTTTTCTTTATTTTTACTATTTTATACAGTGCAGATTAATAGTGAAGATATCAAAATTATGAAATAACATACTGTATGGGAATCATGTAACTAAACAAAAAAAGTGTTCAAAAAAGTATCCACCCTTTTCCCTTGATGAGAGCATTGCACACTCCCTGGTGTGTGTTAGAGCAGGGTTGGCCACCGCTGCTGCCATAAGGAATGTTTTTTTTAAAGACTGTACAAAACATTAAGAACACTTTCCAAATATCGAGTTGCATCCACCCTCCCTTTTGCACTCAGAACAGCCTCATTTCGTCAAGGTGTCGAAAGCAATTCACAGGAATCATGGCCCATGTTGACGCCAACGCTTCCCACAGTTGTGTCAAGTTGGCTGGATGTCCTTTGGGTGATGGACCATTGTTGAAACACATCGGAAACTGTTGTGTGTGAAAAACCCAGCAGCGTAGCAGTTCTTGATCCTAACTGGTGCACCTGGCACCTACTACCACCATACCCCATTCAAAGGCACTTAAATATTTTGGCTTGCCCATTCACCCTCTGAATGGCATACACACAATCCATGTCTCAAGGCTTAAAAATCCTTCTTTAACCTTCCTCCCATTCATCTACATAGATTGAAAATGATTTAAGTGACATCAATAAGGGATCATAGCCTTCACCTGGATTCACCAGGTCAGTCTGTCATGGAAAGAGCAGGTGTTCATAATGTTTTGTACACTGTATTTGATAGTGTGACTGACTGGGTTTGAACCCATCTCATCTGCACAAGGCTGTGTTACGGGAACTAACGCAAGTCCTCAGATCTCAGGAAAGGTTGGTTACTCAAGAGGGTGGTTCACCAAACTACCTCTGCTACAATTCACCCTCCTTTGACCACCTCAGAATCAACTGACTATAAAAGTCGCTGCACCAATGTGACTGGCTGGATTTGAACCCGGGTCAGTTGTGTGTCATAAGTCTGCCAGGCCGTAGCGCTAAAGCCTGTAGGCATTTTCTCTAGGAGCCAGCACATCTTCAGGCAAGGTTACTCATCCTGTGGTTCACTGAACCAACTTAGTTACAATAGTTAAGTGAAATATATTATGGAAAATTATTTTCTCAGTCATAGAATTTGAAATCCCTCAAACATGCATGCATTGCATATGTGAAAATATTAAGGACATTTTAAGGCCAACCCCCCAAAAATCCCTGTACAACCAAAGTCGCTTGTAACTATTAAAAACAAATACCTTTCCATGCGTGCACTAGTGCAGTATCTGCATACCTTTGCACAGATTAAGCCAAAGGGACTCCAGTTTGCTGCTGTTCCAGTCTACAATTCTAACCAGAAATGTAACTTCATTCCATGACAAGTATATTAAAACAGTATGCTTTTTCACACTAATCATGATGGAACAAATGTGAAGTCTCAGTAGCCAAAATGATCAAACATTCCAAAGCTTCCAATCACAACTTCATAACCATGGGTTGCATTCATACTGAACTCTTAACCAGGGGTCAAGGCCCATAATCACATGAATATGCAGATGGCTTACAACTGAAAAGAAAGTCTACAATCTTCAATGTAAAGCCAACTTGACTTTTATTTTACAGATTTAATGCATTTTCAGGTGGGCAGGTTCAGTACTCCTTCACAGTCATCTTTCACACCAAAACATTGAGACGTCTTTGAAACACTCGTTTGCCCTTTACAACTTCTCAGTAAGACTGCTGAACTCCAACAAAGTCACCATTTTGCTGGGAGTGGACCCTGTACTGTAGTAGTCTGCTGGGACTCATGAGTGTCAAGATGCTTCAGAGATCTCCAAATAACTATTTTTAATGTATACAAATCCCTCTAAAACATGTTGAGCTCATGGTCCCTGCAAAGTTTGAATTGTGACTGAAGAGGGCCTTCCTGTTTAAAAAAAGTGACACTACCTCCGCTGCAGAGACCCATCCAACGGAAGCCCCAGTCATATGACAGTACTATCAGACCTTACATCATTGGGGCTTCCGTTGGATGAGGCTCTGCAGCAAGAGTGCATAATCTTCAGTTTCTTACTTACAATTTTGGATTTGCCCCCCCCCCCCAATTGGAAAGCAGAGAGAAAAAAGTTAAAATAAGTACTAGAATGTTACCCCAAAACAGAAATGTCACCTTCCAGGGAACACATTTTATATCCAGTCTCCAGTATCAGTGCCTCATAAATAAAAGGCTGAACCAGTAATGTAGATATATAACAGAACAGTATTTCACTTTTTGGGGACAAACATTCTAACACAGGTTTGTAAACATAATATTTCCCTTGAGCTCAAGACCTTGTTTATTAATGATATCATGAAATTGTCATCCTTAATCCATGCATTCATCTGTCTGTCAAACTAAATCAGCATGAGTTGAATTCAAAAACTAAAACAGAAATGCTATTCGCAGTTCTTCCATAGTTCTGCTGCACTGACAAAACTGGAATCAAGGAGAAAAGAATACATGTCTTTGTAATATAGATTTGTCCTCTGGTATAGATGCATTAATTTATCAAACAGCCTGTTTTCCTTTAAATAAACTGGCGAGTCAATGCTCTAGTCCTTCCAGAGATTGGCTACCCTAGAACAGCCCCCCAATTAAAAACACTAGAACAGCCCCCCAATTAAAAACACTAGAACAGCCCCCCAATTAAAAACACTAACTTTAGCCAGGTTGATCCTGAGTGCTCTGGCTAGTCAAACAACAGACTACAGCAGCCTTTTCCCCCTTTTTCATAAACATGTTTTCTATCCAACAACTGATTTGTCGGTCAACTTTCCAAATGTCGACAAAACAAAATACACTAGACAAGGTGGGATCTTTTTGTTTCAATAAAATTAATGCTGCGAGAAATGGCAGTTGCCTTTACGCGCAAATATTGATATAATAACCATTGATGTAAACTTGGGAGTCACACAATCATATCATGTGGTCCTCCCACTACACCTCGGGAAAGCATACAGTTTATGCTACAGATTAAATAAGGTATTTACTTCACAGGGTGGTGAAAGTGCAGTGATGAGCTTGATGCTCTTTTCCAATAAATATTGAGGGTCTATTCTAGTAACATAACGATAGCCAAGCATCTGCCATTTGACAAATTAAAATAATAAAAACGCTCTCATGTAGGTAGCCTACTAGCACTGTACCAGGAGCTGTTGGCTGGAGCGCACATGCCACTGCCAGTGGGCACAGTCGCTATAAAAAACACAACATTTCTCTTACAAAACCATCAGTAGTTGAAAATGCGATGGAAACCAAAAACTTTTTTAAAATGTGCACTACGTCATCACGCAGACTTTTATCCGACGATTTTATAATATTTGCATGAAAATCGGTCATGAATTGGATGGAAACCTAGCTATTTTCTCACCCTCCCGTGTTCCCCCCCCCAAATCTTACTCCCCCCATTTTACATAGCCGCACACACACACCTCCCTGACCTTTGTATTCCTTCTTTGACCCCCCCCAGACAGACACCTCATGCTGGTGTGCGAGACCTGTAGCCAGGTGGTTATAATTCCCCCATGTAAACTAACACCTTAAGGCACCCTTTTGCACAGAGAGCAGAAACACTGATGTTGCGCAAGGTAGCGCCCCCCTGCTATCAGAGTATGATCCTCCTAAATGTAACCCCCCCATGGCCCTTATAACCCATATTGGTGTTGCGTCTCAATGGTCTAAAGTGGATTCCTCTCCATCTACTTCACCATGAAGGAAGAGGGTGAAGGGAAGATGAGCAACTGCTGACAATTGGGACGATACGTTGGATTTTCTTTTTTTTAACTAGGCAAGTCAGTTAATAACAAATTCTTATTTACATTGACGGCTTACACCGGCCAAACCTGGACGACGCTGGGCCAATTGTGCTCCGCCCTATGGGACTCAATCAAGGCCAGTTGCGATACAGCCTAGATTTGAACCAGTGTTTGTAGTGACACCTCTAGCACTGAGATGCAGTGTCTTAGACCACTGAGCCACTCGGAATCTCCTCTCGTGTGCAAAATGGCTTCAGAAAGTCAAACACATAAGGCCCATGTTTTCTGCATTGCTTTCGGAAAATATTAACTTTTTAAACAATAAATCACGTGTGGACCACACACACACCTGAACAGTCAAAAATAAATACTTTTTTTTTTTTAACTTAAATACAAGTATAATATTTTCTCTGCTTTCAAAAATAAGTTTAATTTTTGGATAAAGTCCTTCAAAGGCTAGAAGTGTTAAGTATCCCCCTACCCCCACACGCATGTAGTTCCCTTCCTCTAGTCCAGTGTTGTATAATTGAAGAGGAGCTTCAGGAGAAACCATTACGAGAAGGGGGGGGGGGGCAGCAGAGACAGGGGGGTCTGAATAAATAAAAGCCAGTTGAAACCCCCTTGCTCTGCACACCCCTTAAACCACCTCAAAACTGTGTGGTCTTGAAACTGTTGCTCTAGCTCCAGGATTGGGAACTGCGCTGGTCAAAGTCAGCGATGAGGCGCTTGATGTGGGCCAGCTTGTTGTGCAGGTACTCGCAGCGCTGCTTCTCCACCTGGTAGTTTGGGCTGTGCTGCAGGGTGACACACAAAGAAATTAGACTCCATAATGTTACCTGATATGCAGTGTTTAGAAAGCCATTCATAATGGTTTTTTTTTGGGGGGTTTGAATTACTGTTACTTGACCGCTCAATGTTCCGGCGCTGTTTGGTTCATAAAACACAATGCCTTGAACTGTACAGAATGCTTGTTTTGTTAGTCTGCCTCCCTGGACAGCTGTAACCAAGCTAAGCAAAGTCAATTAATCATCTAATGTTACTTTCGGGCCTTACCCAATAATGCAGAGAGAAACAAATTAAAATAATTACGAGGTATAAATGGAAAAATAAATAAATACAGCATCAACAGAACACACCAGCAGCATACAATCCTGCATCCCACTGCTGGCTTGCTTCTTAAGCCAAGCAGGGTCGGTCCTGGTTGGGAGACCAGCTGCTGCTGGAAGTGGTGTTGGAGGGCCAGTAGGGGGCAGTCTCTCTGGTCTAAGGATATCCCAATGCCCTAGGGAAGGGAAGGGGACATTGTCCTGCATATGGTGCAGTCTTTCAGATGGAACATTAAACGGGTGCCCTGAATCTGTGGTCAACACTCATACGATAAGTTCCCAACCTAACGTCATTCCTAATTGGCATCTCACTTCTCTCCACCTGAGAGCAGATGTGTGGTGAGCGTTCTGACAAAAATGCTTGCCGTGTATCACCCCGGCGGGTGCTACACATTGGTGGTGGATGAGGGGAGTTTCTCCCTACCATGTAAAGTTACAGAAAAGCGCTATATAAATCCAATGAATGATTAAGATTTAGCCTTGGTTAGCCCATTTTTAAAGTCATTAAAGGGATATCAGGATTTTGGCAATGAGGCCCTTTATCTACTTCCCTCGAGTCTGATAAACTTTGTATACCATTTGTGTCTCAATATCCAGTATGAAAGAAGTTCTAGGTAGTTTCGAACATGCTAGTAGATACCCATATGCTTCCAGAAACTACCTCTAACATCCTTCATACCGGACACACACACAAATGTTATGCATGAGTTCATCGGACTCTAGAGAAGTAGATCAAATGGCCTCATTACCAAAATATCCCTAAATAGTTTGCTAGTAATTAGCGCTGGCCATAATATAATGCATAATGAGTACTTTAGCTAGCCAGCCAGCCCACCCTTTGGCTGTATTTGTATTTATTATGGATCCCATTAGCTGCTGCCAAGGCACTTTTCCTGGGGTCCAGCAAAACAAAGGAAATTATACATTTTAAAAATGCCCTCAGGCCTCTACTCTCACATATCTATAACACCAAATCTGTGTGTACATTTGTGTATAGTGCGTATGTTATCGTGCGTTTGTATGCATGTGTCCATTTGTGTTGCTTCACAGTCCCTGCTGTTCCATAAGGTGTATTCTCATTTTAAATCAAATTTTACTACTGGCACAAGTTACTTGATGTGTAGTAGAGTTCCATGTAGTCATGGCTCTATGTAATACTGTGCGATTTTTGACGTACCAATTCCATGGCACATTGAATTGACACGCAAAACAATGGATTCAAAACTTCGAAATTTAAATTATACAAAATTCTTGCAACCAATAGAATGATACAATCTTCCCAGCTCTGCAGATGTTTCTGCAAGGAGGCAGAGTCATTAGATCATTTATTTTGGTACTGTCCATATGTAGCTCGTTTTTGGTCACAGGTCCGGGAATGGCTGAAGAATTGCAACACTTACCAAAAACAAAACGCTGCATATAACAATACTGTGTGATTTGAAAAGTCAGTCAATCGATCAGTAATATGATCATTAATTTAGCAAAAATGTATATTTAATTTACAATCTGTAGTAGCTATGAGAATAGAAAGGTAGAAGGGTGGGACTTATTTATTTATTTCACCTTTATTTAACCAGGTAGGCAAGTTAAGAACAAGTTCTCATTTACAATTGCGACCTGGCCAAGATGAAGCGAAGCAGTTCGACAGATACGACACAGAGTTACACATGGAGTAAAACAAACATACAGTCAATAATACAGTATAAACAAGTCTATATACAATGTGAGCAAATTAGGTGAGAAGGGAGGTAAAGGCAAAAAGGCCACGGTGGCAAAGTAAATACAATATAGCAAGTAAAACACTGGAATGGTAGTTTTGCAATGGAAGAATGTGCAAAGTAGAAATAAAAATAATGGGGTGCAAAGGAGCAAAATAAATAAATAAATTAAATACAGTTGGGAAAGAGGTAGTTGTTTGGGCTAAATTATAGGTGGGCTATGTACAGGTGCAGTAATCTGTAAGATGCTCTGACAGTTGGTGCTTAAAGCTAGTGAGGGAGATAAGTGTTTCCAGTTTCAGAGATTTTTGTAGTTCGTTCCAGTCATTGGCAGCAGAGAACTGGAAGGAGAGGCGGCCAAAGAAAGAATTGGTTTTGGGGGTGACTAGAGATATACCTGCTGGAGAGTGTGCTACAGGTGGGAGATGCTATGGTGACCAGCGAGCTGAGATAAGGGGGGACTTTACCTAGCAGGGTCTTGTAGATGACATGGAGCCAGTGGGTTTGGCGACGAGTATGAAGCGAGGGCCAGCCAACGAGAGCGTACAGGTCGCAATGGTGGGTAGTATATGGGGCTTTGGTGACAAAACTGATTGCACTGTGATAGACTGCATCCAATTTGTTGAGTAGGGTATAGGAGGCTATTTTGTAAATGACATCGCCAAAGTCGAGGATTGGTAGGATGGTCAGTTTTACAAGGGTATGTTTGGCAGCATGAGTGAAGGATGATTTGTTGCGAAATAGGAAGCCAATTCTAGATTTAACTTTGGATTGGAGATGTTTGATATGGGTCTGGAAGTAGAGTTTACAGTCTAACCAGACACCTAAGTATTTGTAGTTGTCCACGTACTCTAAGTCAGAGCCGTCCAGAGTAGTGATGTTGGACAGGCGGGTAGGTGCAGGTAGCGATCGGTTGAAGAGCATGCATTTAGTTTTACTTGTATTTAAGAGCAATTGGAGGCCACGGAAGGAGAGTTGTATGGCATTGAAGCTTGCCTGGAGGGTTGTTAACAGTGTCCAAAGAAGGGCCAGAAGTATACAGAATGGTGTCGTCTCCGTAGAGGTGGATCAGGGACTCACCAGCAGCAAGAGCGACCTCATTGATGTATACAGAGAAGAGAGTCGGTCCAAGAATTGAACCCTGTGGCACCCCCATAGAGACTGCCAGAGGTCCGGACAGCAGACCCTCCGATTTGACACACTGAACTCTATCAGAGAAGTAGTTGATGAACCAGGCGAGGCAATCATTTGAGAAACCAAGGCTGTCGTGTCTGCCGTAAGGATGTGGTGATTGACAGAGTCGAAAGCCTTGGCCAGATCAATGAATACGGCTGCACAGTAATGTTTCTTATCGATGGCGGTTAAGATATCGTTTAGGACCTTGAGCGTGGCTGAGGTGCACCCATGACCAGCTCTGAAACCAGATTGCATAGCAGAGAAGGCATGGTGAGAGTCGAAATGGTCGGTAATCTGTTTGTTGACTTGGCTTTCGAAGACCTTAGAAAGGCATGGTAGGATAGATATAAGTCTGTAGCAGTTTGGGTCAAGAGTGTCCCCCCCCCTTTGAAGAGGGGGATGACCGCAGCTGCTTTCCAGTCTTTGGGAATCTCAGACGACACGAAAGAGAGGTTGAACAGGCTAGTAATAGGGGTAGCAACAATTTCAGTAGATCATTTTAGAAAGGGTCCAGATTGTCTAGCCCGGCTGATTTGTAGGGGTCCAGATTTTTCAGCTCTTTCAGAACATCAGCTGAATGGATTTGGGAGAAGGAGAAATGGGGAAGGCTTGGGCGAGTTGCTGTTGGGGGTGCAGTGCTGTTGACCGGGGTAGGAGTAGCCAGGTGGAAAGCATGGCCAGCCGTAGAAAAATGCTTATTGAAATTCTCAATTATGGTGGATTTATCAGTGGTGACAGTGTTTCCTATCTTCAGTGCAGTGGGCAGCTGGGAGGTGTTCTTATTCTCCATGGACTTTACAGTGTCCCAGAACTTTTTTGAGTTAGTGTTGCAGGAAGCAAATTTCTGCTTGAAAAAGCTAGCCGTGGCTTTTCTAACTGCCTGTGTATAACGGTTTCTAGCTTCCCTGAACAGCTGCATATCACGGGGGCTGTTCGATGCTAATGCAGAACGCCATAGGATGTTTTTGTGTTGGTTAAGGGCAGTCAGGTCTGGGGAGAACCAAGGGCTATATCTGTTCCTGGTTCTAAATTTCTTGAATGGGGCATGTTTATTTAAGATGGTTAGGAAGGCATTTTTAAAAAATATCCAGGCATCCTCTACTGACGGGATGAGATCAATATCCTTCCAGGATACCCCGGCCAGGTCGATTAGAAAGGCCTGCTCCCTGAAGTGTTTCAGGGAGCGTTTTACAGTGATGAGTGGAGGTCGTTTGACCGCTGACCCATTACGGATGCAGGCAATGAGGCAGTGATCGCTGAGATCTTGGTTGAAGAGAGCAGCAGAGGTGTATTTAGAGGGGAAGTTAGTTAGGATGATATCTATGAGGGTGCCCAGGTTTAAGGCTTTGGGGAGGTACCTGGTAGGTTCATTGATAATTTGAGTGAGATTGAGGGCATCAAGTTTAGATTGTAGGATGGCTGGGGTGTTAAGCATGTTCCAGTTTAGGTCGCCTAGCAGCACGAGCTCTGAAGCTAGATGGGGGGCAATCAGTTCACATATGGTGTCCAGAGCACAGCTGGGGGCAGAGGGTGGTCTATAGCAGGCGGCAACGGTGAGAGACTTGTTTTTAGAGAGGTGGATTTTTAAAAGTAGAAGTTCAAATTGTTTGGGTACAGACCTGGATAGTAGGACAGAACTCTGCAGGCTCTCTTTGCAGTAGATTGCAACACCGCCCCCTTTGACAGTTCTATCTGGTCTGAAAATGTTGTAATTTGGAATTAAAATGTCAGAATTTTTGGTGGTCTTCCTAAGCCAGGATTCAGACACAGCTAGAACATCCGGGTTGGCAGAGTGTGCTAAAGCAGTGAATAGAACAAACTTAGGGAGGAGGCTTCTAATGTTAACATGCATGAAACCAAGGCTATTACGGTTACAGAAGTCATCAAAAGAGAGCGCCTGGGGAATAGGAGTGGAGCTAGGCACTGTAGGGCCTGGATTCACCTCTATATCGCCAGAGGAACATAGGAGGAGAAGAATAAGAGTTAAGGCTAAAAGCAATAAGAATTGGTCGTCTAGAACAGAGAGTAAAAGGAGGTTTCTGGGGGCGATAAAATAGCATCAAGGTATAATGTACAGACAAAAGGTATGGTAGGATGTGAATACAGTGGAGGTAAACCTAGGTATTGAGTGATGGAGAGAGATATTGTCTCTAGAAACATCATTGAAACCAGGAGATGTCATTGCATGTGTGGGTGGTGGAACTAATAAATTGGATAAGGTATAGTGAGCAGGACTAGAGGCTCTACAGTGAAATAAGCCAATAAACACTAACCAGAACAGCAATGGACAAGACATATTGACATTAAGGAGAGGCATCCTTAGTCGAGTGATCAAAAGAGTCCAGTGAGTGGAGTGGTTGGTTTGGGGGTCACGGCGATTTAGATAGCTAGCCAGGACATCGGTAGCAAGCTAGCATAGGATGGAGGTCTGTTGTTAGCCACCTCTTGCGTTCCGTCAGTAGATTAGTGGAGTTCCGTGTGGTAGAGGGGATTAGTCCAAATCACACAACAAAAAAATAAAAACAATACATATAGTTAGAGGCCCAAGAAGAAACATAATAATAATAAAAATAAATAAATTGTCCGCTTGTCTATTCTGAGAGCAGCCGGTAAGACAGCTAACGGTTAGCAGGCCGCAGATGGGCGTTCAGGTAACGTCGCGACGGAGGAGCCAGCCAGATCTCCTTCGGGTAGATAACAACGGCAGTCCAGTTGTGAAGGCCCGGTGGGGCTCCGCGTAGGCAGTAAAACGGGTCCAGATAGGTGACTGCAGCCCAGGAGTGATTGACGGAGCTCAGGAGTGATTGACGGAGCTGGCTAGCTCCGGAGTAATTGATGTTTGCTCCGGAATCGACGAAAGCAGATAGACACACGGATAGCAGCTAGCTAGCTGTGAGATCCGGGAATGAATGTCCAGAGAGCAGTTGAAATCCAAGGACATGGAGAGAAATTGGTCCGGTATGTTCCGTTCCGCGCCGTACAAAAACTGGCGATAGATTTGAGCTAAAGGATAGCTTATGACCACAAACCGTGGTTAGCTGAATACTAACGATTTGCCAGTAAAGAAGCTAACTAGCTTCTGAACTAGCTTCTAGCTAGCTCCTGGCTCGCTTCTGGTTAGTTTCTGGCTAGCTTCTTGGAGGATTTATTTATTTTATTTTTATTTTTATTTCACCTTTATTTAACCAGGTAGGCTAGTTGAGAACAAGTTCTCATTTGCAACTGCGACCTGGCCAAGATAAAGCATAGCAGTGTGAACAGACAACACAGAGTTACACATGGAGTAAACAATTAGCAAGTCAATAACAGTAGAAAAAATGGGCAGTCTATATACAATGTGTGCAAAAGGCATGAGGAGGTAGGCGAATAATACAATTTTGCAGATTAACACTGGAGTGATAAATGATCAGATGGGCATGTACAGGTAGAGATATTGGTGTGCAAAAGAGCAGAAAAGTAAATAAATAAAAACAGTATAAAAACAGTATGGGAATGAGGTAGGTGAAAAAGGGTGAGCTATTTACCTATAGACTATGTACAGCTGCAGCGATCGGTTAGCTGCTCGGATAGCTGATGTTTGAAGTTGGTGAGGGAGATAAGTCTCCAACTTCAGCGATTTTTGCAATTCGTTCCAGTCACAGGCAGCAGAGTACTGGAACGAAAGGCGGCCAAATGAGGTGTTGGCTTTAGGGATGATCAGTGAGATACACCTGCTGGAGCGCGTGCTACGGATGGGTGTTGCCATCGTGACCAGTGAACTGAGATAAGGCGGAGCTTTACCTAGCATGGACTTGTAGATGACCTGGAGCCAGTGGGTCTGGCGACGAATATGTAGTGAGGGCCAGCCGACTAGAGCATACAAGTCGCAGTGGTGGGTGGTATAAGGTGCTTTAGTGACAAAACGGATGGCACTGTGATAGACTGCATCCAGTTTGCTGAGTAGAGTGTTGGAAGCCATTTTGTAGATGACATCGCCGAAGTCGAGGATCGGTAGGATAGTCAGTTTTACTAGGGTAAGCTTGGCAGCGTGAGTGAAGGAGGCTTTGTTGCGGAATAGAAAGCCGACTCTGGATTTGATTTTTGATTGTCGATTTGAGGTAAATAATACTTATTTATAAATATAAATTGGTGAGGCGGGTTGCAGGAGAGTGTTTTGAAGATGAGTTGATGGAAAATAAAAATAAAATGTATGTGAAAAAAAAAGTTGTAAATATATATATATACACACAGGACACGATGAGGACAAAAGACGTCTGAACTGCTATGCCATCTCGGGAATAAATATTATAACAAGATAACCATTGTAAAACATACAGGGTTTGAAAAATGTATAAAGGTTCAGAAATTTTGTGAAATGGCAGTTACAAATAGAAATCAAACTGGATGCGCATCAGAAATAGGACTAAAAACAACCAATATATAACTATTATGTCTAAAATATGTATAATCTGAAGGTAGAAGCCAAAGTGTTACTGTTTATTAGTTTACTCCATTTTTTGGGGGGTGGGAGGAGTTGCAGGGAATAAAAGTATATATTTTTAATATTTTTTTTTTAAGTGTATGTCTATATTTTTGGGAGATATATATAAAAAAATATAAATAAATATATATATAGATATATATATACACGCGCACACACACACGCGCACACACGCGCACACGCACACACACGCGCACACACGCGCACACACACACACACGCGCGCACACACGCGCGCACACACACGCGCGCACACACACGCGCACACACACGCGCGCACACACACGCGCGCACACACGCGCACACACACGCGCACACACACGCGCACACACACGCGCACACACACGCGCACACACACGCGCACACACACGCGCACACACACGCGCACACACGCGCACACACGCGCGCACACACGCGCGCACACACGCGCGCGCACACACACGCAGTGGGGCAAAAAGTATTTAGTCAGCCACCAATTGTGCAAGTTCTCCCACTTAAAAAGATGGGGCCTGTAATTTATCATAGGTACACTTTCTACGTATTCCCCAAGGTGTCTACAGCATTGTGACGTCTTTTTACGCATTTCATAGCCTCATAGCTTAATCATAGCTTCAAACTAATTAGCATAACGCAGCGGAAATAAATGCCCCTAGAAAATTCCTATTCATGAAAATCACAAATGAAATATATTGAGACACTTCTTAGCCTTTTGTTAATCACACTGTCATCTCAGATTTTCAAAATATGCTTTACAGCTAACGCTAGTCAAGCATTTGTGTAAGTTTAGCACGGCATAATGCTATGCTAGGCTCTGCTGGCAGCAGGCAACATTTTCACGAAAATAAGAAAAGCAATCAAATTAAATCATTTACCTTTGAAGAACTTGGGATGTTTTTCACTCAGGAGACTCAGTTAGATAGCAAATGTTCCTTTTTTCCAAAAATATTATTTTTGTAGGCGCAATAGCTCCAGTTTGTTCATCATGCTTGGCTGAGAAATCGACTGGAAAATGCTATTACTACAACACCAAACTTTATTCCAAATTAGCTCCATAGACAGAAACATGGCAAACGTTGTTTAGAATCAATCCTCAAGGTGTTTTTAACACACACACACACACAATAATATATCCGTCGAGGCAATTGGTTTCTCATAAGAAGTGATTGGAAAAATGGCTACCTCAGTATTTTACGCAAGATTTTCTGCGGGAGACATCATGTGACCACTTGCTAAATGTAGTCCCTTACGGCTATTCTTCAACAGAAATGCGTAAAAAGACATCAATGCTGTAGACACCTTGGGGAATACGTAGAAAACGTAAGCTCATTCGTAGCTCATTCACAGCCACATAGTCATTGGCATGAGGCGGTTTCAAAAAATGCTGGACTTCCTGATTGGATTTTTATCTGAGTTTCGTCTGTAACATCAGTTCTGTTGCACTCACAGACAATATCTTTGCAGTTTTGGAAATGTCAGTTTTCTATCCAAAGCTGTCAATTATATGCATAGTCGAGCATCTTTGTGACAAAATATCTTGTTTAAAACGGGAACATTTTTTATCCAAAAATTAAAATATCACCCCCTAGTCATAAATTAGGTTAGGTTAAATTAGGTTACTTTCATTGTCTCTTTCAACACCCCTAGGATAATGTACATTTACTGAAGCATTATGACAACGGTAGAGATTAAATGAGTTGGACTTGGGTTATTGATAAGTCATTGTCTCAACGAAGCCTAATAATGCTGTGAAAGGATTCAGGATCCCAAATGATTTGGGTGGATCCAATCCTTATAATACAATGTCCACTTCTTAAAGTGAGACTGGAACATGTTTCAAGTCTCCCTTCCAAAACGGGTTATGACTCGTGAAGGACAAGTAGACAGCCAGACTTCAACTTCACTCCTGCTGGTGCATGTACACTACCGTTCAAAAGTTTGGGGTCACTTGTGAATGTCCTTGTTTTTGAAAGCACTTTTTTGTCCATTAAAAAAATTGATTAGCAATACAGTGTAGACATAGTTAATGTTGTAAATGACTATTGTAGCTGGAAACAGCAGCCGAGCGGAAATGGAGGAAAACTCGCCTCCCTGCGGACCTGGCATCCTTCCACTCCCTCCTCTCTACATTTTCCTCCTCTGTCTCTGCTGCTAAAGCTACTTTCTACCATTCTAAATTCCAAGCATCTGCCTCTAACCCTAGGAAGCTCTTTGTCACCTTCTCCTCCCTCCTGAATCCTCCCCCCCCCCCTCCTCCTCCCTCTCTGCAGATGACTTCGTCAACCATTTTGAAAAAGAAGGTCGACGACATCCGATCCTCGTTTGCTAAGTCAAACGACACCGCCGGTTCTGCTCACACTGCCCTACCCTATGCTCTGACCTCTTTCTCCCCTCTCTCTCCAGATGAAATCTCGCGTCTTGTGACGGCCGGCCGCCCAACAACCTGCCCGCTTGACCCTATCCCCTCCTCTCTTCTCCAGACCATTTCCGGAGACCTTCTCCCTTACCTCACCTCGCTCATCAACTCATCCCTGACCGCTGGCTACGTCCCTCCCGTCTTCAAGAGAGCGAGAGTTGCACCCCCTTCTGAAAAAACCTACACTCGATCCCTCCGATGTCAACAACTACAGACCAGTATCCCTTCTCTCTTTTCTCTCCAAAACTCTTGAGCGTGCCGTCCTTGGCCAGCTCTACCGCTATCTCTCTCAGAATGACCTTCTTGATCCAAATCAGTCAGGTTTCAAGACTAGTCATTCAACTGAGACTGCTCTTCTCTGTATCACGGAGGCGCTCCGCACTGCTAAAGCTAACTCTCTCTCCTCTGCTCTCATCCTTCTAGACCTATCGGCTGCCTTCGATACTGTGAACCATCAGATCCTCCTCTCCACCCTCTCCGAGTTGGGCATCTCCGGCGCGGCCCACGCTTGGATTGCGTCCTACCTGACAGGTCGCTCCTACCAGGTGGCGTGGCGAGAATCTGTCTCCTCACCACGCGCTCTCACCACTGGTGTCCCCCAGGGCTCTGTTCTAGGCCCTCTTATTCTCGCTATACACCAAGTCACTTGGCTCTGTCATAACCTCACATGGTCTCTCCTATCATTGCTATGCAGACGACACACAATTAATCTTCTCCTTTCCCCCTTCTGATGACCAGGTGGCGAATCGCATCTCTGCATGTCTGGCAGACATATCAGTGTGGATGACTGATCACCACCTCAAGCTGAAACTCAGCAAGACGGAGCTCCTCTTCCTCCCGGGGAAGGACTGCCCGTTCCATGATCTCGCCATCATGGTTGACAACTCCATTGTGTCCTCCTCCCAGAGCGCTAAGAACCTTGGCGTGATCCTGGACAACACCCTGACGTTCTCAACTAACATCAAGGCGGTGTCCCGTTCCTGTAGGTTCATGCTCTACAACATCCGCAGAGTACGACCCTGCCTCACACAGGAAGCGGCGCAGGTCCTAATCCAGGCACTTGTCATCTCCCGTCTTGATTACTGCAACTCGCTGTTGGCTGGGCTCCCTGCCTGTGCCATTAAACCCCTACAACTCATCCAGAACGCCGCAGCCCGTCTGGTGTTCAACCTTCCCAAGTTCTCTCACGTCACCCCGCTCCTCCGCTCTCTCCACTGGCTTCCAGTTGAAGCTCGCATCCGCTACAAGACCATGGTGCTTGCCTACGGAGCTGTGAGGGGAACGGCACCTCAGTACCTCCAGGCTCTGATCAGGCCCTACACCCAAACAAGGGCACTGCGTTCATCCACCTCTGGCCTGCTCGCCTCCCTACCACTGAGGAAGTACAGTTCCCGCTCAGCCCAGTCAAAACTGTTCGCTGCTCTGGCCCCCAATGGTGGAACAAACTCCCTCACGACGCCAGGACAGCGGAGTCAATCACCACCTTCCGGAGACACCTGAAACCCCACCTCTTCAAGGAATACCTAGGATAGGGTAAGTAATCCTTCTCACCCCCCCCCCCTAAAAAGATTTAGATGCACTATTGTAAGTGGCTGTTCCACTGGATGTCATAAGGTGTATGCACCAATTTGTAAGTCGCTCTGGATAAGAGCGTCTGCTAAATGACTTAAATGTAATGTAAATGTAAATGAAACTGCAGATTTTTCATGGAATATCTATGTATGCATACAGAGGCCCATTATCAGCAACCATCCCTCCTGTGTTCCAATGACACGTTGTGTTAGCTAATCCAAGTTTATAATTAAAAAAAAAGGCAAATTGAGCATGAGAAAACCCTTTTGCAACTATGTTAGCACAGTTATAAGCTGTTGTACTTAACTTGTTAGGGACTAGCTCCCTCTGCGGGGATCAAATCAGCGTAAATTTCAAGGGCGCCGCGTATAGTTTGATAAAACTCAAACTTTCATTAAAACACACATTCAAGGTACTGAATTAAAGCAACACTCGTTGTGAATCTATCCACCAAGTCAGATTTGTAAAATGCTTTTCGGCGAAAGCATGAGAAGCTATTATCTGATAGCATGCACCCCCAAATTACTGGAACGTCACCTAAAACGACAGATTTTGCGGTAGCCGGCGCTACCCAAAACGCAGAAATAAAATATAAAACATTCATTACATTTGACGAGCTTCTTTCTTGGCACTCCTAGATGTCCCATAAACATCACTATTGGGTCTTTTTTTCCGATTAAAATCGGTCCATATATAGCCTAGATATCGATCTATGAAGACTAATCAAGGAAAAAACGGAGTTTTATAACGAGACGTCATTTTTTAAAATTAAGTCGACGATAAACTTTCACAAAACACTTCGAAATACTTTTGTAATGCAACTTTAGGTATTAAACGTTAATAATCTATCAAAATGATCACGGGGCGATGTATATTCAATAGCTCCACGTCCTGATATCATGTCCAAATATTTCTCAACCAAAACATCCTGTCGGAGACTGGAAGAAATGGGCTGTCTTGTTCGTTTGACCAAGAAACAAAGCCTAGGCAAATGACAAGACTGTTGACATCGTGTGGAAGCTGTAGGAATTGCAATCTCCGCTTCATGTAATTTGTTTTCCCATCAACAATACCGGCAACTGGCGCATTGATATATTTTCCAGTTTTCAGTGATCAGATTTTCCTGCGCTTTGATGAAACGCACGTACTAATCATATGCATATACTATATTCCTGGCATGAGTAGCAGGACACTGAAATGTTGCGCGAAAAAAAAGCTGCGAAAATGAGCATGATCCATAACAGGTTTTAAAGAAGCAATACAACTGACCTTTAGGCTAGTTGAGTATCTGGAGAGCCAGCATTTGTGGGTTCGATTACAGGCTCAAAATGGCCAGAAATGTCAGTCTATTCTTGTTCTGAGAAATGAAGGCTACTCCATGTGAGAAATTGCCAAGAAACTGAAGATCTCGTACAATGCTGTGTACTACTCCCTTCACAGAACAGCGCAAACTGGCCCTAACCAGATTGGAAAGAGTGAGAGACCCCAGTGCACAACTGAGCAAGACGACAAGTACATTAGCGTGTCTAGTTTGAGAAACAGCCTCCTCACAAGTCCTCAACTGGCAGCTTCATTAAATAGTACCCGCAAAAAAAACACTAGTTTAAATGTAAACAGTGAAGAGGCAACTCCGGAATGATTGCCTTCTAGGCAGCGGTCCTCTGTCCAGTGTCTGTTATTTTGCCCATCTTCATATTTTATTTTTATTGGCCAGTCTGAGATATGGCTTTTTCTTTGCAACTCTGCCTTGAAGGCCAGCATCCTGGAGTCGCCTCTTCACTGTTGAGACTGGTGTTTTGCGGGTACTATTTAATGAAGCTGCCAGTTGAGGACTTGTGAGGTGTCTGTTTCTCAAACTAGACACTAATGTACTTGTCCTCTTGCTCAGTTGTGACCGGGGCCTCCCACTCTATTCCGGTTAGATCCAGTTTGCTCTGTTCTTTGAAGAGTAGTACACTGCAATGTAAAAGATCTTCAGTTTCTTGGAAATTTCACACGTGGAATATCCTTCATTTCTCAGAATGCTTCAAGCATTGCGCTGTTTATGACTTCAAGCCTATCAAATCCCGAGATTAGGCTGGTGTAATCGATGTGAAATGGCTAGCTATTAGCGGGGTGCGCACTAATAGCGTTTCAAACGTCACTCGCTCTGAGACTTGGAATGGTTGTTCCCCTTGCTCTGCATGGGTAACGAGGGTGGCTGTTGTCGATGTGTTCCTGGTTCGAGCGAGGAGAGGGACGGAAGCTATACTGTTACACTGGCAATACTAAAGTGCCTATAAGAACATCCAATAGTCAAAAGGTTTATGAAATACAAAATGGTATAGAGAGAAATAGTCCTATAATAACTACAACTTCTTACCTGGGAATATTGACGACTCATTTTAAAAGGAACCACCTGCTTTCACATGTTCTCATGTTCTGAGCAAGGAACTTAAACGTTAGCTTTCTTACATGGAGAAAGTAAAAGTGCAATGTGCCAACACTTTGTTTTGGAATTATTTAAACCAAATTGAACATGTTTCATTATTTATTTGAGGCTAAATGGATTTTTATTTATGTATTATATTAAGTTAAAATAAGTGTTCATTGAGTATTGTTGTAATTGTCATCATTACATTTTTTAATCGGTACCGGCTTTTGTTGGTCCTCCAATAAATCGGTATCTGCGTTGAAAAAAAAAAAAGTCAAACTAGTTTCAAGCTACAATAGTCATTTACAACATTATCTAAACTGTATTTCTGATCGATTTGATGTTATTTTAAATGGACATTTTTTTGCGCTTTTCTTTAAAACAAGGAATTTCCTATGTGACCTCAAACTTTTGAATGGTAGAGTAGCTAGCGATTAGTGCCATTGCTAATTTATACCACATGTACAGTCGGGAAGTATCCAGACTCCTTCACTTTTTCCAACTTTGTTACATTACAGCCTTATTCTAAAGTTTCCCCCATCAATCCACACACACAACAAAGCAAAAACAGAAATCACATTTACATAAGTATTCAGACTCTTTACTCAGTACTTTGTTGAAGCACCTTTGGCAGCGATTACAGCCTTCGGTCTTCTTCGGTATGACGCAATAAGCTTGGCACACCTGTATTTGGGGACTTCCTCCCATTCTTCTCTGCAGATCCTCTCAAGCTATTTTAGGTTGGATGGGGAGTGTCGCCGCACAGCTACTTTCCGGTCTCTTCATAGATGTTCGATCAGGTTCAAGTCCGGGTTCTGGCTGGGCCACTCAAGGACATTCAGAGACTAGTCCCGAAGCCACTCCTGCGTAGTCTTGCCTGTGTGCTTAGGTTCACTGTCCTGTTGGAAGGGTGAACCTTCGCCTCAGTCAGGTTCTGAGCGCTCTGGAGCAGGTTTTCATTAAGGATCTCTGTACTTTGCTCCGTTCATCTTTCTCTCGATCCGGACTAGTCTCCCATTCCCTGCCGCTGAAAAACATCCCCACAGCATGCTGCTGCCACCACCATGCTTCAACATGGGGATGGTGCCAGGACTCTTCCAGACGGGAAGGCCAAGCGTTCAATCAGACCAGAGAATCTTGTTTCTCATGGTCTTCAGACCAGAGAATCTTGTTTCTCATTGTCTGAGAGTCTTTAGTTGCATTTTGGCAAACTCCAAGTAAGCTGTCATGTGCCTTTTACTGAGGAATGGCTTCTGTCTGGCCACTACAATAAAGGCCTGATTTGTGAAGCTCTGTAGAGCTGGTTGTCCTTCTGGAAGATTCTCCCATCTCCACAGAGAAACTCTGGAGCGCTGTCAGAGTGACCATTGGGTTCTTGGTCACCTCCCTGACCAAGGACCTTCTCCCCAGATTGCTTAGTTTTCAGGGCGGCCAGCTCTAGGAAGATTCTTGGTGGTTCCAAACCTCTTCTATTTAGGAATGGAGGCCACTGGGTTCTTGGGGACCTTCAATGCTGCAGAAATATTGTTGGTACCCTTCCCCAGATCTGTGCCTCAACACAATCCTGTCTCAGAGCTCTACGGACAATTCCTTTGACCTCATGGCCTGGTTTTTGCTTTGACATGCACGGTCAACTGTGGGACCTTAAATAGACAGATGTTCCTTTCCAAATCATGCCCAAATCAATTGAATGTACCAGAGGTGGATTCCAAACAAATTGTAGAAACATGTCAAGGTTGATCAATGGAAACAGGATGCACCGGAGCTCAATTTCGAGTCTCATAGCGAAGGGTCTGAGAACTTAAAAACTCTTTTTTTTTTTTACCCCTTTCTCACGAATTTCGTGGAATCCAATTGACAGTTAATGTCTTCGTCGCTGGAACACCTGTACGGTCTCGGGAGAGGCGAAGGTCGAGAGCCGTGCGTTCTCCAAAACACCACCCAACCAAGCCGCACTGCTTCTTGACACAAGGCCCACTTAACCCGGAAGCCAGCTGCACAAATGTGCCGGGAAGAAACACCATACACCTGGCGACCGTGTCAGCGTGCACTGCGCCCGGCCAGCCAAAGGACATCCCTGATGGACAAAGCCTCCCCTAACCCGGACGACGCTGGGCCAATTGTGCGCCGCCCCATGGGTCTCCCGGTTGCGGCCGGCTATGACAGAGCCTGGACTCGAACCCAGAATCTCTAGTGGTACAGCTAGCACTGCAGTACCTTTTTTGTACAATTTTATAAAAACCTGTTTTCTGTGTCATTATGGCGTATTGTGTATAGACTGATGAGCAAAAATGTTTTATTTAATCAATTTTAGAACAAGGCCATAATGTAACAAAATGTGGAGAAAGTCATGTGGTCTGAATTCCTTCCGAATGCACTAAGCGTGTAATGCAAAGACTGAAAATGGCTATGCTGCGTCGCAAAAACAAGTGCTTGGCCAAAAATTGGGTCTTGACGCAACTACGCAAGGAAACACTATTTTGCCTAGCAAATTCATATTTACACACATTAGCTAGCTAATAGCTCACTGACTAAGTTTGCTATTTAAATATTTGTTTTACTTACTAGTCTCATTTTGTTGTACTCTTTCATCACGTCTTCATGTACCTCCTGCAAAAGTTGAAACAACGTCGCTTTCATTTACATGAGCATGTGTTCCATTGAAACCAGACTTTAAATCTGACCTGGTACTCTTTGGTGTAGACCTAGTTGTTATATGACCTGAGGGGTATACTACAAAGCAGGATCAATGAGGTAGCCAGCTAAATTTGCGTAAATATTTAATTATATATATTTTTTGAAAGACCAGCTTGAAAATGGGCATGGTATAATTGACTCAACGACCAAAAATGCATACAGTGCCTTCAGAAAGTAAATCATACTAGAGGTCTTCAAGGATCCAAAAATGTAGACCCATTTTGAAATGGACCTGGGGCTTTCCCACCCAGACCCAATATGCATTATTTTTTTTAATTTTTTTTACAGAGACCTGGTCGGATCTAGACCCATTCCGATCAGAGTGCGGGAAGCTGAATAAGTTTAAGCTACTTTATTAAAATAGGAGCTGATAAAGCGTGAGAGGAATGAGACCGGTGCAGCTCTAGCAGGCAGGGGAAGGGCTATACTGTGAGCGAGTGACATGGGGAGCAGGGTGGAAGAGACAGCAACCAACCAAGCCGACTCACGCTACAGTAGACTAATAGCTACCATAGCTAGGTTATTAATCATCAAATATGATTATGTATTATGTCTTGATTGCATCAAACTGGGAAAAGCTAGTTAAGCTAGCTAGGCTAATTGAGTCTGCAGTGCATGCACATTCTCAGCCTATAGTTAAAAATAAAAAGTCAGAAAATGAATTCTTAAGTCTATTGGGAGAGGGAGGGTTCTAAGCTGACATATGGAATTGTTTTACGATAGCTATATCGTAAAACAGGGTAGCCTAGTGGTTAGAGTGTTGGACTAGTAACAGGAAGTTGCAAGTTCAAACCCTCGAGCTGGCAAGGTACAAATCTATCATTCTGCCCCTGAACAGGCAGTTAACCCACTGTTCCTAAGCCACCATATAAAATAAGATTTTGTTCTTAACTTACTAAAATAAATAAAAATGATCCATAGTCATACTATTCGATTTGGAATTTCAGGACTTTAGGTAAAGATATTTGGAAAAAAAATACAAATGGTCAAATATTGAATTTGGCCTTTACTACTAGAGCCCAGAAAACATTGAAAAAAAGAAAAAGGTCAAAAAATAACAAGGTTTTGAAGTGTTTGTCCTATATTTAGGATATAAAAAAAAAACTGAGAAAAGAAGTGAAATATATTTCAACACAAAAAAGTCACTTTCAGGACCCTGTCTTTCAAAGATAATTCGTAAAAATCCAAATAACTTCCCAGATCTTCATTGTAAAGGGTTTAAACACAGTTTCTCATGCTTGTTCAATGAACCATAAACAATTAATGAACATGCAACTGTGGACCGGTCGTTAAGACATTAACAGCTTACAGATGGTAGGCAATTAAGGTCACAGTTATGAAAACTTAGAACACAAAAGGGGCCTTTCTACAGACTCTGAAAAACACCAAAAGAAAGATGCTCAGGGTCCCTGCTCATCTGCGTGAATGATCATTAGGCCTGCTGCAAGGAGGTATGAGGACTGCAGACGTGGCTAGGGCAATAAATGTCTATGCTATGTCTTTACTGTGAGACGCCTAAGACAGCTCTACAGGGAGACAGGACGGACAGCGGATTGTCCTCGCATTGGCAGACCACGTGTAAGAACACCTGCACAGGATCGGTACATCACACCTGCGGGACATGTACAGGATGGCAACAACAACTGAGTTACACCAGGAACACACAATCCCTCCATCAGTGCTCAGACTGTCCCCAATAGGGTGGACTGAGGGCTTGTAGGCCTGTTGTAAGGCAGGTCCTCACTAGACATCACAGGCAACAATGTCACCAATGGGCACAAACCCACCATCGCTGGACCAGACAAGACTGGCAAAAAGTGCTCTTCACTGACGATTTTGTCTCACCAGGGATGATGGTCGGATTTGTGTTTATCGTCGAAGGAATCAGCGTTACACCGAGGCCTGTACTCTGGAGCAGGATCGATTTGGAGGTGGCGGGTCCGTCATGCTGTGTCACAGCATCATCGAACTGAGCTTGTCATTGCAGGCAATCAATGTTGTGCGTTACCGGGAAAACATCCTCCTCCCTCATGTGGTACCCTTCCTGCAGGCTCATCCTGATATAACCCTCCAGCATGACAATGTTACCAGCTATACTGCTCGTTCTGTACTTGATTTCCTGTTCAGGGACACATTATTCCACGTCTGTGGAACTTGTTCAGTCTCTCCCTCTCCATTTTTTTGGGGCACTAAAAACAGTCTCATATACTTCCATTCATGGTTTCAACTGGTACTGGGGGACCTTCAGACGAGTCTTGTGGGTGTCCTAGAGCAAGCCTCTTGGCTTGGTGGACTCACTAAGCACAAATGCATATTTTGTAAATAATCTGAGTGTTGGGAGTGTGCCCCTGGTTATCCTTAAATTTTAAAAACAAGGAAATGGTGCTGTCTGCTTTGCTTAATATAAGGAATTTTAAGTGATTCATACTTTTACTTTTGATACTTAAGTATATTTTTACTCAAGTAGTATTTTACTGGCTGACTTACTTGAGAAACTTTCTATTAAAACGAATCTATACTTTTTCTCAAGTATGAAAATTGGGTACTTTCTCCACCACTGCATATTTGTGAGAGTCTCATCAAGTTAGTAGGCGCTAAGGATGATTGATAACTTATGATTGGCCAACAACAAGCTACAGACCCAACTCATGAAAAAGCAAGAGCATCAACATAAAATATCTAATTTCTCTCTCCCCCGCTACTGCAGCAGTCTTGTTCGGATCTGTAAGGGCCATTCCGGACAAGTCAGTTCAAATTACACATACCTGAGACAATCATATTAGATCCAATCCAGACCGGTGACATGTATAATTCTGGATCCGGACCATTTCGGGTATTTAGGCAAATGTGGATCTGTGAAGACCTCTAATTTATACCCCTTGACTTCATACCCCTTAAATGTCACGTTGTTTTACAGCTTGAATTAAAAAAAAATTCAAATTATTTCTCTCAGAGATCTACACACACATAATACCCCATAACGACAAAGTGAAAACATGCAAAAAATGTTTAGCCAATTAACTGAAAATTAAATGCATAAATCCAAATTTACATAAGTATTCACACCCCTTTGCTATGATACTCCAAATTGAGCTCCAGTGCATTTAATTTCCTTTGATTATCCTTGAGATGTCACTACAACTTGGAGTCCACCTGTGGCCAATTCAATTGTTTAAACATGATTTAGAAAGAAACAAGTCTAAAAAAAAAAAAAAAAAAAAGTTTGAGCAAAAACTATACCATTGAGATCTACGGACAGCTCCTTGGACTTCAAGATAGAATTGTGATGAAGCATACATCTTGGCAAATGTTTAAAACAATTTCTAGAATGTTGAAGTACAGTAGTCTACATCATTGTGAAATAAGAATAAATAAATATGGAACTACACAGACTCCGCATAGAGTTGGCTATCGGACCAAACAGGCAAGAAAGACCTTGATCAGGAAGATGACCAAGAACACAATGATCACCCTGACAGAACTACAGAGTTCCTTGGCTGAGATGGGAGAACCTGCCAGAAGGACAATCTACAGCACTTCACCAATCTGGGCTTTATGAAAAAGTGGCCAGACAGAAGCCACTCCTGAGAAAAAGGCACAACTGGAGTACGCAAAAAGGCCAGTGAAAGACTCCGATGATAAAAGCAAAAGATGACGGTAAAAAGTTTTTGGTCGAACACAAAGCATTATGTCTGGAGAAAACCTGGCACAGCTCATCACCTGTCAAACACCGTGAAGCATGATGGTGGCAGCATCATTCTATAGGGATGCTTTTCAGCGGCAGGGACTGGATGGATGGCGGGAACAATGAATGGAGCCAAATACAGGCACTGACTCTCTTGCACTGGCTCTATGCACACTCACGAGTCTCTACCCACACATACTACACTGACACTCCCACACACTGTTGCTACTCTGTTAAATATTCTGATTGCCTCGTCACTTTTACATAATGTATATACACTGTATTACCTCGTACCACTGCACATTGACTCTGTACTGATACGTTGTATAGCCTCGTTATTGTTATTTTATTGCGTTAAATATTTACTAAAAAAAAAGGAAAAGCTGTCTTTTTAACTCTGCATTGTTGGAAATGGACTCGTAAATAAGCATTTCACAGTAGTCTCCACCTGTATTCAGCACGTGACCAGATCTTGACGAGATCCTGCTTCAGAATGCAAGTGAATGGGGCAAAGATTTACGTTCCAACAAGAAAATGACAAAGCATAATGAAATGAGTTTCCATGGCCGTGCAGCCACACAAGCCTAACATCACCATGCCCAATACAAAGTGTTGGTTGGAGTGGTGTAAATCTCACCGCCATTGGACTCTGGAGCAGTGGAAACGCATTCTCTGGAGTGATGATCACGCTTCAACATCTGCCCATCCGACAGATGAATCTGGTTTGGCGGATGCCAGGAGAATGCTACCAGCCAGAATGCATAGTGCCAACTGTAAAGTTTGGCGGAGGAGGAATAATTGTCTGGGGCTGTTTTTCGTGGTTTGGGCTAGGCCCCTTAGGTTAAGATTTCCCTTCACTGGAACTAACAGCATAAAATGACATTCTAGACGATTCTGTGCATCCAACGTTGTGGCAACAGTTTGGGGAAGGCCCTTTCCTGTTTCAGAATGACAATGCCCCAGCGCACAAAGCGAGGTCCATACAGAAATTGTCTGTCGAGATCAGTGTGGAAGAACTTGACTGGCCTGCACAGAGCCCTGACCTCAGCCAGATTGAATATCTTTGGGATGAATTGGAACACAGACTGAGCCAGGGTCAGTGCCTGACCTCACTAATGCTCATGGCTGAATGGAAGCAAGTCCCCGCAACAATGTTCCAACATCTCGTGGAAGGCCTTCCCAGAAGAGTAGAGGCTGTTTTAGAAGAAGGGGGGGGGGGCAACTCCATTTAAGGCCCATGATTTTGGAATGAGATGTTCGACAAGCAGGTGTCCACAGACTACGTGACAAAGTATTTCATTTACAATACATTTACAACATTTCTAAAAACATGTTTTCACTTTGTCATTATGGGGCATTGTATGTAGTTGGGTTAGAAAAAACAAATGTAATCCATTTTACATTCAGGCTCTAACAACAAAATGTGGAATAAATCAAGGGGTGTGAATACTTTCTGAAGAAACTGCATCAGCTTGGAGAAGGACATGCTCAGATATCCAGGCACTGTATCGAAGTTCAGCTTTCTTAAATTGACCCGAAAATCAATAGTAATTTCTGGCTTTTTAATGAAATTAGAAAGGCTAACTCATTGAACCTGCATTGTAGTATACCCCTCAACTTATGTGGCATAGATTGTTGTGTTTTGGCCTGGTTGTAACTGTGGTGTAGTTTGTTATAATCTGACCTGGTACTCTTTGGTGCCAGGCGGCAGCCTCCTGCACTGAGCGTCTAGCTGGGTGAAGTGGCGAGTGATCTTCTCCACACGGGCATGCAGGTTGCGGTACTCCTCATACTCTGCATTGAAGTTGTCCTTGTAAGTCTGCCTCTGGTCCATGGACACCACTGCCATGTACTTACTGTAACGGGACAGCAGCACAGGACAGTGACACACACACGTGCCATTCAATTGTATTTCAGAGGGCTAAAAGGGGGTACCATCCCAAAAAAGGTTGATTGGCAGCAGTGGCATTCTTATGGAAGCTTCATGTTCAACATAGAACAAAGAGGATTAAGTCAGTAAATAAAAGTACTCACCATATGTAATCTGGCATAACAGTGGTGGAGGAGTCTGTGGAGTGGACTGGCCTCTTTTTATTGTCTGGGAAATAACAAAGACACATCAGACAATTACATCAACTGACATCAGAACAGCTCTCTTTACTAGCCTTAAAATAATGACTAGCACCCCCTCCCCACAATTATTTGTTGTTGTAAACTAATACTCGCACTTGACGCGGTTCCCTCTTACTATCTCTAAATTTGCTGAAAGCTACTATGAGGAAACATGTATTTACTATGACTGATGTGGTTGTCCCACCCATCTTAAAATGAACTGCATGTCGCTCTGGATAAGAGCTCCTGCTAAATGACTAAACTAACGTAACTGTAAAACGAGCTATTCAAAAGTACTGGTCTTGAAAGAGTTGTCAGAGTGAACCCTTGGACAGATTTCTGAGTGTGCTGCTCAGGGCAGACCAATCTTTACTTATCATAAAGACAAGGTATCAGTGAAATTAACTTCCATGATCAAAGGTTTGTTGGCACGAATTACAGGGCACAGACACAGAGTAGAAAATGCTGAGCTAGAGTCCAAAGGATGAAATAAAATTGGTTTGTAAGGTTGGATGTAGAAGAATTGGCACATACATACTAAATCAATCATCATACATACCAGTTGGAGTCGGAAGTGTACATACACCTTAACCAAATACATTTAAACTCAGTTTCACAATTCCTGACATTTAATCCTAGTAAAAAGTCCCCGTCTTAGGTCCTTTAGGATCACCACTTTATTTTGAGAATGTGAAATTATTTATTTCAGCTTTTATTTCTTTCATCACATTCCCAGTGGGTCAGAGGTTTACATGCACTCAATTAGTATTTGGTAGCATTGGCTTTAAATTGTTTAACTTGGAGCAAACATTTCAGGTAGCATTCCGCAAGCTTCTCACAATACGTTGGGTGAATTTTGGCCCATTCCTCCTGACAGAGCTGGTGTAACCGAGTCAGGTTTGTAGGCCTCCTTGCTCACCTACACGTTTTCTATAGGATTGAGATCAGGGCTTTGTGATGTCCACTTCAATACCTTGACTTTGTTGTCCTTAAGCCATTTTGCCACAACTTTGGAAGTCCTGACTGATGTCTGGAGATGTTGTTTCAATATATCCACCACATTTTCCTTCCTCGTGATGCCATCTATTTAGTGAAGTGCACCAGTGCCTCCTGCAGCAAAACACCCCCACAACATGATGCTGCTGCCAGCCCCGTGCTTCAAATTTGGGATGGTGTTCTTCGGCTTGCAAGCGTCCCCCTTTTTCCTCCAAACATAATGATGGTCATTAAGGCAAAACAGTTCTATTTTTGTTTCATTAGAGCAGAGGACATTTACAAAAAAAAAAAAAAAATTAAAGTACGATCTTTGGCCCCATGTGCAGTTGCAGACCGTAGATTGGCTTTTTCCATGGCGGTTTTGGAGCAGTGGCTTCTTCCTTGCTGAGTGGCCTTTCAGGTTGTCGATATAGGACTCGTTTTACTCTGGATATAAATCCTTTTGTACCCGTTTTCCTCCAGCATCTTCGCAAGGTCCTTTGCTGTTGTTCTGGAATTGATTTCCACTTTTCGCACCAAAGTACATTCATCTCTAGGAGACAGAATGCGTCTCCTTCCTAAGCGGTATGACGGCTGCGTGGTTCCATGGTGTTTATGCTTGCGTACTATTGTTCGTACAGATGAACGTTTGGAAATTGCTCCCAAGGATCAACCAGACATGTGGATGCCTAAAAACAAAATTCTGAGGTCTTGGCTGATTTATTTTCATTTTCCCAAGATGTCAAGCAAAGAGGCACTGAGTTTGAAGGTAGGCCTTGAAATACGTCCACAATTGACATAATTGACTCAAATTATGTCAATTAGCCTACCAGAAGCTTCTAAAGCCATGACAATTTTCTGGAATTTTCCAAGCTGTTTTAAAAAGCCACAGTAAACTTCTGACCCACTGGAATTGTGATAGTGAATTATAAGTGAAATAATCGGTCTGTAAACAATTGTTGTAAAAATTACTTGTGTCATGCACAAAGTAGATGTCCAAGAATGTCCTAACCGACTTACCAAACTATAGTTTGTTAAGAAATTTGGGGAGTGGTTGAAAACCGAGTTAATGACTCCAACCTAAGTATGTACATTTCCGACTTCAACTGTACATACATACAACTCAAGTGAGAAACGTACTCCAATACGCAAGCAGCCCATCATGTTCAAAGCATGCATACACTTTGCCCTTTCCAAGCACACACACCATGAGTGCACTTTCAATGCCTGGTTGTGCATTGCTGTCATTACAAAACCATGGATTGGAATCAGGCCTTACATGATAATGAGCAAGCACTCACACCTTTCACTTCTTAACAAGACATTCAAGCATGAAGCCAAACCAAGGCATTAAGGTAGACTACCTTCGTCTGAGCAGAATAGGCTTTTGGCGGGGATGACTGGCCTTCGTCTTTCCTCCCCGTTGGCATGGTGTCTTTTCCTGGGCCTTTGGCCGTCCTCAACCTGTACCTCTGGGGGGCTGACGCCATCGCATGTGATGCTGTGCCCCTCCCTGCACCGCTCCTTCTCTCTGTCCTTCCCTTTGTGCTTCTTTGACTTCTTGCTACTGCTGGGCGAGGGAGGGGGGATAATGGTAGAGGAAGAGGTTGATGAAGAGGAGATGGTGAGGGCTGGGCGGCTGGAGCTGGCCTGTGGCAGCATGCCGGAGCCATAGCGGTCGGCAGTCCTGCTTGGGGGGCTGGCTATCGGTGAGGAGGGGTCCAGGCAGGTTGAGCTCTGGTCAAGGGGCAGGTCCTGGGTGCCACGGCCCTCAGGCGTGCTGGGCGAGCTGGAGTTGGAGCCCAGGCCAGGGTGATGAGACATAAGACGGAGGTGAGAAACAGGCAGCTGGGAGGGGTGGGGGAGGTGGTTGAGGGGCGGGCCAGCCGTGGTGGGCCTGGCTAGGAGAGACGAGCGTTTGGTGGTGGGAGCGGCGCTGTGGTGGCTGTTGTCCCCCTTCGTGGCGCTGCGGCGCACTCTAGAGGACGAGGTGGGGGTGGTGGGTGGCACTTGGCTGGTGACATGGGAAATGCGGGGCTTCTTGGGCATCAAGGGGTCAGTGAAGTGACTCGGCAACTCGGGCTGGCACTTCTGAAAGACAAACAATTCAAAACATCTCTACTGTGAATGAGTGATAATTTTTGATCTTAGTAAACATTTATTTGCATAGGTTTGAGAAAAAAATGTCTCTTTACTGGAGAGACCTGATCATCAGGTTTGGCTTGTCTTACACGCTTGTTTGTGCAAGTAATACTGAAGGTGTGTGTGTGTCTAACAGAGTGTAGAGTTGAGGCGTTACCTGTGGGGAACCCGGGAACCCATTTTTAGGAGGACCGCTGGAGGAAAGCGGCTCAGTGGGAAGGCCCAGTTTCCTGAAAGAGGGAGAACCAACTGTGAGCCACTGCTACATAGTCACCACGAGGTTCTGCTTGCAAGAAATGCAGGGGCCTGTTCAAGAGGGTGAAATGTATTGTGACCTACCGTGCCAGAATCCCATTGACCTGAACGCGGTCGTCCTCAGAGTAGCCCAGCCAGTCCCTCTGCACCTCACGGTACACAAAGGTCTTCAGAGTGTACGAGTTATCTTTGGGGTTCAGGTTGGCCACCTGTGAACAAATATACCCATAAACAAGATTTCCATTTGAAAAAAAGTGTTCTCCAATCATTTGGGAGCATTAAAAGCAACTCAAATACAACCCCTGGTATTACAATTTTTTTTTAAGAGTTACTTTTCTTCCGTTAATGAAATGCCATACTTGCATCTCAACCTGGGTATGAAATCACTGCATTTCAAATCCAGCATCTCTGTATTCAATCACAACATTAGGCAAATCCCCAAACAAGTATGAGTATTGTGTTTTCTGTATACCAAGCATGGGTCGTCAGCTTAACCACAGTTGCTGTTGCCAAGTAAACCAGTCTGAGTAGTTCAGTAAGTCATCTGCAATAGCTAGTATAAGTGTGTCTGTGTGCTTGATTCTTGCTGTGTGATCTGTGCGTGCTTGGTTCTTGCTATATATATATATATATAATATAATATAGTGTGTGTGTGTGTGTGTGTGTGTGTGTCTAATGGCTTTCATGTATGGCTGCTTGGTTCTTGCCTTGTTCAGTAATTGTGAATGAAGGTCATTGTACTACAGGGAATTGGTCTCCTAGACTGATTTGCATTCGGTGTTTAATGCCTAAGGGTGAGGAGTCCTAAGGGTAAACAGGAACATTGGTCTTCTCATACAGTGCTGCCAGTTACTCATACTTTACATAAATAGTTAGGAACCCCTCCCCCCCACACTTTTATATGAAACCAATAAAATAAAGTACTAATCTCCCCCCTCTTACTTGTTTTAGGGTTCTACCCCCCCCTCTTGTTGTTGCAGGATGCTAGCCATTATGGTTGCAGAGTTGTAACCAAACATGTTGCAGGCTGCTAGTCTTACTTATTACAGGGGTACTACTAGCCTCAAAGGATCTGCATGGTCAATCTGGCGTCTGCAGTGTTGTACAGCATTTACTGCGATACGGCCTCTGCAGAAGGCAGGGCATTCATACTTGCGCTTCGCAGAGCAGTTGTGAAGGAAGTGAGTGTATTTATACCGGACCTCCCACCCCCACCTACCGTTAACCAATCATGTCAATGTGGAGCAAGCCCTTCCACATTCTTACAAAATTTGGAAGGCGCACAGCAGTGCGGAGCTCAATTTTGGCCTCTGCATGCCTCTGGAGGTGCTGCAATTACATCACACCCTCTATACGGAGCATCCAACTACATTTTCGGACCAAGCATAAATTGGCTTCTAGCCTCACGTGTTGCAAGGCGCTAGCCTAAGCCTTACTTGTTGCAGGGTACTCCCAAGAGAGCTGCGGTCCTTCTGACTGACCCCGTCCCGCTGCATCCTGGCCAGTAGCTCCAGCTTCTTGTAGGAGCGCAACGCCAGCAAGTGGACAAGGCGGTCGCGGTATGGGCGCTGGGAAACCAGGTTGTTGGCAAGGCACTTGCGGATGGTCTTGGCTGGGTTGATGGGGGTGGAGCGTTTGCGCTCCGCGACTGGTTCAGAGCCTGACGGCGCTGGCTTGCGGATCTGGACTTTCTTACCTGAGGTTAGAGAGGGGTGAAGGAGGTGACGCTGAGAAAAATGGCACGCAATCTGCCCAAAACCAATATCCATTGAGACCATGGCATTATGGAACCTAAGAACTCCACAGTCCATTTATTTGATCATTTGTTTCTCTGACACTTAAAATGTTGTATTGCTTACCTCAATTGAGTTTACAGCAGAAACGGCACTCCTCGCTAACTAGCAGCTTAGTCACTAACAAAGGTTTTTATTATTAATATGACATCATAATAATGTTATTGAACACTGACTGAAAGAGTACGAAAGCCAGCAGGCACTTGGAACACTAGAGCAGGGATAAATCAATTATCAGCAGGCAGAGTTTTTCTTAAGCGGATGGTTGGTCAAATTGAAAGCCCAAACAGAAACACAATTTTAGAGTGGCCATTAATGCTTCCAGCACAAAGTACACCTGTGTAATGATCATGCTGTTTAATCAGCTTCTTGATATGCTACACCTGTCAAGTGGATTATCTTGGTGAAGGAGAAATGCTCACTAACAAGGATAAACAAATTTGTGAAGAACATTTTAGGGAAATAACCTTTGTATGTATGGAACATTTCTGGGATCTTTAATCTTAGCTCATGAAACCAACACTTTACATGTTGTGTTTATATTTTCGTGAAGTAAAAACACCAGGGAATCATCTCCTCGTGATTTTAATTTTGGAAATCTGTTCAAGTATTCCCATGCATAATAGTGAGATACATGATCTTATGCAAATGTAAGCAATATTTGAAATAGTTTGTCATATTCCTCAGTTTTATGACAAACAATAAAAATATATATTTTTAAATGCTCAGAGTTATTTTTTGTTGCGCCAAATACCCTGCCCTAAAGAGTCAAAGTTTCTACTCTGTGCGTTCGGATCTGGATGTGGACTGAATTTGAACTGACTGTACGTTACTAGTACAAGATACATCATAGAAGCCTGATTTGGAGAGACTGAGTTCCCAATGTAAAAGTCAATGTCATTAAGAGGATACAGAGAATCTGGCCCCCAGCTCATGTTGTCTGATTAGTCAGGATGCCTTGACATTTCTCCATAATGCTCTCCAGTGATTATGAAATTCAAAGGCGCTCTACAAGATTAAAGGTTAGAGAGAAACGTGTACCCTCGTCTGCCGCCTCCTCCGGGCAAATGCTGATAGAGATCTCGCAGTCTATGTGCGCAAACCACACATCAATTTTTGCTGTCTCAAGGCCTGGTGAGCGACTGAAGTAGGCGAGTTGCTTGCATCAGCTGCTAATCAGCTTTGCTTTCAGCACTGGCCAGCCTAGTGACGTTACATGGGAGATAATAAAAACACAGCTACCCATCACAGCAGCTCTGTTGGCTTGCTATCAGAATTAGTTTCTGCCATGACATACATCAAATTCAATTTGATGGGTCACATACACATATTTAGCAGATGTTATTGCGGGTGTAGCAAAAGCTTTTGTTCCTAGCTCCAACAGTGCAGTAGTATCTAACCATTCACAACAATGTGACCAATAACATTTGATGCATGTCATTCAAACCAACAGACCTGCCGTGTAGCACTGCTGTGTGTTTATGATTTCACTTTGGCGTACTAAACTCTGAATAGCATCAAGTAAATGGGTCTTCCATTTAAGACAAACATTGCATAAGGTCCCAGGCCAACATACATAACAGACAAAGCCTAAACAAATTAAATAAATGAAGGCTAGGGCTAATTTAGCACATGTTAATAGGAGTGCTTCTACTGAGCCAGCTGTTACATGCCCAAACTCCACCCCTTTCCTCTGCTCCCCTCTCAGTTTCCATCTGGGACACAATATGCAAATTAATCCCCACGGGCAGAAACTAGACCGAAAGGTTGGTTTAACTGACTTTTCAAGTTTGAGAGTACAGAGAGCAAAGATTTCATATTAAGTTTGTGAATAAACAAGGTAGTGTAGAGAATCATTGTACCATCTAAACTGCTGTGAAATACATTTTCCATAAGCACAAATATTGTACTTTCAGCTGTTTGAAGCTGGTGTACAACACCAAAACAAAACTTGAGAATGGGAAGCATATAAATAGCATACATAGAACATATCTACCACTTCTTAGACTTGCTTTCGTTGAGAATGACATTTCAAAAAACACATCTACAAATTTGTTCAGGTCACCTAATAACTTACATATTGCAGCATTAAATGTAGTTCCAGAGAAGCCCTAGAGTCAAAGACGCAAATCTGCGTACTGTTGAGAAAACATGCAATGCCATGTTAAATAAACAATACCAATTCATGTAGATAACTGGAACTATATTTCTATTAGAAACTGGACAAGCCCTGAACATCTCCCCCTTTATGAACATTGCTATACGATTGTCTAAACTAACGCCTATTCAGACAAACTGGTAGACGCTGTGTTTTGCGCAATCATGTGACATAGCACAATTTTATCCTGTATTTTAGGCCTTATCCCGTAATGAGAATTACACCCCAAATTAAAACAATTGTCTGATGATGGTGCTGGACCATCTGGCATAATGAAAAGGGAACAGTGATGAAAAATCTTTCAATAAACCTTTCAAATCCAGGCATGTCACATAATTGCGCAATACACAAGGCACTAAAATTATAATCACATACAAAGAAGCCTATGGGGCACACTGCCTTTTAGAGTAACATAACAGGTGACAAATGGGCCATTTGGGTGACATCAAATCTGTTGTTACATGGCACCTGAAGAAAAACTGCCAGTGAAACTCAGTTTATGGCCCTCTGCTGTGGGAGAACTCTGTCCACTCCCAGGTCAGTGGAGGTTGATTTTGCATGGCCAGTTACAGCAACAGTGAGCTGTTACGAGGGGAAAGGAGATTGAGAGAATGTGCAGCGTATCTCCACCGGCAAAACAGGACGAGAGCCAAATTACATTGGCCCGAGATTTACTTTCCCTTTTACACGTGGCCAACCTTAATCCAGTCGTAGTGTATTAGAAATAGAAAGGCAAGACAATTGGTTAGGCTGTAGGCCAGTGTTGTCGTTAAATAAGAACTATTTGCAGAGTGCGACTAACCCAGATATGGCTGTGGTGGCATACAGTGTCAATACTCATAAGTGAGTGTTTCCCCTATATTCATTTAGGAGTGGTGACCAAACACTACTGAATTGTTGCCACTGCTGCAAAAAATACATAATCATATCTGCAGAGACGCGCTTTTAAATGGATAGTCATTCAATGATAGGAAGTCTATGGGAAGAGCTAGCATGTCAGTGCACTAACACTAGCTTTCAAAATGAGTCCTTTTTGGCTAACCACAGCAGTCAACAAGCTAATCAGCTACCTAGATAGCTTTCTAGCACATTTACTAACTTGTTTGTTAACAATTAACAAGCTAGTTAACTACCAAACGTTCTTGTCAAACTGTCAGAGTAGTTAGCAAGCAACAAGATATTCCAAAGGTCTAAAAAGCACTTACATCCGATTTATATGCATTCAGACAAGTCACATGGCCAGGAATCAGATTTGTATCGGATTTCAAACCACCTACGAATGTAGTTTGAAATATCTGATTCCATGTGCTTTTTGGCTGTTTAGACTGCAAGGAAAAAATAATAATAATAATAATAAGAAGAAGAATCGGACATGCAAAAAATTGCCAATGTGAACAGGCCTTAATGGGCTGGACCCAAAGGGTTTAGTCAGGCGCAAACAAAGGAAATGTGTGCTTAAAATGGATGGAACTTGCCTTTGAAATGGCCTCCATGCTTGAGGACTTTGGTTCCATCCTCCTTAGCCAGCGTCATAAGCTCCCGAGTCACCTGGTAGGAGTCGTTGGTGGCACACAACGTGACTTTGTCTTGAACCACCCCCAAGGACACCAGGTGCGGGGTCCCCGAACTGGAGAGGACGGGGGGGGTGGGGGGGGTTTCAGTCCCACAGCACAGGGTTTCTCAACATGGACCATCTCAATTCAACCAATTACTCATTAACAAGGCTCAATGACAGAATTTTATGACACCAGAGTGACAATTATTTCAGTTAACTAACCAGCTTACAACAATTTACACTAGGTCTTCAGTAGCGAGCATTGCCACATGCTTGGTTTCATTCCAGAGGGTGCTTACCTGGACACATATTGTTGGATGCACTCAAAGCTTCCCTGAGGGTTGTCCTTGCCCACATTGGACAGGTAGAAGTCAAAGTTCTGACATCCATCTGGAGAGTCAGTCCTTGGGATCTTAATACGCTGTGAGGTTCACATCCAAAGGAGATTAATAAAAATATTCATCAACCACAGAAAACAAGGAGCGTCTCTCTTCCCTATATGCATGAAACTGCCAGGAGTGACGTATTGCACAGAGGTACTCGATCATTCTGAAGGGAAATGGGATTTAATTTTCCTCTACTGCTATAGTGCACAGAAGAAGAGATTTTGCTCATATTTGAATGTGACAGAGTCAGTCATGCCGAATAGCGAACCATCTGTAAAAAACACTCAACTGGGTCTAATTTCTGAAGGTCTCTTAACATTAACCCTTTACAGTGATGTTCAGTGTGTTGAATCTGTCAATATAGACTGATCTGAGACTAATGACACAAGCAGATCTTAGAGGTCTGAGTTGTTGTGTGTGTGTGTGTGTGTTCCCTCTGCTCTGGGCCCAGCTGCAGACTGCCAAAGATGTATTTACAGATAGACATTAGAGAGTTCAACTATTCATAGTGTACAGCCCAGGTAGTCAGGGGTTAACCAGATGCTTTCAGAAGGGTGGAAAGAGTAAGGCCCCAAGCCTCTAAATACAACTCGTAGCTTAACAAATGTATATTTCACTGAAAACACAAAACATTGGGTCTACACCAGCTAGGGTAGGAATTGTATTTAATGTGTATACCACCAGCGCTCAAATGATAGGTTTGCTTAAATCTTCAATAATGGTTGCATTAAACATGCAGTTTACCCCCCACAGGGTTGACCCATAACTAATACTGTAGTTCTCAAGTCAAAATGAAGATCTGACATGTGAACATACTTACCCCTTGGAGTCCCTTGAATTGCATTGTTGGCCACGAGGACGTTACATTCTGAAAAAGAGAGGACAGGATTAGACTCTAATCACATTTTCAATATAAGCATTGATTGTAAGTTGTTCCATCATAACAATAATGTGAATGTCACTCAGCTACAACTGGACTATCACAAATGTGGTTGAGAAAAATAGAGCCGTTTCTCATTAAGTGACAAAAGCAGGCCATTCTGTCAACCAGTCACAGCTCATATGCTATTGGTGAGCATATATTGTGTTTCATCTGGCAAATCAACTAGCAAAGAAGCAAGCTAGCAAAAGCATGTTTATAGTTTCATGAATTTGCAACAAGCAAAATGTACAGTAAGAGTAGGAATATGAAACTCCCTCTTATATTGAAAGCGATGTAAATAATAAGCATCTCAGACAAAATAGTCACATTAACATTACCTCAGAATTAGCAAGTATTCAGACCTTGACTTTTTCCACATTGTGTTAGGTTACAGCCTTATTCTAAAATTGATTACATTTCCCGCCCCCCTACACACAATACCCCATAACGACAAAACAAAAAACAGGATGAGACATTTTTGCTAGTATATAAAATAAAAAACAGAAATGACGTAAGTATTCAGACCATTTACTCAGTATAAGCTTGGCACACCTGTATTTGGGGAATTCGTCCCATTCTTCTCTGCAGATCCTCTCAAGCTGTCAGGTTGGATGGGGAGCATTGCTACACAGCTATTTTCAGGTCTCTCCAGAGATGTTCGGGCGGGTTCAGGTCCGGGCGCTGGCTGGGCCACTCAAGACTTGTCCCAAAGCCACTCCTGTGTTGTCTTGGCTGTGTGCTTAGGATCATTGTCCTGTTGGAAGGTCCTGAGCAGGTTATCAAGGATTTCTGTACTTTGCTCCGTTTAGCTTTCTCTCAATCCTGACTAGTCTCCCAGTCGCTGAAAAGCATCCCCAAAGCATGATGTTGCCACCACCATGCTTCACTGTAGAGATGCTGCCAGGTTTCCTCCAGAAGTGAAGCTTGGCATTCAGGCCAAAGAGTTCAATCTTGGTTTCATCAGACCAAATAATCTTGTTTCTCATGGTCTGAAAGTCTAGGGAAGAGTAATGGTGGTTCCAAACTTCTTCCATTTAAGATTGATGGACTCCAATGAAGTTGTAGAAACATCAAGGGTGACCAATGGAAACAGGATACTTAAGTAATACATTAGCAAATATTTACATAAACCGGTTTGAAGATTTCTGTTTATTTCATCCATTTGATAATAAGGCTGTAACGTAACAAAATGTGGAAAAAGTCAACAGGTCTGAATACTTTCCAAAGGCACTGTATGTCTGATCATAATAAAGTGAATCACATGTAGTCAGATTACGTCAAGAGGTCACGTATAATGGTAGCTACATGAGTAATCATTGGCACGGCAGAATAGGTTCTTCCCTGGCTTTTTTTAAACTTCAGGAACTTCCCTTTGGCAAATTTCCCTTTACCGTGTACACTAAAAATAATAAGTGCAAGTAAACTTGCTCGCGGTGTCACAATACACATACCAGGTTTACCATCACGATTTTAATTAATTAAATTTCACCTTTATTTAACCAGGTAGGCCAGTTGAGAACAAGTTCTCATTTTACAATTGCGACCTGGCCAATATAAAGAAAAACATTGAGACACAGAGTTACACATGGAATAAACAAACGTAGTCAATAACACAATAGAAAAATCTAAAGACAGTGTGTGCAAATGAAGGGAGGTAAAGCAATAAATAGACCATAGTTGCGAAATAATTACAATTTAGCATTTAAACACTGGAGTGATAGATGTGCAGAAGATAAATGTGCAAGTAGAGATACTGGGGTGCAAAGGTGAAGAAAAAAAAAACAATATGAAGATGAGGTAGTTGGGTGGGTAGGCTATTTACAGATGGGCTATGTACAGGTGCAATGATCTGTAAGCTGCTCTGACAGCCGATGCTTAAAGCTAGTGAGGGAGATAAGTCTCCAGCTTTAGTGATTTTTGCAGTTCTTTCCAGCCATTGGCAGCAGAGAACTCGAAGGCAGCCAAAGGAGTTGTTGACTTTGATGGTGATCAGTGAAATATACCTGCTGGAGCACGTGCCATGGTGGGTGCTGCTATGGTGACCAGTGAGCTGAGATAAGGCGGGGCTTTACCTAGCAAAGACTTACAGATGACCTGGAGCCAGTGGGTTTGGCGACTAATATGAAGCGAGGGCCAGCCAATGGTAGCACACAGGTCGCCGTGGTGGGTAGTATATGGGGCTTTGGTGACAAAACAGATGGCACTGTGATAGTAAATTGGATGTAATCCGAGTAGTGTGTTGGGGTCTATTTTATAAATGACATCGCCGAAGTCAAGGATTGGCAGGATAGTCCGTTTTATGAGGGTATGTTTGGCGGCATGAGTGAAGGATGCATTGTTGCGAAATAGGAAGCCGATTCTAGATTTCATTTTGGATTGGAGTTGCTTGATGTGAGTCTGGAAAGAGAGTTTACAGTCTAACCAGACACCTAGGTATTTGTAGTTGTCCACATATTCTAAGTCAGAACCGTCCAGAGTAGAGATGCTAGACGGGCGGGCAGCGATCTGTTGAAGAGCATGCATTTAGTTTTACTTGCATTTAGGAGCAATTGGAGGCCATGGAAAGAGAGTTGTATGGCATTGAAGCTCGTCTGGAGGTTTGTTAACAGTGTCCAAAGGGCCAGCAGTATACAGAATGGTGTCGTCTGTGTAGAGGTGGATCAGAGAATCACCAGCAGCAAGAGCGACATCATTGATGTATACAGAGAAAACAGTCGGCCCGAGATTAGAACCCTGTGGCACCCCCATAGAAACTGCCAGAGGTTCGGACAACAGGCCCTCCGATTTGACACACTGAACTCTGAGAAGTAGTTGGTGAACCAGGCGAGGCAGTCATTTGAGAAACCAAGGCTGTGGAGTCTGCCGATAAGAATGTGGTGATCGACCTGGCCAAGGCTTTCGACTGTCAATGAATACAGCTGCACAGTATTGTCTTTTATCGATGGTGGTTATGATATCGTTTAGGACCTTGCGCGTGGCTGAGGTGCACCCATGACCAGCTTGGAAAACAGATTGCATAGCAGAGAAGGTACGGTGGGATTTGAAATGGTCGGTGAACTGTTTGTTAACTTGGCTTTTCGAAGACCTTAGAAAGGCAGGGTAGGATAGATATAGGTCTAACTGTTTGTGTCTAGGGTGTCTCCCCCTTTGAAGAGAGTGATGACCGCGGCAGCTTTCTAAAACTTTAGGGATCTCAGCCGATATCAAAAGAGGTTGAACAAGCTAGTAATAGGGGTACTCGATACCACGGCAAAACAAGGCATATTAGCCAAAAATCACAGAAAGCCACTTTTGAGGTCAATATCATTTCATTTTAAATGTTTGATGTGAATTTTTCAGAGACAGCCATGTATGTATTAATGAATGAAAGGACGTTAGTATTCAAATACTTGTTAGAGTAAAAATATTGACAGGGCTATTTTAACAGTAAAAAGCGTTTTCTAAATTACATTAACATAATTGTTACTTACCATGACATTTCAAATAATGAATTTAATAAAACAAACTTTTCAATGTAGTTTTTATGACGCCCCATAAAAAAAGGCCGGTAGACTTCACGTGTGCAGCTTGTTTATGTCGGCCAATCAAAGTGGCAAAGAGGCTCAATGCAAAATGGAATAAAGTTACAGAATTTAAAAAAGTTAGCGAAATGAGAAGTAGGCTACAACAAGCAACAGGTAGGCTGTTTTATTTGAATGGAGTTGGGGAGAAAGCACATCATGTGACCTCGGGAATTAGCCTAACTAGCTATAGCTTGCTAGCTTCATTAGGTTACTCCAGTCAAGACAGACACTTATATGGGATGATAAATAACATTGTGGATTCTACAAGTTAGCTAGCCTTGGCTGTAGCAGTTTCATTGGGTACATCGTATATCTCACTCCTGCTCGCATCTCACCAGCCCCTCAGCAGCTGCAGCAATAGAGCACCAGCCTCTCACACAACAGTGCTCAGGTTAAAAATCACGACTTTCTTTCAGATAGTCAAAATACATGATACTATTCGAATAGTGAAATCATTTCTAACCACCATCCCTAATACAATCAATTTGACTGTTTTTACCAAACAACCTAATGGTAATCATTTGAGAGTAAATGCATTGAGTTAGAGCTCGTTTTGGCTGATTTCATGGGGCTACAGATGAAAAACAATTTTTCCTTTCCATTTGGGACTTATTGTACTAATCAACAAAAGTTGCATTGAAGAAGCAATCTCATCTTTTACAAAAGCGTGTGTGGTCTCTTTTAAAACTAATAATGTCATTCACACAGTGAGATAAGTGAAAAACCATACAATCAGCTTTGTGACTAGGGTAGTGAATTGATGTTGGCTTCATCTGTAAGATAGCAAGGAGAGTTAGCCTACATAGCTGGAAACTACCGGTATCTTTGATGGCACAGAAGAACATGGCTGACATTTTACATTCTCCCAACAAATTGTGCCATTTTACAACTTATTGTGTACATAATGTTGCAGCTACTGTCTCTTATGACCAAAAATAACTTCTGAACATCAGAAAGGCGTTTCCTCACCGTGGACTGGAATAAACATTTTCCTTTAACGAGTTAGAAGAGAAAGTTATCCTGCTTTCACTGGAAAAGGCCCAGATCCACACCTTTTGCACAAAGAAAAAAAATGTATGTGGACCCCAAGGAACTTGAAACCCTCGACCTGCTCCACTACAGCCCCGCCGATGTTAATGGGAGCTTGTTCGGCCCGCCTTTTCCTGTAGTCCACGAGCAGCTCCTTGGTCTTGCTCACACTGAGGGAGAGGTTGTTGTCCTGGCACCACACTGCTAGTTCTCTGACCAAATCCCTATACTCGGTCTCGTCATGGTCGGTGATCAGGCCTACCACTGTTATGTCGTCAGCAAACTTAATGATGGTGTTGGAGTCGTGTTTGACAACGCAGTCATGGGTGAACAAGGAATACAGGAGGGGACTAAGTACACACCCCTGAGGGGCTCCAGTGTTAAGGATCAGCGTGGCAGACGTGTTGTTGCCTACTCTCACCACCTGGATGCGGCCCGCCAGGAAGTCCAGGATCCAGTTGCAGAGGGAGGTGTTTAGTCCCAGAGTCCTTAGCTTCGTGGGCACTATGGTGTTGAACGCTGAGCTGTAGTCAATGAACAGCATTCTCACGTAGGTATTCCTTTTGTCCAGGTGAGAAAGGGCGGTGTGGTGTATGTCATCTGTGGATCGGTTGGGGCTGTATGCGAATTGGAGTGGGTCTAGGGTGTCTGGGAGGATGCTGTTGACGTGAGCCATGACCAGCCTTTCAAAGTACTTCATGGCTACCGACGTGACTGCCAAGGGGCGGTAATCATTTAGGCAGGTTACCTTCACTTCCTTGGGCACAGGGACTGTGGTGGTCTGCTTGAATCATGTAGGTATTATAGACTTGGTCAGGGAGCGGTTGAAAATGTCAGCAAAGACACTTGACAGTTGGTCCGCGCATGCTTTGAGTACACGCCCTGGTAATCCGTCTGGCCTAGCGGCTTTGTGAATGTTGGCCTGTTTAAAAATGTTTTGTTCACATCGGCTACCGAGAGCGTCTTCACACAGTCATCCAGAACAACTGGTGCTCTCGTGCATGCTTCAGTGTTGCTTGCCTCGAAACGAGCATAAAAGGGATTTAGCTTGTCTGGTAGGCTTGCGTCACTGGGCAGCTCGCGTCTGGGTTTACCTTTGTAGTCCGTAATAGTTTTCAAGCCCTGCCACATCCGACGAGCGTCAGAGCAGGATTCAATCTTAATCATGTATTGATGCTTTGCTTGTTTGATGGTTTGTCTGAGGGAATAGCAGGATTTCTTATAAGTGTCCAGATTAGTCTCCCACTCCTTGAAAGCAGCAGCTCTAGCCTTTAGCTTGATGCGGATGTTGCCTTTAATCCATTGCTTCTGGTTGGGATATGTACGTACAGTCACTGTGGGGAAGACGTCGTCGATGCACTTATTGACGAAGCAGATTGAGGTGGTGTATTCCTCAATGCCATTGGATGAATCCCGGAACATATTCCAGTCTGTGCTAGCAAAACCGTCCTGCAATATAGCATCCGCATCATATAACCACTTCCGTATTTAGCGAGTCACTGGTACTTCCCACTAGTTTGCTTGTAAGCAGGAATCAGGAGGATAGAATTATGGTCATATTTGCCAAATGGAGGGCAGGGGAGAGCTTTGTATGCATCTATGTATGGAGTAAAGGTGGTCTAGGATTTTTATCCCCCCTGGTTGCACATGCTGGTAAAAAAAATTGTAAAACTGGTGTAAGTTTGCCTGCATTAAAGTCCTCGGTCACTAGGAGCGCCGCTTCTGGGTGACCATTTTCTTCCTTGCTTATGGCTTTATAGAGTTGGTTGATAGAGGTCTTAGAGGTCTCCGGCTTCTCAGAAGGATCCCCGATCTGCGTCCCCTTTTCCGGAATCTTTTCTTCATGCAAAAGATGTGAATCTGTTCCAGTGAAAGCAGGATATCCTCGTCGGACTGGTTAAAGGAAAAAGTTTATTCCAGTCTGCGGTGAGTAATCGCTTTTCTGATGTCCAGAAGTTATTTTCGGTCATAAGACACAGTACAGCAACATTATGTACACAATAGCTTAAAAAATAAGTTACACAAAACACAAAAAAATGTATAATTACACAATTGATTGGGAGAATGTAAAACGTCAGCCATGTTATTCGGCGCCATCTTCCCATCTTCTTCCAACTTCGATTGGCTTGTTGTCAGCTTGTTCTAATCTCCTATTGGCCAAGGCAGTGTTCCTTCCCATATCCCCTCCTGACACCCTTTCTACCACTGACTTGAATTAGGCTACTTAACAGGACAAGATCTTAACTTCTTGATTCAACACACTAAGTCCCAACCGTGCCTGAATGAAATCCTTTAGGCCCAGTTTCTCAACTTCCAATCATTTGGATTAGGATTTTAAAAAATGGTTTTTATTGGTCCCTGGCCTGAACATCCTGGGAATATGCTACAGAGTCTGACTAGCTTGTTCCTGGAATTATGTAAATGTTGTTGACAGTCCATTGAACTTCCCAGGACTCCTGGCCTCGGTTGATCACAGGCCCCAGAGGCCCGTTAAGTGCATCTCTGTTGTGCTTCCAGATAATACACGTTGTATGGCCATGGGATTAACACGGTAGCTTTATTTGGTCCCTACAGATTGGTTTGGTAAGAGTCCGTAAGGGCCCACAATCACCAGAGGCTGACGTGATAGGGATTTGCGCAACTGTGACAACTATTTTTTTCCTGAGTCATGATTCTGTGTTTGCCACTGAGAAAAGCCTGGAATGCAAAGCCATGGAATGAGACCAAATCCACATCACATACCAACAATACTGCCCACCAGGACAGTCAGTTAGACAGAGGAAATGTATTGGCCAATACAGAAGAAAAAACATATTAGCTTCAGATTTTCTAAATTTGGGCAAAACTATGTAAAGAAAAATGTATTGCTGTTCGCCCTTTTCTGTGAATATCTTGTAGGTCTAATGTGCGAACTGTTTTGCAAACATATGTAATGTTTTCTTACAATAAAATAGCTGTAGTTATATTAATCATTGTGCAAATGGAACCTCTCCCATCCAGAAAGTCCTTGAAAAGCACTAGTTTAAAAGGATTCATGCTATCATGAACTTTTACTGTAGCTTTAAGAGAACAAGCACAAGATTAGAAGTAAAAGGAGTGAAAACCCTAGCGACTAGTATTTTGAAGAAAACAGCATATAACCCAATCAAACGTTAAGTAGGCCTATAATTTTATATAAAAACGGCCAAGTAGCCTATGCTATATATTTATTATAAAGATTGGCAATAAAGTTTCTTGCCTGGGGAGCTTGCCAATGTAACATTCACATTTAAGTCAAGAGTTTAGTCATGAACATAGTTGAATCATGAACATAACGTACACTGACAAACTCAGAGTGTGGAGCAGCTGGATAGGTCTGTAGCCAAAACATTGTTACAATAAGGTGTATTGCTATTCCAAAAATAGTTTGGAATGAAACCAATGTATTGATGCAGATAAGTAGTAACAACGGAGTGAATTCGATTTTTTTTGTATAAAAAGGTGATTTTTGGGTGAGAATTTCATAAAACGTGCTAACATAGCTAGCTACAAATGTATTAAAAAAAAAAAATTAAATAAGAAAATGTTTTTAAAAATTGGTAGACAATGGTGGTGTGAATTTGTAAACTACACATTTAGTCATCTTAAACAGGTTTGACCTAATGGTAGCAGCTGGTGACAGTGGCTAGCTAAGTAAACTAACATCCACTGTTGACTATTTTCAAGGTAAAAGGAACATTAGCCAAATTATTTTATAATTTAAGTGGACTGTCAATTTAATGTATCTACTAAAACTTTTAGTATAGCTAGCCAGCAAGTTAATGTTAACTAGCAAGCTAGCTAGTCAGAATAATTGCTTTCTGAACTAGCTAGATTGGCTGTCTAAATTTTGACTATTGTCAAATTCAGCTTATGATTGCCATCTCCTTTATTACAGTATTATAGGACGTTTGTCACCGATATGTTTTCTTAAGGAGCCAGTTACCATTACTCCTTAAAGCTGCAATATGCAACGTTTTGGGCGACCCGACCAAATTCACATAGAAATATGAGTTATAAAGCTGTCATTCTCAATGAAAGCAGGTGCGGTAGATCTCTTCTATGTGCGTTATTTCTATGCTTCCTGTTCTTAAATGTTGGTTTTGCATCTTTTGCTTTTGGTTTTGTACACCAGCTTCAAACAACTGAAAATACAATACTTTCTGTTATGGAAAATATATTTCACAGCAGTTTAGATTAGAGGTGGACTGATTAAATTGGAATGGCCGACTAATTAGGGCCGATTTCAAGTTTTCATAACAATCGGAAATCGGTATTTTTGGACACCGATTTGGCCCCAATTTTTTTTTATACCTTTATTTAACTAGGCAAGTCAGTTAAGAACACATTCTTATTTTCAATGACGGGCTAGGAACGGTGGGTTAACTGCCTTGTTCAGGGGCCGAAACGATAGATTTTTACCTTGTCTGCTTGGGGATTCAATCTTGCAACCTTAAAGGTTAACTAGTCCAATGCTCTAACCCCCTGATTACATTGCACTTCACGAAGAGCCTGCCTGTTACACGAATGCAGTAAGCCAAGGGAAGTTGCTAGCTAGCATTAAACTTATCTTATAAAAAACAATCATAATCACTAGTTAACTACACATGGTTGATGATATTACTAGTTTATCTAGCGTGTCCTGTGTTGCATATAATCAATGCAACGCAGGGGGATGATTTAACAAAATCGCTTTTGTGAAAAAAAAATGCACAATCGTAGCACGACTGTACCTAACCATAAACACCAATGCCTTTCTTAAAATTAATACACAGAAGTATATATTTTTTAAACCTGCATATTTACCTTAAGGAAATCCAGGTTAGCAGGCAATATTAACCAGGTGAAATTGTGTCACTTCTCTTGCGTTCATTGCACGCAGAGTCAGGGTATATGCAACAGTTTGGGCAGCCTGGCTCATTGCGAACTAATTTGCCAGAATTTTACGTAATTATGACATAACATTGAAGGTTATACAATGTAACAGGAATATTTAGACTTAGGGATGCCACCCGTTAGATAAAATACGTAACAGTTCCATATTTCACTGAAATAATAAACATTTTGTTTTCGGAATGATAGTTTTGACCATATTAATGACCAAAGGCTCGTATTTCTGTCTGTTATTATGTTATAATTAAGTCTATGATTTGATAGAGCAATCTGACTGAGCGATGGTAGGCAGCAGCAGGCTCGTAAGCATTCATTCAAAGAGCACTTTTGTGAGTTTTTCCAGCAGCTCTTCGCAAGCACAGCACTGTTTAGGACTTCAAGCTTATCAACTCCCGAGATTAGGCTGGTGTAACCGATGTGAAATGGCTAGCTAGTTAGCAGGGTGCGTGTGTAACGGATGTGAAACGGCTAGCTTAGTTAGCGGTGTGCGCTAAATAGCGTTTCAATCGGTTACGTCACTTGCTCTGAGACCTTGAAGTAGTAGTTCCCCTTGCTCTGCAAGGGCCGTGGCTTTTGTGGAGCGATGCTTTGAGGGTGACTGTTGTCGTTGTGCGCAGAAGGTCCCTGGTTCGCGCCCGGGTATGGGCGAGGGGACGGTTTAAAATTATACTGTTACACGTGCTAATAGCGTTTAGAGGTTGTTCCCCTTGCTCTGCATGGGTAACGCTGCTTCGAGGGTGGCTGTTGTCGATGTGTTCCTGGTTCGAGCCCAGGTAGGGGCAAGGAGAGGGACAGAAGCTATACTGTTACACTGGCAATACTAAAGTTCCTATAAGAACATCCAATAGTCTAACATCTAATAGTGTATATGAAATACAAATGGTATAGAGAGAAATTGTCCTATAAATACTTTATTAATTACGATCTAAAAACGTTTACCTTGGGATATTGAAGTCTCATGTAAAAGGAACCACGAACTTTCATATGTTCTCATGTTCTGAGCAAGGAACTTAAACGTTAGATTTTTTACATGGCACATATTGCACTTTCACTTTCTTCTCCAACACTGTGTTTGCATTATTTAAACCAAATTGAACATGATTCATTATTTGAGGCTAAATTATTTTTTATTGATGTATTATATTAAGTATATATATTAAGTTAAAATAAGTGTTCATTCAGTATTGTTGTAATTGTCATTATTATATACATTTAAAAAAATAAAAAAATAAACTTAAATCAGCCGATTATTCAGTATTGGCTTTTTTTGATCCTCCAATAATCAGTATCGGCGTTGAAAAATCATAATCACTCGACCTCTAGTTTAGACAGCACAATTATTTTCCACACATTGGCAGCTTGTTCTGTCACAAACTGACATTAGGCAAACTATTATAATTTTAGCAACGTTTTCTGCATATTGCACCTTTAAGGTCCAAGGACCTTACTATATCTTGTTTTCAGAGGTAGTGCTAATTTACTATGTAGCATGCTCTGAACTCCTGTGTGTAATGGAAGGCAGGCAAAAAGTTGTCACTGAAAAGTACAGTATGTGTGTATTTTGAATTTGTTAAATTATTTTGATGTGATATGAAATTAAAGGGCCTTATGTTTCTAGAATCATATCGCAATTGATGATCGACTTCACGTTTAAATGGGAGTATTTTGCTGTTTTAGCGGTCTTCCGTAAACACGCGCTGTAACATGGGGATATGGCCGTGTGGGAACACTAACCCTATAATGGCGTGTAATTCATTTAACGTTATGTTTTTTGAAAATTGTTTCTAGTTGATATGAAAGTTAAGGTCCTTATCATGCTATCACAACTGATGCGTGTTAGTGTTCAGACCAAGCATCGGTGCTCTTAACAAAACTCCCCGTACAGAAGACTCCTTCGTCCAATGACTTAGCTACTGTAATGTGTAATGGAACAGGGTCATGATCAAGGGTTACGATAGTTACCTTAGCTAGCTAAAAAATATATATATTATTTCCTAACATCTCCAAAACACTGACTGCAGTGCCAATGCGTGGCTTAAGAACATGTGGTAAATTAGCTAAAGTTAAGTAAAGATGTCACGCGAAATTGTCATCAAAATAGTCATCGATTTTACCAAACAGTGCGATTCGTGTCACATTTCAGTACGGACTTGAGTAGAAAAAAAGTGGACTTGGCTGGGGAAAAGGTTACTTTTTTTGTTGTTGGGGAAATTACATTTGGTTAGCCAGCTAACGTTAGCTACATTGACAGATGTAGCTGGCTACAGTACATCGACTACACAAATCAATTTCTCTCAAACTTTGACTTGTAATCCACAAATTGCTAACTCACTTCATGGCATATGCATTATTGGTTTGACAGTAAATTACGTTAACTAGCTAGGTAATTTGAACAACGTTTGCTCAACCCGACTGTGCGTGGCAGTTAGTTCACCAGTTTTGATAGCATCGGTAGTTGTAGAAGGTAAGCTATAAGACATGTATTCAACTTTACCTTAGAGGTTTGGTACTTTTCTATCGCTCTGAAAGCTGTCTCTGTCAATTTGACGTGCAATACAGTGACGTGGTCTGTATTCCGTCGGCCACAATTCAGTCCATACGTCCCATCCACGGAGAGCGCCGCCATCTTTACCAACCCTCTACCATCGTCTGGGTTTTATGTCCGAGCATATAGATACTCTACCTCTAATTCAAGGGAGGGACTCCCCCAAGGGACTCCCCCAAGGGCTTGTTCTATTTTTTTTGATTGGGCTTACTTTTTCTTTCCTCTCTCATAACCATATGTAATTTCAGCCCTCCTCAGACGTCACTCCCTCAGTGTATGAATGCTAGAGTTTGTCGTTGTAGAACTCATTCTTTTGAGAAGTGAAAGGAATGGATCGAATCAGCTGTGGTCTGTCCACTACTACGTCATAGAAAAATACGGTATCATAATGTCCACTTGGAATTAGTGGAAATGTATGCTGCTGACTGATACCTACAAAGTGTTTATCTTTGACATTTATTTACTACTGACAGGTATTACTTTTAAATTCAAAGATTTTTTCCATTGCTTTTCACTGACATGATCCAGATTCTCTTACAATAATTTATAGTGAAAACAATATATATTCATTGTAGGGTTTCATAAAGATGAGACCCCCATAGTAAAGTATAATAATCCTTCTCAGCATGTTTCTCTGGCTGACAGTGGCATTGCCAAACCAACAAACAATACAAAAAGTAAAAATACTCTCAATAAAGGATTTGTAAAACAGAGTCAGTATAGTACAGTCTATATTAAAAGAAGCCAACTTTTTTAGATGGTACAGTCTCTGTTGGCTCTTTTTGTAGATCAGGTCTGTACATTTACATTTACATTTACATTTACATTTAAGTCATTTAGCAGACAGTGAGAAGGATTACTTACCCTTACTTACCCTATCCTAGGTATTCCTTGAAGAGGTGGGGTTTCAGGTGTCTCCGGAAGGTGGTGATTGACTCCGCTGTCCTGGCGTCGTGAGGGAGTTTGTTCCACCATTGGGGGGCCAGAGCAGCGAACAGTTTTGACTGGGCTGAGCGGGAACTGTACTTCCTCAGTGGTAGGGAGGCGAGCAGGCCAGAGGTGGATGAACGCAGTGCCCTTGTTTGGGTGTAGGGCCTGATCAGAGCCTGGAGGTACTGAGGTGCCGTTCCCCTCACAGCTCCGTAGGCAAGCACCATGGTCTTGTAGCGGATGCGAGCTTCAACTGGAAGCCAGTGGAGAGAGCGGAGGAGCGGGGTGACGTGAGAGAACTTGGGAAGGTTGAACACCAGACGGGCTGCGGCGTTCTGGATGAGTTGTAGGGGTTTAATGGCACAGGCAGGGAGCCCAGCCAACAGCGAGTTGCAGTAATCAAGACGGGAGATGACAAGTGCCTGGATTAGGACCTGCGCCGCTTCCTGTGTGAGGCAGGGTCGTACTCTGCGGATGTTGTAGAGCATGAACCTACAGGAACGGGACACCGCCTTGATGTTAGTTGAGAACGTCAGGGTGTTGTCCAGGATCACGCCAAGGTTCTTAGCGCTCTGGGAGGAGGACACAATGGAGTTGTCAACCGTGATGGCGAGATCATGGAACGGGCAGTCCTTCCCGGGAGGAAGAGGAGCTCCGTCTTGCTGAGTTTCAGCTTGAGGTGGTGATCAGTCATCCACACTGATATGTCTGCCAGACATGCAGAGATGCGATTCGCCACCTGGTCATCAGAAGGGGGAAAGGAGAAGATTAATTGTGTGTCGTCTGCATAGCAATGATAGGAGAGACCATGTGAGGTTATGACAGAGCCAAGTGACTTGGTGTATAGCGAGAATAAGAGAGGGCCTAGAACAGAGCCCTGGGGGACACCAGTGGTGAGAGCGCGTGGTGAGGAGACAGATTCTCGCCACGCCACCTGGTAGGAGCGACCTGTCAGGTAGGACGCAATCCAAGCATGGGCCGCGCCGGAGATGCCCAACTCGGAGAGGGTGGAGAGGAGGATCTGATGGTTCACAGTATCGAAGGCAGCCGATAGGTCTAGAAGGATGAGAGCAGAGGAGAGAGAGTTAGCTTTAGCAGTGCGGAGCGCCTCCGTGATACAGAGAAGAGCAGTCTCGGTTGAGTGACTAGTCTTGAAACCTGACTGATTTGGATCAAGAAGGTCATTCTGAGAGAGATAGCGGTAGAGCTGGCCAAGGACGGCACGCTCAAGAGTTTTGGAGAGAAAAGAGAGAAGGGATACTGGTCTGTAGTTGTTGACATCGGAGGGATCGAGTGTAGGTTTTTTCAGAAGGGGTGCAACTCTCGCTCTCTTGAAGACGGGAGGGACGTAGCCAGCGGTCAGGGATGAGTTGATGAGCGAGGTGAGGTAAGGGAGAAGGTCTCCGGAAATGGTCTGGAGAAGAGAGGAGGGGATAGGGTCAAGCGGGCAGGTTGTTGGGCGGCCGGCCGTCACAAGACGCGAGATTTCATCTGGAGAGAGAGGGGAGAAAGAGGTCAGAGCATAGGGTAGGGCAGTGTGAGCAGAACCAGCGGTGTCGTTTGACTTAGCAAACGAGGATCGGATGTCGTCGACCTTCTTTTCAAAATGGTTGACGAAGTCATCTGCAGAGAGGGAGGAGGGGGGAGGATTCAGGAGGGAGGAGAAGGTGGCAAAGAGCTTCCTAGGGTTAGAGGCAGATGCTTGGAATTTAGAATGGTAGAAAGTGGCTTTAGCAGCAGAGACAGAGGAGGAAAATGTAGAGAGGAGGGAGTGAAAGGATGCCAGGTCCGCAGGGAGGCGAAGTTTTCCTCCATTTCCGCTCGGCTGCCCGGAGCCCTGTTCTGTGAGCTCGCAAGGAGTCGTCGAGCCACGGAGCGGGAGGGGAGGACCGAGCCGGCCTGGAGGATAGGGGACATAGGGAGTCAAAGGATGCAGTAAGGGAGGAGAGGAGGGTTGAGGAGGCAGAATCAGGAGATAGGTTGGAGAAAGTTTGAGCAGAGGGAAGAGATGATAGGATGGAAGAGGAGAGAGTAGCGGGGGAGAGAGAGCGAAGGTTGGGACGGCGCATTTACTCCACTGAAGCTTATTGTCCAAAAGGACACTCATATATTTATATTCCTCTCCAATTTCTATATTCTGACCTCTGATAGATGTTGCAGAGGTAGGTGTTGTACGCTTCCTGAAGTCTATGCACATCTCTTTGGTCTTGTTGGTATTGAGGACCAAGTGTGATTCCTCACACCACTCTACAAAGTCACCTAGGACCGGGCCATGATGTTCCTCATCATCATGCAACAGGCTGATCAAGGCAGTGTCATCAGCGAACTTAACGAGATGTCTGTCAGTATGGGAACTAGTGCAACTATTAGTGTACAAGATGTACAGAAGTGGGGACAAAACACATCCCTGGGGAGAGCCTGTGTTGGTATTGTGTATATCCGACACATGGGGACCTATTTTGACTCGCTGTGAGCGTTGGCTCAGGAAGTCCAGCAGCCACAAAACCAGCCCCCCATCTAAGGAGAAGTCTGGAATGAGTCTCTGTGCCAGAATGTAAGGCTGGATTGTGTTGAAGGCAGAAGAAAAGTCAACAAACAGAACCCTGACATGGGATACTTGGAGTCAAACAGACAGGCCTGGATGAGATGTTTAAGGTCAGGGCCCTCTGTAAGGCTCACAAAATAATTTTAGACCCAAGTCACCCCCTGTACCTGGAATTTGAATTACTCCCCTCTGGGCGCAGGTATAGGGCACCCCTCAGCAGGAAAAATAGAACGAGACAATCATTTGTGCCAGGTGTCATATCCCTCCTAAACAGCTCGGGCAAATGTTCCCATTGACTCCGTAAGGCCAACAGGCCAGTCTTTTCTTCTTTTTTATTTAATGTTTTACTTCTTATTTCTTACTATTATTATTTGTATTGGTGCGTAACTGTTATGAAAGTTGTATTGTCAATTTGGTTTTGTAGTTAAACGCCACTTTAAATGTGTACATGACACTGCAACAAAATGTCCCCATGGGGACAATAAATTCAGTAAGTAAGTAAGTAAGTATATTAGAGGCATAATGGCCAAACCAGTAACCATGGAAGAGCAGTCTCAACCTTTTTTGGTTACATATTTTGCTTATACCAGAGTAACCCCGAAGTACCCCCTTGTGCATTTACCAGTAGGCCTGTGTTGTTATGAAGCTCAATGGGGTGTGCTTAGTCCCATCCTGTACTGCTTGTTCACCCACGACTGCGTGGCCAGCAGGTATTGCCCTGGAGGCAGAACTGCGTCATTTCCCCTTAGATAGGCCAGCCGCAAAGTCAAATTTGGCTTTATTGTAAAAAATGATGACAACAAAATTGTTTTTTGTTCCTAAGGTTTAAGGTTAGGCATTAGGGTTAGCAGTGTGGTTAAGGTGTGGTTAAGGTCAGGTTTAGGTTTAAAATCAAAAATCAGATTTTATGACTTTGTGGCTGTGCCGGCTAGTGACCACTCTGCAGAGCTGCCTCCAGACGAAATACGCTAACCTGCTGGTGGCCATGCAAGACAGAAATGGTGCTTTCAAGACAACTGGGAACTCTGGGAATAAACAAGGTAAAATCATGATGTCAGTGACATTCAGGTCGGAGCTCTAGAAAGATGCCAGAGTTTCCGACTTGGAATTCCGAGTTGGATGACAGTTCAAAATGATTTTCCAATTCGGAGCTTGTTTTTTTTCCCAGAGTTCCCAGTTGTCTTGAACGCACTGAAGTTGTAAGTCAGAGATTTCCCAGATCCAAGTTCCCAGTTTCCGGTGATCAGGCCTACCATCATCGTGTCATCCGCAAACTTGATGATTGTATTGTTTCGGCGTACAAAACAACAGGGAACTTGGATCTCCGACTTCTGACTTCAGTGCATTCAAGACAACTGTTAACTCTGAAAAAAAAAGATCCAAACTGGAATTTAATTTTTGAATGTACATCAAACTCGGAATTCCAAGACGGAAACTCAGGCATCTTTCTAGAGATCAGAATTTCTGACCCGAAGATCACTGATGTCATGATTTGACCTCAGATTTTTCTGAGTTCCCAGTTGTCTTGAAAGCAAAAAGGGACCTGGCAGTGTAGAAGAGGCTAAATGGACACGCCTGGTGCCTAAGTTGATGACATATGTCACGCAGCAAGAGTCGAGTAGAGACGGAACGGATTTGGTTCACTCAGTCGTTCTGATGAGCCATTCCCAGCTAGCTAGTTGGTGCTTGTGGCTTCAGCAATAATTTGAAACTTGTCTGCCAAAGTTGGGACTTGGGAGAGTGTTCAGAATCATTCAATTATTATCGGTGTAATTGTAAAAAAAAAAATATTTGTACATTTTCTGTGAAAATAACTTGCCTACAATAAATGTTGGTCAGCTCTGCTTTAATAGACCGGAGGGAATCGATTGCCTTGATTCGGTTAGACCAAGAATCAATTGCGAATCAAATGACAAGACTCTAGACAACGTGTGGAAGCTGTAGGCACTGCAACCTCGGCCTCATTTAATTCGATTCACTTTGAACAATTCCTTGAAGTCCCGGATGGATATTTTTTTCCATTTTCAGTGATCAGATATTCCTGCACTTTTCGATGAAACGCACGTTCTGTTATAGTCACAGCTGTGATTTAACCAGTTTTATAAACGTCTGAGTGTTTTCTATCCACACATACTAATCATATGCATATACTATATTCCTGGCCTGAGTAGCAGGGTGCTGAAATGTTGCGCGATTTTTAACAGAATGTTCGAAAAAGTAGAGGGTCGACTTAACAGGTTAATGTACTTTGGTGTGAAAAGTGCAAATCAATCCCAGAACAACAGCAAAGGACCTTGTGAAGATGCTGGAGGAAACAAGTACAAAAGTATCTATATCCACAGTAAAACGAGTCCTATATCGGCATAACCTGAAATGCCGCGAAGCAAGGAAGAATCCACTGCTCCAAAACTGCCATAAAAAAATTCAGACTACGGTTTGCAACTGCACATGGGGACAAAATCATACTTTTTGAAGAAATGTCCTCTGGTCTGATGAAACAAAAACAGAACTGTTTGGCCATAATCACTATAGTTATGTTTGGAGGAAAAAGGGGGAGGCTTTTGCAAGCTGAAGAACAACATCCCAACCATGAAGCACGGGGGTGGCAGCATCATGTTGTAGGGGTGCTTTGCTGCAGGAGGGTCTGGTGCACTTCACAAAATAGATGGCATCATGAGAATGAAGGTGTGGAAAGGTTAGGATTATTTTGCTCTTACTGTAGTACTGTAGCCTACTCCTGACCAGTCACGTTGTACAGTGCAGCAGTCTAAGAAACTGCATTGCAGTGCAAACTGTTGCTTCAGATGCTGGTTCAATACCCATGCTGGCTGCGACCAGGAGACCCATGAGGTGATGTTAGGCTTTTGATTGCTCTCCCTCTAAAAGCATAAATAAATATTTCTAAATAACAAACTGCCTTTATTTACAAATTAGTAACGTCTCACCCCATTTTCAAGAATGGCCTTTTTCTCGCTCACTTTATGTTATTTGAAAACAAAATCATCTCCAAAATAGTTCTTTAAAAAAGCTATTATTATTATTAATTCATTTAAAATTCTATACAAGCCCCTGTTTTTCACAAGCGCAGCAGGCTGTGAATCCTGCAAACAACGTTTCTAGCAGGACAATATATATTGGTCATATTGGTCATGGCTCCAGAGACCAGCTAGATCTACTGTCTCATATTATGACAGAACAGCTACATCTACTGTCTCTGGTCTGTCATAGAATAATAGAGACAGTAGATCTAGCTGGTCTGTCATATTATAATAGAGACAGTTGATCTAGCTGGTCTGTCATAATATAATAGAGACAGTATATCTAGCTGGTCTGTCATAATATGTTAGAGACAGTAGATCTAGCTGATCTGTCATAAAATAATAGAGACAGTAGATCGAGCTGGTCTTTCATGTTATAATAGAGACAGTAGATCAAGCTGGTCTGTCATAATATGAGACAGTAGATCTAGCTGTTCTGTCATAATATGAGACAGTAGATCTAGCTGGTCTTTCATATTATAATAGAGACAGTAGATCAAGCTGGTCTGTCATAATATGAGACAGTAGATCTAGCTGTTCTGTCATAATATGAGACAGTAGATCTAGCTGGTCTTTCATATTATAATAGAGACAGTAGATCAAGCTGGCCTGTCAGTTTATAATATAGACAGTAGATCGAGCTGGTCTGTCATATTATAATAGAGACAGTAGATCAAGCTGGCCTGTCAGTTTATAATATAGACAGTAGATCGAGCTGGTCTGTCATATTATAATAGAGACAGTAGATCTAGCTGGTCTGTCATATTATAATGGAGACAGTAGATCTAGCTGGTCTGTCATATTATAATAGAGACAGTAGATCTAGCTGGTCTGTCATATTATAATAGAGACAGTAGATCTAGCTGGTCTGTCATAATATAGCAGACACAGTAGATCTACCTGGTCTGTCATAAAATAATGGAGACAGTAGATCTAGCTGGTCTGTCATAATATGATAGAGACAGTAGATCTAGCTGATCTGTCATAAAATAATAGAGACAGTAGATCGAGCTGATCTTTCATGTTATAATAGAAACAGTAGATCTAGCTGGTCTGTCACATTATAATGGGGACAGAAGATCTAGCTGGTGTGTCATAATAGAATAGCGACAGTAGATCTAGCTGGTCTGTCATATTATAATAGAGACAGTAGATCAAGCTGGTCTGTCATAATATGAGACAGTTGATCTAGCTGGTCTGTCATAATATAGCAGAGACAGTAGATCTACTTGGTCTGTCATAAAATAATAGAGACAGTAGATCTAGCTGGTCTGTCATAATATGTTAGAGACAGTAGATCTAGCTGATCTGTCATAAAATAATAGAGACAGTAGATCGAGCTGGTCTTTCATGTTATAATAGAGACAGTATATCTAGCTGGTCTGTCAAATTATAATAGAGACAGTATATCTAGCTGGTCTGTGCATATTATAATAGAGACAGTAGATCTAGCTGGTCTGTCATATTATAATAGATACAGTAGATCTAGCTGGTCTGTCATAATATAATAGAGACAGTATATCTATCTGGTCTGTCATATTATAATACAGACAGTTTATCTAGCTGGTCTGTCATATTATAATAGAGACAGTAGATCAAGCTGGTCTGTCATAATATAATAGAGACAGTAGATCTAGCTGTTCTGTCATAATAGAATAGAGACAGTAGATCTAGCTGGTCTGTCATATTATAATGGGGACAGTAGATCTAGCTGGTCTGTCATAATAGAATAGAGACAGTAGATCGAGCTGGTCTGTCATAATAGAATAGAGACAGTAGATCTAGCTGGTCTGTCATTTTATAATAGAGACAGTACATCTAGCTGTTCTGTCATATTATAATGGAGACAGTAGATCTAGCTGGTCTGTCATATTATAATAGAGACAGTAGATCTAGCTGGTCTGTCATATTATAATGGGGACAGTAGATCTAGCTGGTCTGTCATAATATAATAGAGACTGTAGATCTAGCTGGTCTGTCATAATAGAATAGAGACAGTAGATCTAGCTGGTCTGTCATATTATAATAGATACAGTAGATCTAGCTGGTCTGTCATAATATAATAGAGACAGTATATCTATCTGGTCTGTCATGTTATAATACAGACAGTTGATCTAGCTGGTCTGTCATATTATAATAGAGACAGTAGATCAAGCTGGTCTGTCATAATATAATAGAGACAGTAGATCTAGCTGTTCTGTCATAATAGAATAGAGACAGTAGATCTAGCTGGTCTGTCATATTATAATGGGGACAGTAGATCTAGCTGGTCTGTCATAATAGAATAGAGACAGTAGATCGAGCTGGTCTGTCATAATAGAATAGAGACAGTAGATCTAGCTGGTCTGTCATTTTATAATAGAGACAGTACATCTAGCTGTTCTGTCATATTATAATGGAGACAGTAGATCTAGCTGGTCTGTCATATTATAATAGAGACAGTAGATCTAGCTGGTCTGTCATATTATAATGGGGACAGTAGATCTAGCTGGTCTGTCATAATAGAATAGAGACAGTAGATCGAGCTGGTCTGTCATAATAGAATAGAGACAGTAGATCTAGCTGGTCTGTCATATTATAATAGAGACAGTAGATGTAGCTGTTCTGTAATAATATGAGACAGTAGATCTAGCTGGTCTTTCATAATATAATAGATACAGTAGATCTACCTGGTCTGTCATAGAATAATAGAGACAGTAGATCTAGCTGTTCTGTCATAATATGAGACAGTTGATCGAGCTGGTCTTTCATGTTATAATAGAAACAGTATATCTCGCTGGTCTGTCATAATATAATAGAGACAGTAGATCTAGCTGGTCTGTCATAATATAATAGAGACTGTAGATCTAGCTGGTCTTTCATAATATAATAGAGACAGTAGATCTAGCTGGTCTGTCAAATTATAATAGAGACAGTAGATCTAGCTGGTCTGTCATAATATAGCAGAGACAGTAGATCTACTTGGTCTGTCATAAAATAATAGAGACAGTAGATCTAGCTGGTCTGTCATAATATGTTAGAGACAGTAGATCTAGCTGATCTGTCATAAAATAATAGAGACAGTAGATCGAGCTGGTCTTTCATGTTATAATAGAGACAGTATATCTAGCTGGTCTGTCAAATTATAATAGAGACAGTATATCTAGCTGGTCTGTCATATTATAATAGAGACAGTAGATCTAGCTGGTCTGTCATAATATAATAGAGACTGTAGATCTAGCTGGTCTGTCATAATAGAATAGAGACAGTAGATCTAGCTGGTCTGTCATATTATAATAGATACAGTAGATCTAGCTGGTCTGTCATAATATAATAGAGACAGTATATCTATCTGGTCTGTCATAATAGAATAGAGACAGTAGATCTAGCTGGTCTGTCACATTATAATAGAGACAGTAGATCTAGCTGGTCTGTCATAATATAATAGAGACAGTAGATCTAGCTGTTCTGTCATAATAGAATAGAGACAGTAGATCTAGCTGGTCTGTCATATTATAATGGGGACAGTAGATCTAGCTGGTCTGTCATAATAGAATAGAGACAGTAGATCGAGCTGGTCTGTCATAATAGAATAGAGACAGTAGATCTAGCTGGTCTGTCATTTTATAATAGAGACAGTACATCTAGCTGTTCTGTCATATTATAATGGAGACAGTAGATCTAGCTGGTCTGTCATATTATAATAGAGACAGTAGATCTAGCTGGTCTGTCATATTATAATGGGGACAGTAGATCTAGCTGGTCTGTCATAATATAATAGAGACTGTAGATCTAGCTGGTCTGTCATAATAGAATAGAGACAGTAGATCTAGCTGGTCTGTCATATTATAATAGATACAGTAGATCTAGCTGGTCTGTCATAATATAATAGAGACAGTATATCTATCTGGTCTGTCATATTATAATACAGACAGTTGATCTAGCTGGTCTGTCATATTATAATAGAGACAGTAGATCAAGCTGGTCTGTCATAATATAATAGAGACAGTAGATCTAGCTGTTCTGTCATAATAGAATAGAGACAGTAGATCTAGCTGGTCTGTCATATTATAATGGGGACAGTAGATCTAGCTGGTCTGTCATAATAGAATAGAGACAGTAGATCGAGCTGGTCTGTCATAATAGAATAGAGACAGTAGATCTAGCTGGTCTGTCATTTTATAATAGAGACAGTACATCTAGCTGTTCTGTCATATTATAATGGAGACAGTAGATCTAGCTGGTCTGTCATATTATAATAGAGACAGTAGATCTAGCTGGTCTGTCATATTATAATAGAGACAGTAGATCTAGCTGGTCTGTCATAATAGAATAGAGACAGTAGATCGAGCTGGTCTGTCATAATAGAATAGAGACAGTAGATCTAGCTGGTCTGTCATATTATAATAGAGACAGTAGATCTACCTGGTCTGTCATAGAATAATAGAGACAGTAGATCTAGCTGTTCTGTCATAATATGAGACAGTTGATCGAGCTGGTCTTTCATGTTATAATAGAAACAGTATATCTCGCTGGTCTGTCATAATATGAGACAGTAGATCTAGCTGGTCTTTCATATTATAATAGAGACAGTAGATCAAGCTGGCCTGTCATTTTATAATATAGACAGTAGATCGAGCTGGTCTGTCATATTATAATAGAGACAGTAGATCTAGCTGGTCTGTCATAATAGAATAGAGACAGTAGATCTAGCTGGTCTGTCATATTATAATAGAGACAGTAGATCTAGCTGATGTGTCATAAAATAATAGAGACAGTAGATCGAGCTGGTCTTTCATGTTATAATAGAAACAGTATATCTCGCTGGTCTGTCATAATATGAGACAGTAGATCGAGCTGGTCTTTCATATTATAATAGAGACAGTAGATCTAGCTGGTCTGTCATAATATAATAGAGACTGTAGATCGAGCTGGTCTGTCATATTATAATAGAGACAGTAGATGTAGCTGTTCTGTCATAATATGAGACAGTAGATCTAGCTGGTCTTTCATAATATAATAGAGACAGTAGATCTACCGGGTCTGTCATAATATAATAGATACAGTAGATCTACCTGGTCTGTCATAGAATAATAGAGACAGTAGATCGAGCTGGTCTTTCATGTTATAATAGAAACAGTAGATCAAGCTGGTCTGTCATAATATGAGACAGTAGATCTAGCTCGTCTTTCATATTATATTAGAGACAGTAGATCTAGCTGGTCTGTCATATTATAATGGAGACAGGAGATCTAGCTGGTCTGTCACAATATAATAGAGACAGTAGATATAGCTGGTATGCCATAATAGAATAGAGACAGTAGATCTAGCTGGTCTGTCACATTATAATAGAGACAGTAGATCTAGCTGGTCTGTCATATTATAATAAAGACAGTTGATCTAGCTGGTCTGTCATATTATAATAGAGACAGTAGATCAAGCTGGTCTGTCATAATATAATAGAGACAGTAGATCTAGCTGTTCTGTCATAATAGAATAGAGACAGTAGATCTAGCTGGTCTGTCATATTATAATGGGGACAGTAGATCTAGCTGGTCTGTCATAATAGAATAGAGACAGTAGATCGAGCTGGTCTGTCATAATAGAATAGAGACAGTAGATCTAGCTGGTCTGTCATTTTATAATAGAGACAGTACATCTAGCTGTTCTGTCATATTATAATGGAGACAGTAGATCTAGCTGGTCTGTCATATTATAATAGAGACAGTAGATCTAGTTGGTCTGTCATATTATAATACAGACAGTTGATCAAGCTGGTCTGTCATAATATAATAGCGACGGTAGATCTTGCTGGTCTGTCATAATATAATAGAGACAGTAGATCTAGCTGGTCTGTCATATTATAATGGAGACAGTAGATCTAGCTGGTCTGTCATAATATAATAGAGACTGTAGATCTAGCTGGTCTGTCATATTATAATAGAGACAGTAGATGTCGCTGGTCTGTCATAATATAATAGAGACAGTAGATCTAGCTGGTCTGTCATATTATAATGGAGACAGTAGATCTAGCTGGTCTGTCATATTATAATAGAGACAGTAGATCTAGCTGGTCTGTCATCTTATAATAGAGACAGTACATCTAGCTGGTCTGTCATAATAGAATAGAGACAGTAGATCTAGCTGTTCTGTCATAATATGAGACAGTAGATCTAGCTGGTCTGTCATAATAGAATAGAGACAGTAGATCGAGCTGGTCTGTCATAATAGAATAGAGACAGTAGATCTAGCTGGTCTGTCATATTATAATAGAGACAGTAGATGTAGCTGTTCTGTAATAATATGAGACAGTAGATCTAGCTGGTCTTTCATAATATAATAGATACAGTAGATCTACCTGGTCTGTCATAGAATAATAGAGACAGTAGATCTAGCTGTTCTGTCATAATATGAGACAGTTGATCGAGCTGGTCTTTCATGTTATAATAGAAACAGTATATCTCGCTGGTCTGTCATAATATGAGACAGTAGATCTAGCTGGTCTTTCATATTATAATAGAGACAGTAGATCAAGCTGGAATGTCATTTTATAATATAGACAGTAGATCGAGCTGGTCTGTCATATTATAATAGAGACAGTAGATCTAGCTAGTCTGTCATAATAGAATAGAGACAGTAGATCTAGCTGGTCTGTCATAAAATAATAGAGACAGTAGATCGAGCTGGTCTTTCATGTTATAATAGAAACAGTATATCTCGCTGGTCTGTCATAATATGAGACAGTAGATCGAGCTGGTCTTTCATATTATAATAGAGACAGTAGATCTAGCTGGTCTGTCATAATATAATAGAGACTGTAGATCGAGCTGGTCTGTCATATTATAATAGAGACAGTAGATGTAGCTGTTCTGTCATAATATGAGACAGTAGATCTAGCTGGTCTTTCATAATATAATAGAGACAGTAGATCTACCTGGTCCGTCATAATATAATAGATACAGTAGATCTACCTGGTCTGTCATAGAATAATAGAGACAGTAGATCGAGCTGGTCTTTCATGTTATAATAGAAACAGTAGATCAAGCTGGTCTGTCATAATATGAGACAGTAGATCTAGCTCGTCTTTCATATTATATTAGAGACAGTAGATCGAGCTGGTCTGTCATATTATAATGGAGACAGGAGATCTAGCTGGTCTGTCACAATATAATAGAGACAGTAGATATAGCAGGTATGCCATAATAGAATAGAGACAGTAGATCTAGCATGTCTGTCACATTATAATAGAGACAGTAGATCTAGCTGGTCTGTCATATTATAATAAAGACAGTTGATCTAGCTGGTCTGTCATATTATAATGGAGACAGGAGATCTAGCTGGTCTGTCACAATATAATAGAGACAGTAGATATAGCAGGTATGCCATAATAGAATAGAGACAGTAGATCTAGCATGTCTGTCACATTATAATAGAGACAGTAGATCTAGCTGGTCTGTCATATTATAATAAAGACAGTTGATCTAGCTGGTCTGTCATATTATAATAGAGACAGTAGATCTAGCTGGTCTGTCATAATATAATAGAGACTGTAGATCGAGCTGGTCTGTCATATTATAATAGAGACAGTAGATGTAGCTGTTCTGTCATAATATGAGACAGTAGATCTAGCTGGTCTTTCATAATATAATAGAGACAGTAGATCTACCGGGTCTGTCATAATATAATAGATACAGTAGATCTACCTGGTCTGTCATAGAATAATAGAGACAGTAGATCGAGCTGGTCTTTCATGTTATAATAGAAACAGTAGATCAAGC